>NC_051046.1:5810446-6138779 GCF_904848185.1 Acanthopagrus latus | reverse complement strand
TTCCACCCAAATTGCTTTGTCTACCTCTTCCTCTGTCTCAGTCCACTCCATGTCTGGCCAGTGACCGACTCCTCAGAATGAGAAGAATAAAGTCAGGACGCACGAGTTATTAAAACTGAATGCGACACATAAAGGCAAGCCGGCTGTGTGTGCCAATTAGGTGATAATTAACGGAGCGCTGGTAATGATGGTGCAGTGGCGTGCCGGCAGCCTCCCTTTACCCCGGCTGAATGCTGCGGCGTGCTGGAAGTCCCGGCCTAATTGAAGCCAGCAGCTAACGGCAAGAGATTCTTCCTTTGATGAACGGGTTGGCAGGGAGCGAGCTCACCGTTACCTTTGTACAAACTTGACTAATGTTAGCCTCTGCTCGCCGAGGAAAAAGGTCAACACAAATACAACAGGGCTCTTTGCAGAGGAAACAATAACGAATATGAATAATTTGAGCAGGGAAGCAACAGAAGAAGTTCATCATCGAGCAAAAGAAGCACAATTCATTATTTGTCTCAAACTTCTGTGGCATCCTTTGTTTGTCTTGTTTGTTGCCTTCTGAAAAACATTTTTCCTTTCAGTCTCTCCACTGACTTTTCCATTATATACCAGATGCCAGACACTGTTAAAATACAGTACCAAACATCTCTAAAATTTGTCAGCAGATTTTTAATGAAATCTTGCGGAAAGTCGGGCAGAATATACCACAGGCGTCTCCTCTCACCTGTTATATCTAAAGAAATACTTGGAGTTGCACCGACAGGCTGTATTTGTGCTTTAATGTTTGTTTTTTCACCACTGGAGGAGTCAGAGAGGATGTATTAATCTTTTTAAGCATTTATATCAAGGACTTATATTCACAGAAGGAAGCTTATTGACGTCTAGTCTCATTAAAACCTATATAAAAGAAAACATAAGCAAATTACAATAGTCCTTTTCTTTGTCATATTGTCATACATATCTGGTATTTTAGTTATACTTCATATGGCTTGGCGTGCTTACTTTATAGGTTCAGTGTGTCGGATTAAGTGGCATCTGTGGTTATGTTTCATGTATTGTTGTCTTCACTTTTAAGTGGTTTTATATGTATGCTTACATCTATAGGCATATTTACAGTAATGTTATTAATGTCCTCTGTCTCTGTAACTCTAAACTGTACTAATAAACAAAATAAAATGTCTAGCAGTAAACCACTCCCTTGCCTCACACTCCCCAATGGGGGTGAGCCAGAGTTTGACTTCTCTGGGCTCCTGTAGAAACATGCCGGTATAAGACAGCAGACCGCTCGTGGAGAAGGAGTCACTCGCCCTGTACATATAAAAAGCTCATTCATCCCCAGTTAGAATTCAGGTGGAGGCCTTCGCTCCATGATGTCCCTCCTCTTACTCATTTCTTGTTGCCTCTGTACTACGGTACAACAGTATATTTACCTTGACAACTTGTCAAACATATTGACGAGTTCCTGAGCTTCATACTCCTTCTGCTCCTCCGTCATCTCTTCGATGGGGTTTGGCATCGGCTCCTCCACGTGACCAGTGATCGGGTTGATGCTGAAACAAGGAGACGAGCACAGTTAATTCATACATTACCGACGCATACACGTTGATCTACTGAACAAGTTGACATCACAATGCAGAGCACTCACAAGGGCTTTGCAGACTTATATTCCTCTGTGTCTGAGTCTTCATCCTCGGAGTACTGGGTCTCTCCTCTGCCTCCTGCGAGAAGTCCTCGAGCCACCAGCAGTCCTGCCGCGTTTCCATATCCTGTGTACTTCAACAGGTTGTCCACTACGAAACAACGCCACAGACACACAAGATGCGACTATAAGTTTTGCTGTAATTACAGTTGCTCACTCGTTCTTCTATTTTCACTGCCCCCGCCTCCTGCTCACCGCTTTCTTTACAGAGAACGAAGAGGAACTCTGCAGCCGTCTGCTTCACACCCATGTCAACATGTGTCATGAGGCGAACCAGTTTGTTTCTGATGGTGGTGCCGATCTCTGGCCTGATCTTCACGTCTTTCAGTGGGGGAAGTACCTGGAGATGCAGAGATTTAAAAATCATTCTGATTACTGTTTTCTATGTATTGTTTTAGATTTAAATCTGCAGGCAGCTTCTTTACCTGAGCTTTGATATATCTACGGATCTCCCTGTGCTGTCTGGATCCTTCGGTCAGGAGGCTGAGCACCGGAGTCAGACCCTCTTTGTAGTTGGAGCCCTGCTTGGAGTGACACAAACCACAGACACTTCACAAGCTGGAACAGCGGATAGATTTTAACCAGGAGTGAGTAAAATGAAGGATACTGAGGTAAAGACAGGATGAGTAGATCAGACAGTGATTGACTTTAGCTCCCTGTTTACTGATTTCATATCTGAGGTCTACCAGGTCACTACTCTTGAATAACTGCTACAAACTGATATACTGGACAAGTAATCAGTCATTTTTAGTGTGTAAACAATGCATCTTTCTCTGTATTCGCAGCAGAGGATGAATTTTACCTTGTCGATTCTTTTCTCCATGAAGTCTAGTAACACTTGGATTACATCCATGTTTTTCCCACCATATTTCTCTTCACCTCCCTGGACAGGCAGATCGATCAGCACATCCAGGCAGGACACAGGCAGGTTGTTCAGCAGGTTGACGGCATGGCTGCAGACAAAATTAAAAATGTATATACGCATACATGAAAAAAGTAAAAAAAAAAAATTAAAAAAAAGAGTCTCATTATTTAATTATGATTTTAAGCAATTTAAATCTACATATATCTGGAAATATTTCTTTAAAAACCAAAATAATTGCATTGTTTTCTATATTAAAACAACTTGTTCACACTCCCCTCTTCTATTCAGTCACATACTATTATTCAAACAACCTAAAACAATGTGATGCTGGTCACTGGGCCAGACTCCCATGAACAGTTCAGCCGCCGACTCGACAGGTCAAGAGAAACATCAGTCACTTTTACACGATGCTGTTTAAATTTCAGTCCAGCGCCACAGATTCTTGGCATTCCTGCATAAATTACCATGAGAAGAAGATGCTGCTGCACTACTACGACAGCAAAGAGCATTTAGAGGATGAGATACCCAACAGGGCACCGAAGTCACATGTTGGTTTGCGTTTTTCCCACGACACTGCATTCTGCTATCAGACCTATCAGTCCTAATTTGCAGCGAGCCCCTCTCTCACGCTGAGCTTCTCGGCGGACACTTAAAGCTCGTCCAGAGGAGGTGCTCACATGCAAATAACAGCAGAGGACAAAGATCCAAGCTGGTTCTCTGAGTGGTTGAAGCACTTTGTTGCTCTGTGGGCCTCTTTATGCAAATCAGTTTCAAATGAAGCAGCATTCTAGATAAAGTAGTAATACTAGTGCACACGTTTACATACTGTGAGCTACAAAACACAGAAGCATCATGTGTAGGAGGACATTAAGGGAGTTGAGGAACGGACTTCACACCTGTGTGCTTCCTCTGTTTTCTCCTCCGTCTCAGTTTTCAGCATCAACAGATGACGCAGGATGGCAGCGATGAGTCGGAACTGGTGGTCGTCCTCCTGTCAAGTCAAGGATGCACAAAAACATGACTTCCAATCAGATGTTACAGTGTTCGGAGGTAAAAGTAAAAAAGGCAGAAATACCTCAGCTACAAGGATGTGAGGGTTGAAGCAAAGGCTTAACTGCAAAAAGCTTCCTCAAAACTCTATGAGCATCACAACCGGTCTACAGCACAAAAATGGAGGAACAAAAAGATAAAATGAAATTAAAAAGCTTTTAGTCTGGATTTTAAAAACTTAGGAGGAAGAGGAAGTTTGGACTTCTACAGTTTCAAAGCGGAGTGAAGGGTCAAACACGAGCCTAAGAACTAATGTGTGTCAGAAAGACTCACACTTTGTTAGATGCCGCGTTTGCCATCATGTGTCTCCTTGTGGAAAATGTTTGAAATACTTTCTTAGGACAGAGACCGCCACGTAGATCAGCAAATCATCTATAGCTACATCATCATGAACGACAACAATCCCAATCAAATATCACACATACTTAATGGTCCAAAAGTATAAATTAAAAGTTGCCTCCAGGGATGTCATTAAGTGACTAAATTGCATCCTGGATAATGTAGGCACCTGCTTTTGAAATGCAGTCCACTGTTCTGTCTTTGCACTCCTTTGAAACTGTCAAACTCATTATAGACAAATAAATACAAATGCTCAAAATCAATCAAGCAGAACCAGAGTTATAACTTTTATTACTCTGCTCATTCTTCTTCATTTCCTAAACCTGGTGTCTTTATTACCCACAGTGCAACTTGAGTGTCATCAATGGAAGCAATTTTTCTGATTGCATGCAGCTTCCTCTGGAGCCACAAAAGGCGTCGTAGTACTTTTTTCCCCACATGTGTAGTAGTTCTCCCAGAGATCTGAAAACAAACCTTAATGTGTAAAACTGGAGGAGTCGGCGTTTAAACTCTCTCTGTGGACACTTTGAGTTGACGCAGACAGAAAAGCAAAGGTGTAATTTATATTACTAACAATGGCTCCGCCCTGAATCTGGCACACTTATTCATAACGACCCCCCACTGACCTGATAGTGATTTTATCAGTGCTGGGTGCTGGTTTGAGCTTCTCTCCTGACAGTGTGTGTGTTGATGTATTTAAAGCGTGTCTCTCTTCCTGATGCAGAAAGGGTTTGATACAGAAATAATTTAGCCGCTGTGGGGATCAAAATGTATGATCGCTGTGGGACAGGTGAGTCTAATCTGTAACCTGAGCAGATGACTGAAAAACATCCCGACGTATTCTCAACCCCTCGATGCACAATAAACGAGTGCGCACCTTTTCCTGTAACATGACACACTTTCCCAGACGAATTACACACTCACCTCACCACCAGTGTAAGACAGCGTGAGGTTGAATGAGGCTTTGAGCGCCTCCATTGCTCGCTCATTGTCCTCTGCGGGCATCGGCAGGGCCTGTGAGTCTGGACAGGCGGCTTCGTATGGACCGACCCAGCGCACATCCAGGGTGTGCTCCAGCACCTCCGACAGCAGTCTCACAGCATGCCACTCTCTCCTCAGGACCCCTCTCAAATCAGGTCTCAGGGCAGACAGCAGGAAGAGGAGGCGCAGCGAGAACAAGCCCACCTCGTGGCGCCATGAGCGGGCCGTACGCAGGCTGGCACACAGGCCGTGAGCCAGCTGCACGTCCACACTCACCTGCTGGGCTGCAGGGCTGTTGTACACCACATTGCACAGGCACTTCAAGGCCTCCACCACCACCCTCTCCTCCTCCTCTGACAGGGTGTCTTCCTGAGAGCTCTTCTCCTCATCACCTCCTTCCTCTCCAGTACGCAGCCTCGCCATCCGTCCCAGGATCATCATGCCCTCCCTGGTTGCTACAGGTGCGAGGACACGCTTGTCTCTGGACAGGATGCGGAGTGTCTCCAGACATGTCTTCTGACAGCTGGGCGGCACCTGCCTCCCGAGGACCGTCAGCACACTCTGACACAGTTTCTGAAAGGACACAGACAGGAAACATTACAGACTGTTACTTTACTGAGCTACCTCTACCAATGAACGAATGCTCAGATAAGCAGCACTTACACTCCGTAGGGCTTCTTCTTTTGGTTCAAAAGCGAAGGTGTGACTGTTCTGAAACACAGCAGATGCTCATTGTGGACACCAAACAACTCAGTCTGACATGTCACAGAGAATCACACGTTATTAAAGGTAAACCTCAGCAAATATAAAGAGGAAATAGGTTAAATGGCAACATGTTTTCCAGGGAACGTTTTCAAAGTTAGCTAATATTACTGAATAGCTAGCTAACATGATACGTGAGCAGGCAGCATTAGCATTGCTGTTATCAATATATGTAACTCCTACTTGCCTCATTCATAGATTTAGTGTGATATGATTAAACAATGCAACCTAATATATCGCATGACACTAGCTTAGCTGGTCAGTAGGATGCTTAGCGAACTCAAAGCTAGCCGTTTAGCTAGCGAGCTAACGTTAGCAGCGCCGTTTGTTTTGGTTTGACGTGAAAACGAGCAGAGCCGCGACTCACCTCTCGATTATACTGCTGCAGCAGCGCGTCGACCTCCTCTTCGTTGGCAGTTTCAAGCTGCGAGAGGATATTGTTCAAATCCATGGTGGATGTCTGGGGAAAACGGAGGGCTAGCTTGGTTTTTGACGGTGACCAGTTAGTGTTGTGGAGCTAGTTAGCTAGCTGGTCGGCTAGCTTAGTGTGTGTGTGTGTGTGAGGTTTTCTGCTGTCAACAGGGAAACTCCCCTGACTGTCTCCATCAGCAGCAGGCTGTCCTCCCTCTGCACTGGGTTTATTCAGTGGTATATTCACTGTACTCAATATATAGTGTTCTAAAAAATATATATAAATACTTCAATCATCACTCTGGTAATTTATGTTGCATAGTATAGAACAAATAACCCACAAACACCCTCAGCTGTCTGGATTAGAGTCTTGTTACCAGGCAGAAAACGTGTTGGAAGAATAAATGTTAACAGTCAGATAATTATGGTTCAGGAGGATAATTAAGATATTATATAGGGACATACATAAGCCTGTATAACAGTGGGTTTTATATTAGTGAAACGTTTATATTTTATTATATTTTTTTATTTTAATTTATATTTTACTATTATTATTGTTTATTATAATTTCACTGTCCTAAATTTCTTATATTTCAAAAAAAGGAAAGTCTGATTCTGATTCTGATATATTTAAATACTTAAAAGCATAGTGTATGTCAAATAATAATAATAATAATAATGATGATGATACTAATAATAATAATAATAATATGATAATAATTTCATTTGAACATGCTAATTAAACATGTACAGGGGCAGCTGTGGCTCAGGGGTAGAGCCAGTGTCTTGTTATTGGAAGGTCGCTGGTTCAATTCCCTTCATCTGCATGCTGAAGTGTCCTTGGGCAAGACACTGAACCCCAAACTGCTCCTGATGTGCTGACCGGCACCTTTCATGGCAGCCGCCATCATCAGTGTATGTATGAATTACAGTAAATCGCTTTGGACAAAAGCGTCTGCTAACTGCCCTAAAAAGTAAATATTCATTGTCTGCAATGTTTTTTTTCATCTCATGTTGTGGAATTTGGAGATGAAGGAGATGATTTAGAAGATCCTGTTGGGGTTGTCATGGTCACTTTGAGTGTCATAAAGCCTATAAAAACATATTCTTCTGTGATGGTCACATCTTTTCTGTCTCTCTCGCTGAGACATTGATGGTTATACTAACTCAACAGTGCCTGAATATGTCTGAATATGTGGCCGCAAAGAGATGTAGAGGAAGTAATTAGATCTTGTATAGAAATACCAACGTGTAGAAAAGACAAATATTTATTTTTTTACTTAAGTAAAGGTACAAAAGTATAAACATTAAAAAATAAATACCAAAAGTAAAAATATGTATGTAATGAGTATGCAGAATATTTCTGAATTCAGATTACAGATATTGATTTAATGTTGTTCAAGGTGATTTGACTACTTATGTTTATCTGCAAGTGAATTTCCCATTGAGGATCAATAAAGTTTTATCTTAATCTTTAAAAATATATCATAATTTACTTGCTGATTTTATTCATAAACACATTATCAGGCTAAATCTGCTAAATCAACTCATATGTGAAGTTGTCAAATACTTGCAGTCATGTAAAAAAGTGAATTATTTGCCTCTGAATCATCGAGGAGCAAAAGTATAAAGGAGCAGAAAATAAAAACAGTGCCTCAAAATTGTACCTGAGAATAAATAAACTTTTTTTTAGTTTTATGAAGAAGGTTGAATATTAATTAAGATATTAATCTGAAATGTCTTTTTGTTTTGTAGATTTAGAAACTAGCTGATCGACTTTCATACACAAACTTACAAACAATGTTGCACCGAACGACTGAGAACAACATGTAAAATTAATCTTGAATCACTTCAGTATTATTTGTAAGTGCTATTTGTATTTTATCTGTATATTAATATATTATCAATATTTTCTGTCATTGTAACATCTTTTGATATTTTCTCCTTTTCTTAGATTCATCCAAATTGTGATTGCAGAAGAATAAACTTGAATGTCTGGATTTAAAAAATAAAGAGCGAGGTTTTGTAGAAGCAGCTCACGTCTCCCACAGCTGACAGCTGATGTCCTCCTGCTCACCCTGTATCACCAAATCTTCCTCTGAAATCTGCGGCGGATATTGATAATGACACTCAGGTCAGGTGATTAAATCACAATAGCGCCATTTTTGTATTTATTTATTTATTTATTTATTTTTTACTCTGAAAAATTTTTTTCTCCATTCAGCGTCTTGGGTCGTGAATCCTGCAGGTCCTTGGAGACAAAACAACACAGAAGGATCTATGTTCCAATAAACACAAACCTCGGCAGGGGTCAGGGGTCGAAGGTCACGGGACTGAGGTGCAGTGACCCCGGCACAGCAGGACATTCTCTCTATAGAAATGTAATTCTTTCTGCTGTGGGCCTCGAACCCGCCCCCCGCTGTGTTGTCACCGCATGAGGAGAGAAGTAAAAAGACGACTTCAGAAAATGTTTTTTTTTCTTTTTCCAACACGGTCGATAACAGCTGTCTTAGTCACAGCTGATTATCAAAGACTGGAAAAAAAGCAGGACTGAAGAAATTAATGTAATTGATCCGGCGCTAATACTGATGATAATTGTGAAGTAGATACAAAAATGTGTTTATACACTTACATTAATATATTTAATATTTGTTGATGTTGTTTTTTGTGCAAGAATAAAGAAAAGAGAAAAGACGACGACTTGACAAACACGACTCACTGTGTTTTAAATTGTGAAATTATTTATGTCCCTCCACAAACACATCAGCTTCAACTGTGATAGTTTAACAGTCACCACAGACGGTTTCCAGTGCTTTTATTTACAGAAAAGTGACTAGACTTCATGTTACTGTACACTTTGATATTTTCCCTTTTTTTTTTTAATAAATACCCATAGGGTAATAGGTCCTCAGTAGCATTGAGTGCATTATAAAACACACAACCCTAAGTTAATGTGTCTCTTACTAACCATACAAAACAGAGAACAAAGTACCAATTGTAACATAGAAAATAAAGGATACACCATGTTACAAAGTTACAGAAAATACATACTATATATAATATATATATATTGTCACAGGAAAAACAGCAAAAAAGATTGCGACAGAATACACTCGCACTGTTTGTTTTTGAGTCACAGCATTCAATCATTAAAAAAACTATCCAGGATGAGGACGCCTTAACGCACCAGTTTCTGTGATGTTGTTTGTCGTTTTTATGACCGCTGGCCCCAAAAACAACAGCGTTAAGGCGGTACAGTTCATCCTGCAGCAAACAAATGTGCTGCAACAAGCCCAGCGACAGGATGTCGCGCTGAGCGAAGAGAGGAGACAGCGGCGTCACTGAGATTGTACTGGTGTCAGTAACAGCTTGCAGCACCCTGATCCGACAGACGAACCGACTGAGGGCTGATCTGTGCGCTGACGTGTGAGACTGACGAGGGAAACTCTGGCAGAGGTGTACATTCCTTAAAACAAAGGCACAGCTTGGCAGCAGCATTGCACTCTTTAAAATGATTTTGCTGCAAGTTTTGAACAATCGATTTGATTGGAAATTGATTTTTTTTTTTTGCTCCAGCAGTGAGAAAAAAAAAACATCAATTGTGGAATAAATTTCATTGAACCTCTGCACAAATTACACCACGATCACTAGAGCGGCTGACGTGATGAGTCATTTCAAACGGCCAGTACATCCACACCATGATTCCTACCACCTTGCCTTGGTACTCTCCACTCTTCTTCTTTTTTTTTGATGTACTTGATTGGAAGTGTTCAGAGGCCTTGCATCCACCAGGCTGGCAGGCCTGCAGCTTGTACACGACGGTCTGAAGCAGCATCTGCCGGCTATTTGGCCCAGCCTGTGGTCGCCTCTCCGTTTATGTAGGCAAAGCCGGGGAAATGCTGCGAGTGTTCGTACTCTGAGTTCCTGCGTGGGCCCAGTGGAGAGTACATGTCCCCAGAGGCGGCATAGCGGGATGAATGCATAGGTGGGCTGGTGTAACAGCTGTTAGCTGGCGACACATCTGGCCACCGAGGAGCAACAGGTGCAGGGTGCAACCGAGGAGTGCTGCTCATCAAGCAAGGCTCCATTCGAGACATCTGGCCGTTGAGCTGATACTGTGGAAGAGAAGAAGAAGGAGAGGATGTTATGGTGATGCAAGCGCAACATGTACAGTGAAGAGCTTAGCAGAAAGCTTCGCCTGGCTCTGGGAAGAAATACTCCAGCTCATAAACTCTTTCCTCCTGCCTTCAGTCTTAACGATAAGCTAATCAGCTATTGGTTAATCCCCCATACATAACGACCGGATATGAGGGTGGGATCAATGTTCTCAGAAACCTTATATTTATAGTTAGCTCAGGTAGCTGCACAGTTAGCGGTCTGGACCGGGAGTTAGCACCAGAGGCTAACACAGGAGCTATAGACTGAGACAGGCCGGGGCTAGCTCGTTAGCATGCTAACTTCAGTAGACATCTCTGCAACACAATCCACATATGTCAGAATGTCAGAACGGTTATTTCTTCACATTCTGTTGATAATTTTAGTGAAGATTTGAATGTTTTTCAACTAAAATTCTTACATATTGCACCTTTAAAATCATTATGTAAATGACTGTAAACAGGAATAAAGACCCATATACTTGTTTTTTTCTGAATTTAAATCACAGCAAACGTGGTAAAGAAATTGCAATAACCCATTTTTAACATAAATGACTTAGTTTCAGGTGCACCGATGAAAACGTTGAGCAGCACTTGGCAGATTTTTGGGTACACGTGTTGCACCACGGAGCCCCAGAAACACATCATAGATCATAGAAAGTGTTACCGTCCTCTCATCCAAGAGTCTTTTTTTAAAATGTCAAGCTATTCCTCAAAAATGTTTCTCCACAATGTCGCGAGCTAGCTGGCCTAAAGGTAGATATTGTCCTCAGAGGTAGCTGTGGCGCTACTGATTTCATATTTGACGCTGTGTTCGTCCTGAAGCGTCGGGGGTGTGATTTGACCCTGCTGATGGTAATTTCCTGTCAGGGGAAATTGCTTCACAAGTTGTACCACAGTGGACAGAATAGAAAATTAAGCCACTTACGAAAATGAGCAGCGAAAAGTAGGTTTCCTGTGTTATATTTGTTGCCTATGGTGACTGAGCCCAACAGCTCCGACTAAATCTGCCTGTTGACAAGAATATTTTGGACAGATGGGGATCCGACAAAGTTTTGTGTCGGTCTCGGCTCCATCCCAGACCTCTGGCAAGGACAAAGCGCCGGCATTGTGCCCGATTTAAGCTCAGACGGGCTTAAAAAAAAAAAAGTGGAAGTAGGACCCCTTTTCCCTTTTCTCACTAAATATAAACACGACAGTCGCTTCCATTATAAGGGATCGCGGCATGGAAAAAGACAGTCAGTGCAGGTCAGAGAGCAGAACAGACGGCTCAGCTGCCTCTTGTTCACAAGCAGAAAAGAGACCATTGAATAACAATATTTTAATAAACGCCCCCTTGCCCTGCTCTGTGGCTACTGGCTCAAACAGATGAAGAGACTATTGAGAGCTGGAAAGAGGAGTAACAGAGCAGGGCCCCTCTTGGCCCCAGCCGAGCCACCTTTCACTGTCTGCTTCCGCTGCGTGGAGAGGGTGATTCGGGGACTTTTGGAAACACTGCGACCGCTGAGGCCCAGCTGATCTCCTCCCACTATAAAGGCAGCGGAGGTTCGAGGGCCCTTGACAGGAAATTACCATCAAAAGAGTTAAATCGCACCAGTCGCTACACGAGCTGTAGATCAATGACTCCATCTCATCCTCAATAACCTTTTTTTTCCCCTTCTCATGCTTAAATCTTCAGTTTTTCCATTTAAAGGACAGTTTAAGTATTAAAGGGCAAAACTGATGTTATTCAGCCACAGCAGCTCAAAGTGTAACAACCTTTCACACGCATCGTCTGCTAACATCGACGTAGTTGTATCTTTGTAGACACATTCATGCACAAACGCTACTATTTCTTTTTCTACATGTGAGAGTTTCACACTGCTCTGTTCTGCAGACACACACAGTTCAACCATTAGTTTGAGTTTGGACACACAAATTCAATGGCATTGCAAACATATTCAATTGTTGTCTGCATGCTTTATGTTCATGTTGGTGGAAAGTGAATCTAATCACTAAAAGTCGTTTACTTAAACACAAATTAGAGGTACATTTCCTCAGCTTAGTCACTTAGTATTTCCATTTTAGTGATTTTTTTTACTCAATTCCACTTTATGTCGGTGGGAAATATTAAACTTTTCACTCCATTTACCTGGAAACTACAGTTACTTTACAGAGAAAGATTTTGCAACATGATTTTACAACTCATGAAAAACTGTTGCACAAGAAAACACTTCAAATAAGTATGAATAAAACATGAACAAAAAATCAAGCACATAATAACAAGTAATGCTCTTCGTAATGCTAATGTTGTTTACTTTTGAATGTTTAAGTTAGTTTTGTGTTTAATTGTTTTCATACTGCAGTTCTGTTACTTTGACAGTTTTATATCTTTTTGCTGTTTTAGTTCCCTGAATCTAAAATGTTTGAGTTTTTATAAATGAATCGATGACTTTATAGACGTCCATGTTGGTTACAAAAGGATTCAACACCACTAAGCAGACGTATGAATTGACTGACGTTGATGCTACTGAAGGTCAGTCCTTGGGTGACGGAGACTGACCTGTGCAGACGAGCGGTGGTAGGCGGAGTAGTGGAGGGGGGCTGGGATGGCCGGCTCGTGGGCCAGATTAGGATACTGGCTCTGGATGGAGTGAGGATGCTGGTTGGCGTAGCTGCCGTAGTTGTAGCTCCCAGTATACCTGGAACGGAGTAAACAACGTTCGATCAAGACAACATAATCAAAGTGTTTCCAAAATGCCTCACAGTTGGAATTTTAACACTAAGACCATAATTACCCATGCTCCTCTCTGTGGGTGTAGACTGGCATCCGGTGGGTGGAGGATGGAGGTGGGACTGGAGTGCTGTTCCTCATACAGGACAGCTGCTGCCCGGCCTCTGGAGTGGAGCCGCCTGCTGTTGTCACTGTGTATGTAAGGGACCAGGTATATGACTGAACAGCGCCTGGCAGACACATATATGGACACAGAGACAAATATGTTGGCGCAAAGCAACTAATGTGCTTCTCTAAGATATCTGAGTGTGACTGCGAGCTCTGTGTCACCTGTGGTGGTGGTGGGGACGCCGCTGTACTCCGGGGACACGGCTGCAGTCGGGGAGCTGGCCGAGGAGACGCCCACCGAGTGGACCGAGCGAGCCGGAGAGAAGGATCCTGGAGACGGTGAGGTGGGGGTGGTTTCTGTCAGCGTGAACTCCTCCTCTCTCTCTGCTGAAGGTGTCAGGACAGGAAAGAACATTAAGATTACAGGGATCTCATGTAAAGAACATTTCTGCTGTTACTTTTAAAGGGCTGAACTGTTTTTGAGTCGCACCTGAATGTGTACAATTAAAGAACATACACGAGGGAAAAGCATATGTACATAATAAAGTGAGTGTCTAATACAGAAACAGCGAGATTGACTCAAAAAAATTCCCAAGCAGTGATCGTTTACTATCATTCAAACTAGACAACAACTAATGACACTTCAACACTCAGAAGACTGTGAAAATTGAGCACAACTTTGGTCGAACATTGTCTGATAAAATACTGCCTATCTTACAAGAGTCATCTGAAACTATTAATCGACTTGTTCAGTAACCAAACGGTGTTTTAAATGCTGCGTGCAGTGTGTCATCATGAACATCATCCCACAAAACATGACAACAACATGATAAAAGGCCTGTGGCTGTGTGACATCTCAGAAATAAAAGCTGTTTTTCAAAACACTTGACCAGAAGGAGATACATTTCAGTGCCTATCCTGCTAATATGCTGTTTAAATGTGTACATTAAAGTCAATCTATTTTTCTCTCCTTCAGTGTTTTACATACAGCGGGTGCTTGTGCATGTTAACGGTCATGAGAGTTAAAAAGGTCCAAGCCGGCACCAACAGAAGCTCCTCTCTCCCACAGAAAACACTGATCCTGAAACGCCTCGTCAGCAGTCCCGCCTTCAATTCTGTGACTCTGTGACATCACACTGTCACACATTTGCACAGTTTATATCTAGCGGCTAATTTGTCATGTAAGTATTAATTTAGCACAGCTGCTCTGTTGTGATTGGCAGTGCTGGCTCAGGTATGTGTGAACTGACCAATCAGAGGATACTGGGGGAGGGGCTTAAAGAGACAGGAGCTAAATAACAGGATGACAAAAAAGACGAAGATATTTACTGTCGCGATCACTACAAGTAAGTGGAAATCTCGGGCTGAAGAGATCAAACGACCATTGCAGAACATTAAACACACAAACGAAGAGTCTGTTTCTGGGCAGTGAACCAATCATATGCTCCCAAAATTCTCATGACTTGGTTTCATGCTGCAGAATTTTTTGGCGGGGATCTTCATGAATGAACTAAGCTGCTGCTGAACCACAGTGATTAGTGATTTTTTTTCTTTCGTGATTAAAACAATTAACTCTACACGATTGCCCGACGAAGGCAGTGCTCTCACCTGTGCTGCCGTCTCCCTTCATGGCCCTCATGAGGTCGTTGGCTCTCTCCTGGCAGTGCAGGGACTCCAACAGGTAAAGCACATAGTCATCAAACATGAGGTGGATCAGGTGGAAGGAGCCTGCAGACGGACAGACAGGATGAGTTTAACACAGAGGACGCGTGTGTGCTACTTGTACCAGAGATGTTTATTGTGAGGACATAGCTGATGACGACCATTAAGACTGAAGTGTTTCCAAAAAAGCCATCCGTGTGGTGACATCACATCCTGCACGCTGACAGGAGGGTCGCTGTTATCAGAAAGGAGCGCGTCAGATTTTTTTCCGTGTGCCGAGTCAGTGCCAGAAATATGTCAGCTGACCCCAAAGGTCGCACGGAAGACGAGGCCGTGGCGTGTGAGGGAGTGTCACAATTGTGTCATTGTGCCGGTCGCCGCCGCTGCCGTGCGCATAATAAACACTTGTGGCCATTCAGGAGGAGCGGTGGTGTAACACTGACCGGTCGTAAAATGGAAAAGACAGGCAAACACGTCGGGAGGAGGGGAGGGCCGGCTTTTGTTAATTAGCTGTTTGTGCACAGAGACCTGCTTTATCAAAACACTGCAACCAGCTGTGTCTTTGATATTCACAGACAGGAAAGAGGAGCCATTTTCTTTTCTTTCATTTTTTACAACTCTTCACTTATTGCACAACAAGGTCGAGCACCACAGGCCAATTAAAGCAGCCATTTTACGTTTTCTCCTGTTTTCTCCTCATGACCGACTTTAGATTCACACAGCAGAGGAATCTTGAACCTCATAACATAAACATAAATGTCAGAGGTGATATGAATGTTTGATGTTTTCTTTATTCATTTATTTTTTGGAACAGACTTGTACAAATGTCTGAACAGCCAAATACTGAAGGACATTCCTGCTTAGTTATATGACATTTTTTTTTGGTTTGCTTTCAAACAATGCTGGTGAGTAATTCCATGACGCTTGTTTCTTGTGGCTAAAGAACGACAGTCCACTAATGTGACAAATCTAAAGTTACAAACATATTAAAAACATCAACATTTTGCTTAATGTGAAGAAGAATTTAATCAAACGAAACTAAAGAAACCATCAATGTTCGTCTCTGAAGAGGAAATCATTTGCTATGTGATGGAACATGTTTTAAGTGTTATTGATTGTTTTGGCGAAATGTAAGTCAATTTCGTGTACTGCTGCTCATCATAGGGAGATTTCCAGGATAGCATTTTCAGTAAAAAGTCCATTTAGTTAAAATCGCTTTTGTTCTGGACTCTCAACATCCTTCAAATGATTCTTGTCCTTGTCCTTCACTGTTGGTTTGTTTAAACTAAATATAACCCTGATGTTCTTCATGTTTTCATGTTTCATGGTGACAGTGTCAGAGTCATTGATCTTGTTCTCTCTTTCTGTGTGTATAATGTATGTTTTTGTGTTGGCCTCTGTGTCACATGAAAGATGGATGATTACTGAAGATTGTTTTGTTGCAGATTATTATTCGACTGAAGACAAACTCTTTGTTTGCAGTATAAAAAGTTTTGATTCTTTGTGTGCTGCAGTGGTGTTTTTGTCATCTTATAATTCTGTGTAAACAAACAAAAACTTAACCGCCAAATTATTATTATTATAATCATGCTGATAGGTTTATATTTTGGCTCATCTATTTATTTTTCAGTATGCATTTGCAATAGTATATTTGTGTATTTATAGAAGAAATATAGCCTTAGATTAAACATCTATTTTTTCATTTATAGGCATTAAAATGTAATTCTAATATTTCTCTTATTCAAATTTGGATATTTAAGTAACAAATTTAAATAAAAAATATTTAAATAAAAAAACAGATGCTTTCTTCTGACTTCAATTCAATATATATATATAAAAAAAGAATTAAATAAAGCTAAAAACATTTTATTCATTATTTTTCTATTTTCAAAATATTATAAAAACACATGTTGAACACTATTTAATGTTGGTAGTTTGTGCTCCATATCATGTTGGAGGCCTGGATCCAGCCCAGTGCACGACACAGTAAACTCTACAGTTCATGTGCGCTCATGAAGCGCCGTCTCACACGAGTGTTTCCCCGTCTGGTGTGTTAAGTAATGATGACAAAGCATCAGCAGCTCACCAAAGCTGGGCGCGCTGTGGAGGGTCATATCCCGGATGACTCTGGTCCCGAAACACGACCACATCAGCAGGAACTGTTGGGCCACCTTCTTCAGGCACCCGGGCCTCTTGCCTGCCACCTAGAGAGAACATTTCCATGAGAAAAGGGGGGGAAGGGTCGGGATGCCGGGGTAGAATTAACCCCTGGGTCCGCATTGGGGCTTAACCCTCGGGAGCGAAAAACATGTCAACAAGTCAACTATTTAATTTGCCCCCAGGGAAACGCCTTCCTATTGAACTATTGTCTGGCTGGTCCAAGACGTTGCCAGGGCGACCAAATTTTACAAGCCCATATCAGGCACATAATGGACGCAAATGGGAAGCTTGAAGACATCATTAACTGGGAGGATTGCAACCTAAGTGCCTCTGAGTAAGAAAGACAGGCAGAGACGTGTGGCCTCCAGCCGCAGGTGTCTCCTCGACTGCAAACTAATCAGACTTCTGCTGCGCAAACACTTCAGACATTCGGCTAAAATCACAGCTCAGCATCCGAAGTGGAAAATGTGTTAACTTAATTTGTGCAAGTTGAGCAAAAGACAGATCTTTTGTGTAAAAATGCCGACTGATACCAGGCTTGAACACCTTTTAAAAATGTTGTTGCTGACCTTGACGACACAGCGGTCCACCATCGAGTCCAGCCACTCGATGTACGCCTCGATCGGAGACTGCTCCTCCAGTAGACGGTCAAACTCCTGATACACTGTGAAAGCAGGGAGAACGACAGGTTACACGGTAATTCTACATCACCTGAAAAAACTTGAACGGCATCTTTGTGCAACAACTGCCATGTATGTGTGACCTCTGATCCCGTCAGGGCTGATTCAGAGGAGAGAGGCAGGAGTGAATCGGAGAAGCTCCACGGGGTGTTTCAGAGGAGAGTGAACTTGTTTAACCTTTTGGTCTCCGTCATTAACGCTTTGACTCTGCCGGTCGTGGGAAGGATTGCCTCTATGTGCGGTTTGTTTGTGTGGAAGTGGAGTGTAACTCTCTCTCTCTCCTGCTCATACTGGTGAACCTACAGTGGATGATAAGCTGCCGGTGCTCCTCCTGCGAGTCCTCCATGGTGTAAAGTGTCTGCTTGGTGATGCTGTTCAAGTCCACATTCCTCCAGTCCTCCAGCATTTGAAAGGTGATGTCGGCGCTGTTTATCACAGTCCGCGACGCCTGCGGACAGATACATCAGCAATATTACCAACACAAGCATACCCATATCCCTTATCAGCTGTGTTTGTTCATATGGATTTTTATTAAAGAAAACACATTCAGAGCGTGAGAGGCACCTGACATAGATGGTTTAGGGATGTTTGTCGCTTTAGAATCTGAGAAAATCTCCTGGACACTGCAGACAAAAAATGAAGAAGAAATATGGTTAATATTTCTGTTTAAATATATTAAAAAAACATTAATATGTTAACTGGATTAAATGCATAATAAATAATTAAATACTTACATTCAAACTTTATATTCCTCAGGTTTTCAGGAAGGTCGTGAAGTGCTATTTTTAGCCACTCGTCGAGTTGTTTGGCAAATTTTCGAATAACCTGAGTCAAACTGTTCGAACGAGGGAAAGAACGAAACACAAATAATATCTTAGACACCGTTCGTGACGTCATTTAGGTACCAAGAACAAATGTTTTCCTCCCTAGATAATAAATAATAAATAAAAAACATAAATAAGTGCAACCAAGGAATCACAGTATGATGAGATCTGATTAAAAGCTACAGACAAAAAACAGTAAGTGAACCTTGAGTCACAATTCTGTTTTCAAGAATAATGAAGTTCAAGATATTTTCAATAAGAAAGAATCTTTGCAAGTGACTTAAAGTGATGAACAGCTTAATTCCTGAAGTGCATGATAGACGAAGAAGACGAAGACGAAGAAGACGAAGACAAAGGAGATGAAGAAAAAGAAGAAGAGGTAGAAGAGGACGAAGACAAAGACGAAGAAAAAGACGAAGAAGGAGAAGACGAAGATGAAGAAGACGAAGAAGCAGAAGAAGAAGACAAAGAAGAAGACGAAGATGAAGAAGAAGATGAAAAAGAAGAAGATGAAGAAAAAGACGAAGAAGGAGAAGATGAAGAAGAAGACGAAGATGAAAAAGAAGAAGAAGACAAAGAAGACGAAGAAGATTTTTTTTTTTGTTTTTTAACAGCACTTTATTTACAGTTGGTTTAAAGAAGCAGAAGAAGAAGCAGAAGAAGAAGAATATCATCCTAGGTAACAACAGGCGCTCACCTGTCAGGCAGTGCTTGCAGGACGGTGGGCATCAGCACCCCAGAGATGGCCTTGTAGAGGATGGAGTCACAGACGCCCACGATGTTCACCACCGTGGGGGAGCTGAGGACAGGGAGCATGTGGGGCGGCATGCCCTGCCAGAAGTGCAGCAAGAAGCTCTGGACCTGAAAGCATCACAAGTGTTATTACGTGCTGCAAGAGAATAAAAGAACAGTCGCCTACAATCAAAGTTTTTGTTGACTCTAATGTGTAAAATGGAAGCTTGCCTCGTCAAAGTTGGCTCGGATCACAGTGTCCAGTATCCTCTGACAGTGCGTTCTGTACATCATGATGAAGGTTGACACCTGCGGGCAACAACACATCATTAATCTCACTGCATCACAAACTTAATAGCTTTTTGTCTTCTTTCGGGGGGGAAAGTGGGAAAAGAAAAGTGGTACAAAAACAAGAAAATAAATCTCACACAAAGCATGTGAGCCAATAAATACATGTTACAGGTCTGGGCTGGAGCGGAGTGATATAAAACCAGCTTTAGAGATCAGCAAAAACACAAACCATTTAAAATCATGGCCCCTCTTTAAGAGCCGGACAGCTAGTGCCTGTCCTTTGTCCATCGCTAGATCTTATTATCTCCCCCAAAAGATTAAGAGTTAGTGAGGAGCCAGCATATAAATCCTCAAGGTCCTTCTCTAAATGCAAACCCAGTGAAGGTCCCGGGGCAGATAAAAGGCTGGAGCCAGAGGGGGCGCAGAGATGGTGCGATGGCAGGGAGAGGTGGGAGGCGGAGGGGAGGAGGGAGGGAGGGAGGGAGAGGCTGTAAGGATGGACTTTTAAAACTCCTGTTTACCCTCTCTTCTGGCAGGCTGGCAGGCAAATTTAGGTCTTTGACATTTGGAAACTCTGGCAGGAGCGTCCCCAGTTTGGAGCGCGGTGAATACGCCACTGTCTGCTTCGTGACCTCTTTCTTCCCCGTCTCGTTCACCCACGCCGCTCCCTTCTTGGAGTACATCACGTCATAATACTGAGAGGTCTCCTTCACCGCGATGCCGTAGTAGTGGTACCTGAGGAGGGAAGAGGGCCGACGGACGGGTGAATGGCAGCTTTTTACTACGAGCGGGATCATTAGAGGAGAAAACACAGTGAGAGGAAAACAATTCCTACGGATTGTATTTAAAATAAAGAAGAAGTTTGTCTTTCTAACAAAGATATTTGTTGTAAAAGTTCTTTCTGGTTTAATCTCATCAAAATGTGCATGTAGTCAACAACAGGGCTGATACTAATAATTACTTTTATTGTTGATTAATCTGTGGAAAATTTGCACAAATAATCAAGTTCAGAAAAATGGTGAGTAAAAGTTAAAGCCAGAGAAAACGTCCTCAGATGTCTCATTTTATCTACAACCCAAAGATAAAAACATCTGAAAATAATCACATTTAAAGAGCTGGAATCAGATTTTCGGATTTGGAGTTTTTCCCATAAAAAATATGTTACTTAATATGTTATTATTGTTGCAGCACTTGCTATATAAAAATATGACAAATGCTTCCGTAACAGGTACAAAGAAACAAATGAAGTGTAGATTTAGACAACAAACTCAGAATCTTATTAACTCAGAACCACAGTTTAAATAAGTTAATTTAACTTTAAGTGTTGGTGTTTTCCTTTCTAATGATTCATGTTAGGCTTAAAAATGTCTCTTTGTAGTCTTTTTTTTTTAGTTTTATTTCATAGTCTTATTCTACAGATTTTGTTTCTGCAGGCTCCATGCTTTGTTTTGGTGTATGTCAGTAACCAAACCAGACTTACTTGGACTGCCCTCTTGTCCCGAGTCTTCTGGTGGTTAACGCTGGAAACTGTTGTCTGATGATCTGTTCATTGTAGAAGAGAAAAAGTTGTCAGGTTTAACTTTTCCTAACATCAATTTCACGTCAGTCTTTCACTGCAAATCGTAAAAGTAAAGACAAAAAGGAAAAGCAGGTGGAAAAATAAGATCTTCATAAAAAAATTTTTTTGTTAAAATACATTTTGCAATGCAGAGTAAATATAAGCAACCTGGCTTGACTGCACTTGTACAGGATCTTCAGCTCTGTATGAGAAAGAGTTTAATAAAGTTTGTCAGGAGAACGACATGCGAGTCTCAGAGCTGAGTCCACGGGGAGGTCTGCGAGGGGAGAAAGAAAGGCTTTGAGAGCCATCCATTTATGACATCCAGGGGTATTACTTTTCTTTTTCCCCTATATCAACAGTCTCCCCTCATCCATCCTCCCACCCATCCTCTCTCCTTCTCCCTCTCTTTCTCTTCTCCACTCCCTCCTTCTTCCTTTCCTCTCTTTTTGTCCCGAAGGAGATTGGCTCCTCGGTCCGGCTCCTGGTGCAGAAACTTTAGCAAACAGTGTAGCTCTCCATTGTGTGGGATGAAAAAAGAGGCCAAGCTGTGAAGTTTCTGTCAGGCCCCGCTTGATAAATGAGCAGACAGGGAGGCAGTCCGGGCCCTCTCTCGTTTTTTTGTCCTGAATCAATGAAGCCTTCCTAAAGGACACCCCACACTGCTCCAGCCACTGATCTAACATTCCGCAACATCTCACCCTTCCAAATTTCCTTTAATTACACATTAATCCAGGCCCCTTCTCTTTTTCAATATCTTCCGACAGGAGCTGCGGAGGGGCGGGGGTGGGCCGGGTTGGGGGTTGGGGCCGGAGTCCAGAGTACAGGGGATGGCTGGGGGTAGGAAGGCTGAGGAACTTCTTGGGGTTGTGGGAACAGACGAAAGCACATCTCCTTTGGCTCTAGATTAGGTGTCCTGTGAACGGCCGCAGAGCTTTGCTCGCTTCACACTGAGCTGCAGTCGATATTAGTTCAGCAGCAGCCAGAGCCGCGGCACAAAACCAAGCCAGGCATGAAATGGTCAGACTATAACGCTGACTGCCGATTCAGTTTAGTGTGTGAGATTATTGCCGCTAAAGAAGGAGTCTTGTTTTCCATCTTCTTCTGCTCTGAGTCATTTTACTCTGATTATTTTAAACCTACTGTGCATAAATAAATGCATGTTAAAAAAACCTGAACACCTTATTCTTTTTTTTTTTTTTTTTTTTAAATAAATGCTCAACTAATCAACAACATTCATTTCATATAAGACACCAGCTGCAGATGTTACCAAGCTGACAACTTTCTTGTGTCTTCAAGACATTGTTGGAAAGCTTTACCTTTCCAAAGCTGGCCGCGTTCACCGGCTGCGTGTCGTGCTTTTCGCTGAAGTCCAGGTAATGCATGTAGAGGGCACTTCTGGGGATGCACACACCTTCGGCTATCTCGTAGTTCTCCTCTAGCCTGCGAATGACAACAGGAGTGATCAGTGCGGCAGATAAACAAATACGGAGGTTGGAGAGTCACAACAGGGAAAAAAGGCCTCGTATGATCATGGAAAATTAGTTTTTTTTTTTTTAAAATGCAGCGATTTAATGCGTAAATGTTTTGAAAGCCAAATCACATCGATGTCAAAAAAAGGAGTCAGTGCATTGAAAAGGGATTATTTGATGGTATATCATGTTAAAGTTAGAGTTGTGTTTACTTGAGACAGAGCATAAATTAACCAGATTTAAAAGTACAGTCATGTGAAGTGAAACAACAGCAGCTTCAAGTGCATTAAATCAGTGTCGAGTCTGCAGCACAACACATAATCACATCAGGCCGCATGTGGTTTAAAGTTCATTTAGTGGACATTAAACATTAAATTATTACACAGACATCAACACCAACACCTGAGCTGGACCTCATGATACTCTGAGAAAGATCATGTGTTCAGAGTTTTAACCGTTTCCTGTTCCTGCATATAAACAGTTTCCAAATTATATCTGCCATTTTGCTGTTTAATTGATTTGCACTAAAAAAAAGTTTCCACTGGTGAGCAATTTAAATCTCTAAATATTCAATATTCTCATCGAATCAGTTTCTCTCTCTGGGTTGCTGGTCGGAGAGAGCGAGGCGTCTTATCACACTTAATGTGACACTTGATTAATTAAACAATACATTATTGTGCACAAATATAATGTCTTCTTAATTTTAGACGTCTTCTTCTATACTTGTTCCTTGAATATAGAGTAGTTAATGATTCAGTTCTCTCACTATGCGAGGTGAACTGTCAGATTGTATTTTTCAACAAACAGAAAGATATTTCCACACTCTTCTTACAGTTAAAAGTCTGATTTAGTGACATTTTCTGCATGTCAAGAGAAAAATAACTTCAGAACAGTCAGCTGCATATGATGTTATTTTTTAAATACAGCTCCCTCTGGTGTTGGTGATATAACCGGTGTGACAAGTGCGTCACTGTAAATAGTAATGAGAGGTAAAAATTGCATTCTGCTGTGTGTGCTGGTTTTTCACCATGACAGTGATTTGTCATCCCTTATCTGTCCAACAGGTCCCTCTGTGAGAAAAAAAGGCCTCCTCCTCTCATGCTCCTCTCTTTTGTGGCGTCCCCCAGGGGTCTATTCTGGGTCCCCTATTATTAACCATCTCCTTGCTACTCCACAGGCAAATCATGTATATACATACGACTGATTTTCATTGCTAAGAGGATGAGTCGCATCTGTACGTCCCGATAAAGCCTGGAAACACTGAAGTGTGATGTGTGATGTCCCGCTTTGCTGAAATTAAAAACTGTTTGATTTTTTTTTGTAATAGTTTTAATGTAAAGCACTTTGTAACTTTTCAAGGCTGCGGAAAAAATATCGTAATTATTTTTAAAACATTTTGAGTATTTCTGTTCACTAGTGGTCCAACAAATGAAAATCGCTTTGTGCAACTTTAAAGCCTCCTCGGTGACATGTTGGTCGGCCGGCTCAAAATACAGATAATCACAACTAAAATAAGAACAGACCTTAATCTCAGCCTCGAGGTAGGACATCATAATGTTAGTGAAATAAAACATTCTAGGAAAAAAAAACAGCAGTTTTTCCTGCTGTTTGGAACAACTCCTTCACTGATAAACTCCTTTCAGCCTTTAAATATTCAACAGAGGAAAATATTTGTGTAGTTAATAAATAAAAAAGTGATGTTTAATGGAGCTAAACCTTCACAGAGTTAAAATACATATTGAATCCTCCAAGACAAACATACATTTCCATTTCTATAACACGTCTGTTTGCACTTGTCATCTGATCAGTTTTACTCACTACTCGACTTATAATGCTGACAAAAATGTTTGTAACCTTGTTTTTTCTAAGTCCAGACCAACCTGAATATATAAACGGCTACTACAAGATCCCGTTTCCGTTGTTTTACGAGGCGTGACTGTATTGTTTCATTCGGCCGACAGAGAGGAGCTCTTCAACCGAACCCAGCGTCTCCTTTCACTTAGAGAGCTGAACTGTCCCCTGAATTACAGTCATATAACAATTACAGTCATTACAACTCAGGCCTGCAGGGGATCGTGCTTTGTGTGTGTGTGTGTGTGTGTGTGTGTGTGTAGATTTGTCTACATCTAGTCTCAACACTGCTGGACCCGTCAGCCTGATATCTGTTGTGCACCTTCATGACTGTCAGGTTCAGGACCTGTTGTGGCTGCTCTGTTTTACACCAACATCGACCGACTCTTCACCTGTTTTACCCAACTAAGAGATCAACAGGTCAACGTACGTGTGCTCACGTCAGTGTTGGCGGATTCCTTTGTTGGCATTTTGACTTTTGCATTGACATTTCAAGTCGGTGGCATGTTTAAAACCTGCATACTGTCTACAATTGAACTCCACTGCTATCATGCACACATGCTGGACACACAGGCAGCTCTGCACGCTCCTGTTCCCCACCTGCATGCCTGCAGACACACCTGGTGGACATCTGTACCCTACTGAGCGCACTCCTAAAGGTCTGACGTGTTGCCATGTAAATATCCTCTTAAAATCTGAGCTAGAAAATCACATTTCCTGCCAAAATACAGAAAAAGAATTGCCTGGCAAATCATGAAACTAAACATATTCTTAAAATCTGAATAAGTTGAGGTTAATCAGTCCTGTGGCCAAATGTTTTCCTTTCAGGTTGAACAATTAAAACCAAACAATGACTCAAAAACTCCTCATTACAGTCATAAACAGAGCAGCATCGTTCACTTTTACTGCTAAATCAACACATTTATGGCAAGTCTCACTGCAATACCTACAAAAAAAACCCCCCAAAAAACTCACTGTGATCAGTGAAGTGAAGTCTTTAATGCTTCTCTTTACAATCCTACACTGACCCAACTCATGTTCCTCACACTGGGGTTAAAGCCCCCCTGCAGTGCAGGTTTTAAATGAGTATGAATATTAATCTGAGAGCATGTGAGACAGGAGAGCACATGTCAACAAAAGATAGATAGATAGATAGATAGATAGATAGATAGATATTTTTTTTACGTAAGACTAAAGAAAGAATATTTTTAATGACTTACCATTCCAGAGTAGCCGGTGTCGAATGGGGTTTAGAGGCTCTGTTGTTTTCTTTTTCTTCATCTGTGACACAAAACATTTTGGATCTTAGAAACAAAATCGAGCGTCACAAATATGGAAGAGATCAACACTGAAGACTGAGTTTCTGACAAACACAACAACAGTTTACAGGATTTTCCTCAGTGAAGCCTGCGGTTTCGGCGTTAACAGTGTTTGTGCTGCTTACGTTCGTCGTTGGACATGTTCCCCAGAGACGTGTGACTCGAGTATCGCTTGCTCTCACTCTCGTTGAGGCATCTTTCAATCCAGCTCTCTGAAAAAACAAAACAAAAAAAGACACAGATGGACCACAGGATCAAGAAACTGTGACGCTGACATTAAAACCTCTCAGTGCAACTCAAGAAAAACTATTAATTTTGTTATTTCGAAAGAAGCCATTATGAAATCATTTAATTGTGATCTGACTAAAAACGTCAGTTTCATTTTTCTACCATTTTCCCCTCAGATTTAAACTGTCATTTTGAATAAACTTTCTAATTGAGCCCATTTTGTCAGGCAGTTCTCGCACAAAGCTGTATTTACATAAACAGTGAAAATCGCCGCCTATACAGGACACTTTAAACGTCACTAATGTGACAGGGCGAGCTGACAACAATCGATTGTATGGGCAGCGGTGCAGCCACGGCTCTATTTGAGATGTTTTCACCAGGACGGCAGGAATCCAGCATTGTGCCCAGGGGACTACGAGCGTACACACTCGCTTAAAAGAGCCAGCGCACATTACTGAGGCAGTCTGCTGGAATAGAGGCCATTGTCCTGTTTTAATTTCTACTTTAGAAATAGCTCAACTGGTGTGCTTTCTGTGAGCGAGCAGCAGCAAAACACCGAAGCTTTCATGTAGAAACAGCCTGATAAGTAGAGTGGAAATCCATTTTGAATCCCTGCTCTGTTTAGAGAAAGGTATTCAGCGTTTGATAAATGTAATTAAGAAGGAAATTGTACATGAGGAAAATTTTTGTTGTGGATCCGAGTGCAACAAAGCATTTTTAGAACATTTTTTTGTTATAATAAGAAGAAAAAGCTTCTTTTTTTTTTTTAAAGCAAACAGAAACAAAAAGTATAATAATTATCATTAACTCTGGTGAATTAAAACTGTCATGTAACCTCAAGTGGAAAAGTCATTTAATTTAGCAGATAAAACAGTTAAATCAAACCACTAACTCTTCAACAAATTTTTAAGATTTTCTTGAATTTGAGTTTAACTTATTTTTCTGAATGCGATCTGACAACATTTATTATGGCAGCTGATTCTGGGACACACTGCTGGCAGCTCAACCTGTTGTCGGGCAGATTTTCACAAGTTTTATACTCGATGAGGAATCTTCACGTCGTCGTCGTTCGGCACGTGCTGACAGAAAAGGTCAGACTGCAGTAATTTAGAGAAATCTCCCGGCTTCTGAACAGAACGTTTATTTCTGTCTCTGCTAGAGAAATGTATTGATTAGATCTCTGTAATGGTCTTAATTAATGTGTCCATGCTTCATATCACCTCTGACTGATTAACAGAACTCTACGTGACAATTATAAAACTTGTTAGACAATAAAAAAAAAACAACATCTTGAGTATTTTCATGTTTTAACTGTGAATAAAACACTAACATCAGAGTCACTGACGGCCCTCTGACACGTCTCATCATTCACAAACAGTATTTAAAAAAAAACAAAACAACAAAAAACAAACAAACTGGACATGAAAAAGTGAATCCACTGAAGTGAAGCTAATTCTCCACAGAGGCTCAGACCTCAGGCTTCATTTGCCACAGGAACAGATAAGTTGGGGATCTAAATAATTGGATTAAATTTGATCAACAAGTCAAACGGATGTTAAACTACTCCACACTGCTCCAGAATACAAATAACAAATTATTTCAAAACCTATCCATCATTTAAACAAAATCATCTGCTTCTCAGCTGAGAAAAAAAACCCACAGGTAGTTTGTTTTATTTAAAATGTGTTCAATCAGATTGGATATCAATCATTAATGTCTGTAAACCAGAAGACTTTCCTCTTTTATAAAATAAAATACAAAATGATTTCACAGAAAATTTGTTTCTAAAAATGTGGTTTAAAAAGTTAAATAAATGCTTCTGAAAAATCCAGGAAAATGAGCCAAAAAATGCAGATACATAATACTTTAAAGAGCACCATGATGATGATGATGCACCTGCTGTTTTTTGGGTTTTTTTTTTAAGGCATGGAGATTTTTCTTTCTTTTTTTTTTTTAAAGTTCGTTAAACTGAAAAGATGAAAAGAAACAGCAAGAAGCCACTCGGCTGAGCCTCTACTGGAGATGTGAGGACTATTTCTCTGCTGTCTGTGACTTTAAATCACTCGACACCTGCTGTTTTTTATGAGCGCTTCTCATAAACGTGTGTGACTGAATGCTGATTCAGAAATAACTTGAGAAATTTAGAAATGAAATAAGCGAGAAAAAAAAGAAAAAAGAAAGAAAAAGAAAAAGAAAAAGGTGGAAATCGACAGCCGAGCATCCCGACACATCTCCGAATGCCTGCAGAGAAAGTTTGAGACTTCCAGAAGAGCAGCAGCAGCAGCAGCAGCTCTCACACACCGTCTCTGAGCAGACACTAGGTTTTTTTGTTTTTTTTCTCAACACAATCCACAACAAGGCGAAGCGAGCAGAGTTTTAACAGGACTGACCTGTGGAATCCATATCAGGCTCCTCCAGCAGCCCGCAATGCATCCTCTTCCCATCAACGACACTGGCTCCTCCAAGAAAATGGCTTAGTGCACGTTTCCCCCTCCTCAGCGGCTCTCCCCTTGTCTCGCTCTGTGTTTCCGTGACCACTGCCCGTCACAGGAGATGTTGAGGATCTGAGGTTCGCCCACAGAGGGGTGGTGTTGGCGGAGGAGAGAGAGAGAGAGAGAGAGAGAGAGAGAGAGGGGTGGGTGGCTGGGTGGGTGGATGGGGGGGAGGTGGGAATAAGGGAGGAAAGAGTTGGGGTTGGGGTTGGGGGGGGGTAGAGACTCCAGAAATCCAGCGGGGGGAAAGCCAGACCCGTCAAAATGTTTGCTGATGTTTCATGGGAAAGGGGCTGATTTTATAGGAGCCCTGATGGGGACATGTCATTGATAGGCTTGGAAGGCTGATGAATGGCCCCAAGTCAGATGGGGATGTGGCAAGGCTCACTGGAAGTCTTTTGTGGGGCTGTTTTGAATAAGAAAAGCTCCCTCCCAACGAAAAAAAAAAAAAAAAAAAGAGGCTTAGATCTACGCAGTCCTAACACTGTGGCCTCCCCGTCTTCCATTATGGCATTTAATACGTTTTTATACACCCCAGAGCTCCACATAAACATACATCCCGACACAACCGCCGCTCCCGCTTCTCCTTCTGACTCCAACTCCAATTTTCACATCATCCCTGCAGACACTTGTTGCCACGTTTGGTCCACTTTCTCCAACTGTGAAACCAGCTCTGTGATAACTTTTTTCTTCCAGAGTTTTTTTTTTTTTTTTTTTTTTCTCACTCAGACAGACATTCGAACACGCTGGAAAAAACTCAACCAGTGTGAATTTTCTGGTGGCGGCCTCTTCTTTTGCTTTTTTTTTTTTTTTTTTTTTTTCCGCGGTGGCAACCTTATTTTTTTGGTGTGTGCCTCTGAGAAGAGGGAACGGTCACAAAGGGGGGGAAGTAAAAGTGCAAAGCCCGAGGCTGGGAGGGCTCTGATGGAGTGCCTGAGAGCTGGAGAAGGGAAAGCTGTGATTAGAATATGAATGGAACCACAGGAGAGGGGGAGAGGAGAAGGGGAAAGAAGAGGGGAGAGGAGAAAGGCGGATTATGGCTGAATTACTCACCACACCATGGATAGCAAAGGAGGACTTTCTCCACCAGTGCGCAGGCGTGGACACCATGGCTGCTACTCACCGACACACACACACACACACACTCCATGCAGCCACCTGTGAGCACGTGTTGGACGAGGTGGCTGCAACATCACACGGGACACTGTGGGCAGAGTCACAACAGGTCTGAGCATCCATTCAGTCGCATACAGGAAACAAAAAAAAACAAAAACAACAAAAAACAAAGCTGCTTGGACGGAGCGACGGGTCAGAAAAAAAACAAAAACAAAAAACCTCCAACATCATCACAAGAAATCAGGTCCTGCAAAGATTCTTTGTGCGTGAGAGACAATCAAAACAAGAGCACAACCCATCAATGACACATTGACCGGAGGCGTCGATGGAGGCTGGAGCGAAGCTGTGACCTCAAAGGAGGATCTAATTAATTTCAGTCCAATAAGGAGAAGGTGGAGGCTGCATCTCCCTCCGTCCTGTTATCTGCTTATTAGAGCCTCATAAAATAGGACAGGTGCAGCCACCAAAAGAGCCTCTTCCACCCGTCCTATTCTCACACACTCTGCCCGCACAAACGGATGTGTACTGCTTTTGTTCAGTGAAAAGGCCCCAATTGAGTTGTGTGTGTATGTGCGAGTGGGGGGTATGGTTACGCCACATACGACATGTTGGTGGTATTAAGGCTTCGGTCTGAAAGAGGAAACCGTAAAGAGACTTTCTCTTCCTATTAACATGAATGAGGGTGTTGCTCTGAGTGTGTCTGTGTGTCTGTGTGTGTGTGTGTGTGTGTGTCGTCACTCACACTGTGCATCCAGAGATCCTCCTCACCGTCTGCTGAGAGGCTTGTTAATAAAAACAAAAAAAAACTCATTTTGATGGTTTTATGAGCAGATGATTGGCTCACATGTGCCTGCAAATCTGCATTTTTACTTAAAAGTCAATTTTAATATGAGCTGAGAGATGATTCAGTAGATTTTCAGGAGAATCACATTTTGAGTTATTAACTACAAAAAACTACAAAGCCCTGATGATTGGTTGATAAATCAATTAGTTAAACAATTAGCACAACTACTGCCAACTAATTGATTAACAACCCTGATTCCCAAACAGTCGCGATGCTGTTTGAAACAGACTGTAAACGTTTGCAGGTAACGGTCTGTTCCTGCTCACATGTAGAAACATCCTGAGTGTTGAACCTCGTCTGGAGGATGTTCACACAGAACCAATGAACCCGTTCACCTGTAGTTCCACATCGATGAAGCTGATGAGGTAAAACATCAAATATATTGGGGGTTTTTTTGCTCTGATTTCAATTTAATAATATTTCTAAAAAGGATTTTCAAAGAATCACTTTTGTTCACAGGGCGTCCCAAACTTTTTATGACAAAAAAAAAAAAAATTCTAAAAGCTTCTAAAATGTGAATATTTGCAGTTTTCTACAGTTGTAAACTTATTATCTTTGGGATTCAGGAATCATCCATAATTGATCGCATTTAGATATTAACTGTGAATGGAAAAAATCCTTAGTATTTATTTTCTGTATTATTTTTTGGCAATAATCGCGACATAATCAATATTAGAAAATATATATATTTTTTACAAATTTAATTCTATGATATCACCCACAGAGATCAATTCAATTTTTTCCGAACCATTAAATAAAGTGCTTTCCAGCTATTTATAGTTTATTTAATATTCAGCAAAGTTGACATAAATTTTATTTGATGAGAGTAAATTAAAATAATTTGTATTTTTATTCTGTTGCTGATATTTTCATTCCTGTTGGGACGTTGATGCCCGGACCATCAACAGTGTAGGAAAATGCACCTTGATAACATTTTGCAGCTTGAATAGAATTGTTTTAATGTGAAGATTGATTTTCATGGTGTTGTTTTTGAATTTTTGTGTTTTATTGGGTTGATTCTTTAACAAAATGACTTGTGAATGACGTGTCTCAGATGTCAGAGCTTTTATCAGCACTTGAACGCACCACAAGTGACTCCTAAACTTTTACATTGAGTTCTTATTCTTTCTGGCATTTAACCAAACAAACAGAGAGGAGGGAGAAAGGTGTGACGTGCAACAAGGGGCGGGGACTGGACTGAAGCCAGTGATGTCACCTCGTTACCTCGACAATCAGATCATTTAGACAGAAGTACCAAAGTAATGGATTACCCGTAACTCGAGAAGGTTTCAGGTCTCTGATTTAAAAAAACCCCAGTGCTTTTACTTTGAAATCTAACTCAGAAACAGAAACAGAAAAGTATGAACAGTGTTGCATACTGTGATTTGTCTCTTGTGTTGTTACCTTCTATTCAATCAAATGTTGTACATGGATTCAAACAGGAAATGTTAAGTTAAAAGTATTCACACACAGCAGCTGTTTACGAAATAATCGTTTTGTGTTTATTATGTACACATACAAAGAACATAATGGTGAGAAAGTATCAACATAAACAAGAAACTTCACATTCTTTTGGTTCCTTCGACACCAACAAAAATGTCAAAATGACTTTTTTTTCTGTTAAACCTTCTTTCAGCTTCAGACTTTGTAAATCATATCTAACTAAACCTTTCACTCACACAGACTTGTGTTTGTGTCCCTGATCCCGGTCACTCGTTGTAGCGCGACAGTTTGAGTCTGGGGATGATGTTCATGGACTGCAGCTCCTGGAACAGCAGCTTGCAGGCGTACGGGATACGTAGGGAAGAGACGTGACAGGAAGACTTACAGTAGTGACACCTGGAAGAGAAAAGACAGAATCAGACTGGAGATGAAGAAGACTAAAGACCGGATTTTGTTCTGGATCTAAAATCCAGCAGAGGTGCAACAATTAATCAATCAACTATTAAATAAATTGAAAAATACTTTGATAATCCATTAATCTGTTTGAGCAATTCCTTGAAGGAAAGAGTCAAAATTCTCTGATTCCAACCATCTTTCCAGGTGAGTTGCACAACCTTCACATCTTCAGAGTTAAAAGTTTAGCTTGTTCACTGGCTTCCAGTAAAAATGGATCAACAGGTGTCAACTTACCACCCAGAGTATCCCAGCAGGCCGCACTGTCCGCACACGTCCACCTCGAAGGCGTCGCTGGAGATCATGAGGCGCTCCAGCAGTAACATGCTCGCTCCGTAGCCGATCAGACAGTCACGTTCCATCTCTCCGAGACGCAGACCTCCGTCTCTGGAGCGACCCTCCGTCGGCTGCCTGATGGCGGACGACCGAACACAGTTTGTTAATCGACCTGATCCGTTTCTGAGAGATTCTGTTTCTTCTCCTGACAAAAACACTGACTTGTTTCTGTTTCTCAGATATAATCAACGGTGCAAAATTGCAGAAAGGCATATGTGGACACCAGAGAGCTGCACTTTTTAACACTTTTTGTGTTTTAATTACAGTGAGATCATTGAGTTTACCTGGTGAGAACAGCTCTGGGGCCTCGGGCTCTGGCGTGCATCTTATCAAGCACCATGTGCTTCAGTTTCTGATAATACACTGGTCCAAAGTAGATATAAGCCTCCAGAGGCTCCCTGAGGAAACAGATACATAAAGATAATGCATTCAATAAAAGATCAACACATTATAATAGAGAATGTATTTAACAGACACGATGTGTAGGTTCCATCTTGTTTCATATTCGGGACGACTACTTCAGCTGTGTTTGATATGTTTATAAAATTAACTGATGTTTGTCGTTTTGTGCTCCAATAAAGACTTTTTAACAGACTGAAGGATTCAAGTGTTAATCAAAGTTACATCATCGTCTTGCGGTAGTATAATATAGAAGAGGCACTTAATGCTGAAAACATCATGAGGACGATGGTGCATTCAGGTGCCAGTGGGAAGCTCAGACTTCCTATATTTGACACCTGGCTGCCAAGACGCTTTGCCTTACCAAACTGTGTTGTTAAAGCAAAAAGTCATGAAGCTTTATGACTCAACAAGCTGCTTTTCTTCATACAACAAACAGAAAACAGCCTACATAAAATGTTGTACAAGTCCTGAGTCTAATGAGATGAGACTTGATCTCTTCATTACCCGGTGATTCCTGAGGTGACGTAGTCTTTGCCCTGGTAGTTGTATCCGTACCGGATGAGATCCTCGCACACATCCTTCACCTTGCTGCCTCCGAAGGCCGTGCCGTAGTGAAATCTCCCGTCCAGGACTCCCGCCTTCCCCGCCAGCAGTTCAATCAACTTTCCCACCTGACAGAATCAGACGCAGAGAAATGCAACAATGCTTCTGCTCATTCCATAAATCTCACTCCTTCCTGGCACCAAATGTTGATATTGTGGGTGAGATTAGATTACACATGTACCCCTCGGGGTGGGACCGGCAGTCTAAGGATGACTGATTTCAACAATTCCACCGAGGTCGCACCCAGAGGACCCCTGACCCCGTCACATAAAAGGAAACACCTACTCTCATTTCACTCTCAGGCCGCAGAAACATCCTCCCGAGCCAAACATTTCTGAGTCCTTTCCATGACAACCAGAGCGAGCAAACACGCTGCCGCTGACAACTTCAGCAGTAAAGATCGCTCCAGTTTTTTTTTTTTTTACAGTGTAGGACACAAAAAGCAGCCAGAAGCGGAGCCAAGTTTCATGTCATTCACATTCAGCACCATCCTACAGTTCAGATGTACTGTGCATGTTTGATAAAACTTCCACACACACGGCTACAGGCGGCGGCGGCGCTGGCAGCCCTCTCTCTCTCCGCGGCAACAAATATCTGTTTGTGAACAGTGAGATTGGTGCTTTAGCGGCGTCAATGGACGTGTGCTCTGGAAGCCAATGATAACCCGGAGAGGAGAGGCGCAGGGATAATGAGGGTTTTGTCTCAGAAGAGCCGACACAAACTTATGAAGAGCGACGGTCAACACGGAGACGGAGGTGATTCAGACTCAGCTCGCAGCCAAAAATCACAAACAACAACCGACTGTCTGTGAGCTTTCAGATCGAGTGTCAAGTCACAAAAAGTCACAAAATAATTCGACCTGCCCGACATCAGTCAATAATGAATTAACTGGTAGTTATTATGCAAACTTTTTTGATAATTATGGAAACTTTTGAGTCACTTTTTCAACAAAAATGCTGAATGTTCACTGGTTCAAGTGGCTCAAATGTGATGATTTCTTTTTAAAAAAGTCTATCTTTTAATTTTTGTCTGTGGGTCAGTGAGAAAAAGACACATAACGGCGTCATCTTGTGTTGCATGAAAACTACAGTAGGCATTTTTTTTTTTTTAATCATTATAGATAAAACTATTAATCTAAATGAACCATCTTAGCCTGACAGATTATGACAATAATAGTCAGCTCCAGCCCAAATATGATTATATCACCTCGGGCTATTTCATAGACAATAAAACAATTCACTGTGAAAACATTCCGTACATTAATTTGGGATTAAAATAACTAAACTTTGTTCTTTCCAAAGCTGTGAGGAGTCGTACCGTCATTCTGGAGGGATATCCGTGAGGGTTCATGATGATATCTGGACAGATGCCCGTGTCACAGAACGGCATGTCCTCCTGCGGGACGATGAGGCCACAAACACCTGACACACACAAACAAACACAAACACACACACACAGACATGAAGAAAAATACATATTAACACCTGTGTAATGAACACAAAACACTTTTCATGTATTTATATAAAGTTAGTTAACTATATAACAGTAAATAATTTTGATTTTAATTTTAAGTGATGGCTCAGGTCCTTGATCAAGCAAAAATGCCAGTCTTGCTGCTTGTTTCGGGTTCTTACATGTGAGAATTAAAAGCTTTTCTCAATCGATCAGCATAATAAATCTAATATTTGTGTTTCAGACCAAACAAGCAATCAGAATTTAAACTAATCCAAGACGATAAAAGATGAACGGGATGTCTGCTGTTTCTTCCCACACACTTCTAACAAACAAACCAGCAAACTTAAAGTGAAAATGTGTTGTGTGTTCTGCTGCCGGGAGGCTCGGTGTGGACCTGGTGTGGAGCATGACATTTCCATACTCATGTGGACAGACCGGGTCGCCTTTTGATTCACATGACGTGGGGGGACGAGCGCCCTGGTAGCCAGGAGTTTAAGTGTGAGTGCAAATGTTTGCCGAGGGGCCAAAGCACTCTTCCCTGGCCAGGGTAAACAGATTGTAGGCCCATTTGCAAATGAAAAAAAAAAGAGAAAGAGGAGAGAAGAGAAGAGAAGGAGAGCAGGAAGTGGAGAAAGGTGCTTAGCTTGACAGGGAGACCGGGATTACACATCCATGACTTTCAGTTCAACTCAGAGGAAGTGGAGGGGATCAACTGGAGGGGAGAAATTGAATCCGTGCACGTGGGAAAAATTCACTATTAGCCGGGCAGTCATCGACACAGCCGACTGTTGATGCCTTACAGGATGTAGTAGCAGGATGTTGACTGAGAACAAGTGCAGCGATTTACTGGAAAGTCATCCAACAGCAGGAAGAAGGTGAAAAGAAAGGAGAAAAAGGCAAGGCCAGAAGAAAAGGTAAAAAGGGGGGGAAAGGAAAAAGAAAGAAAAAAGGGCACTAAAAAGAAAACGTTTGAATATCGGGGGAAAAAGTAGGATGAAAGAGGAAAGAGAGGAGGAGGAACGGAAAGTGGAAAATGGAGGAGAAGTTGAGCAGAATGATTCAGGAATAGAGAGAGACACTAGTTCCCATAGCCGACATCCTCGGTGTTGTTTGTTTTGTGTGAAAGTGAATGATAAAAGAGGCATGAAATCAGCAGAGAAAGGCAAGACAACAGCAAGGGTCCAGAGCCCTCCATCACAGCTCATACAGCTCCACGCTGGCGGCTCGCACAATGGGCCCCTACTACTGACAAACCCCTCCACCTCCTCCCCCACCTCCACAGCTGTGTGTGTGTGTGTGTGTGTGTGTGTGTGACCGGTAAATAATTAACTTATTCTGCTCTGCTGACCAGGACTTATGAGACTGGTCATGAGTAGCTGCGAGATCTACTGCTGTGTCCAAAATTCACTTAAAATAATAAAACTTGGGACTCAAAGAAAAAAAAAATGTGGTTACTTCTACACACAAAACCAACAAAATAAAAAAGGTTTCACAAGCGTTTCTTAATTTTGAAGAAACCTTAAAGTGACTTCAAAGAGCTCTGATTAAAAAAAAAAAAGAAAAAAAAAGAAAACTGTCCATCAGTCGCACATCTGGGATCTTTCCATCCAGGTCTCCCCCTGCTAACCCCCCGGCGACCCCTCTCTCTTCGTCACTATCCGAGACAGAAGACATTGTCCCACCCCGAGCTGACCGCCCAGTGGCCACAGCGTTAATGAGGAGAGTAAATTATGCATGGCGCCAGTTAGCTTTTTGATTAAAACATCATACAAGCCCTCTATAGGGGAGGTGCTGCAAAACAATGGAGGTTGTAAACACTTTTTTCCCCCCAGTAGCCGCAGAATACTGCTGGGGTGTAATAAATTTGCATAGTCTGGCACAGGACAAAGAGCCAATTAATTGAAAAGAGCTCTTGAAAGATGAGGACAGGGGGGCAGTGACAGAGCAACAGCTACTGGGACTTGACTCAACAAATGCTCCAGCACGGAGACGACCAAAGTTTTCTTTTTTTTTTTCCCCCTCCTGGTCATTTACAATCTTTCATGACAGGTTCAAATTTGGGGCTGGTGAAGATGAATGCAGTCCTGTGTACTCTGCACATTTAGGTTTCGAGCTCAGTGTGCAGCTCTTCTCACGAGACAACACGACGTGCTGAGGTAGACACCTTTCTGTCCGTGCCGACTGCTGAATTTGTCTCCTATCTCTGGTCTCCTGGTCTGCCTCAGGAGGATCTTGATGAGGAAAGCATCTTCGGCGTTGGATGAGATCATGACCTTCTCGATGTACGAGTCCGTCGAGCCCTTATAGCTGCAGAGAGAGAGAGAGAGAGACAGAATAGCACCTGTGAGTTCCACATACAGGTGAGACAAGCAGAGGGGGCGTGTGGCAGCGTCTCACCTGATGGGCACGTCTCTGTACTGGGGCTGGCCTGGCTGGGTACTGCCCTCCAGTGGTGTCTGGGTGACAGTTGGCATGGACTTGTTCACCAACACCTGCTTGTTCTCCACTCTCTCACCTGTTCCACACACAAGACACATGGCACATGTTCATCACGGTGTCAACAACAATTTACACTAATTACAGGTAACTCAACGACAACAGAACAGATGTGAAAAGAGAGACGGCGTCACTCGTGATCTTCACTGGAGCCCGACTGAGTTTTAATTTTGGGGGGCGAGGGAGTAAAAGTATCGATCTATCAGGAAATGTTAACAAATTTTAGCAATGATCCTTTAAATGTGGTTACATATAAGAATTGTAACTTGGCAGGATATTTGAAAGTGTTTTACAGTTTTTTTTGTTTTTGGAATCAAACTTGTATATTTTGAGGTAAATAATGAACTTTATTATCCTTAATATCATTAATCCACTGAAATAATAAACTTCTCTGGGGATTTAATAATTATAAATCAGCCCAAAAATCTTCTTCTGCATTATAATCACATAAAAAAAAGTTTTCATATCAATATGTGTCAATGCAGATCTGTGATAGGCCAACACCGATCAATAATATCTGCTATAAGCTGGTCGGGCTCTAATTTTCATCCTGTGTTTTTCTCTTAGACTTGGTTGTTTTGAAGTTATCTGTAAATGAAATGTTTACATCACAATTAATATGAACAACTCGTCGTCTTCAGCACTAAATGGCCTTTTGGTCAACTAACCTGTCGACCACTTTTTTGTTTTGAAGTCATTCCGGATGCTGTCAGCATCTGCTGATTGGCTTTCAAACAATTAAAACCAGGCAAGCACATGAAGTGCGCTAATTAACTCATTGCACCACGTTAGTGTCCTTAATTGGGTCGTGTCGTGTGAATGTAAACACAAAATGAAGCCTTAATCAAGAAAGCTGGAGACTCTGTTCATGTTGTAACGTCCGTACTGGACTGAGAGATTTTCAAGAGGTAAATAAATAAAGACAAGAAAACAGACGCTCTTTTCTCTTCCTGTAAAACAGTTAATCTTTAATTTTTTGACCTGCAGTAATTCTCTACAAGCAGGACTAACAGGATCAAACTGTAATGCCATCACACATGTTAAGAAATGACACAACTCCAATCAAAACTTAAAACTCTCAGAGTAACTCACTCACCGGGGGAGCAGATGCCGTCAGCGTCCAGGATGCTGTGTCTCCAGATGGGCTTTCGTGTGGCAGCGTCCAGCATCGGTCCCATCACCTTGTCAAAGGTCTGGTTGGTGTAACGCCGCAGCGTGCACTTAGCGTTTTTATAGACGAGGCAGCGGCCAAATCCTGGAGTAAAATAAAAAGATTAGGCTAAGAAGATACAACAAGATATAAACATTTAAGTTTAGACCAGCATAAAATCTTAAATGATAAGCAAGTTTCTCTTTCCTCCGACTGTGAGTCTCGTGTCTTCGCACTCAGCACTCCACTGTAAAGACTGTTTAATTCTCAGAATCAGACCCAGATTAACTGTTCAGAAACAGCCAATCTTCCTGCTGACGGTCTTATTTGATTACACAGGTCAAACAGAGACATCAGTATTAAACTGAGACCGTTTTCATAAGCAGTCAAAAACTCCTTGTAGCCCGTTTAAGGAAAATCCAATGAAAGACTTTAACTTAAATCCTATAATCCTGTGAGACTGACAACACATCACCTCTCACCTCTGTCGAGTGACGCTTTATTGAGGACCAGAGCGTCCTCAATATCGTAGCCGCTGTAGCTCATCACGGCGACGGTGGCGTTCTGACCAGCAGGCAGCTTCTCAAAGTCAATTATCTCGATGGTTTTTGTTTTGACCATCGGCCTCTGAGGATACGCCAGCAGGTACATCAGAGTGTCGATACGATTCCTCTGGTTGTAGCCGATGGTGCCTGGAGAGAGGAGACGTGGAGAGAAGATGAATGACTCCCACAACATACAGAGACTTTACTTGAAAGTTTAAAGTGTACTCTACATCTACCGTATATCTCTGTGTAAAGGATAAGTTACATTTGTCTTTATCCCAGGCTGATGGAAAAGTCCACAGCCATTGCTGGAGTTTCACAGCAAAACAGTGTCGTAGCACTCTCCTAAAAAACTGAAGATGTACTTTTAAAACATAATCACAAAAATAACATAACATGTCTCCAAACAGCTCATCCAGAAATCCCTAAATCATCACTGGAATTGTAAAGATTGCTCCAGTGCAGGTCTGAGGTGTGTTTTTAGATCAATTTGGGATTCTCAGGGCGCCATTTTATGGTTTTAAAACAAGTCGTCATCTACTTCAGTTGAGAATGCTGCAACAGTGTTGTGCTGAGAAGCTCCAGAAACGTTTTGTGAACTAAAAACCTTCACATCTGACTTTCCATCGGCATGAGGGTGATTAGATAACGACTGAATTATTTGGTTGAACTAATCCTTTAATGTGTCGGGGCAGGGCCTAGTTAACACCGTCTCAGAGCAGCTGCCTGAAGGAGGAGGAGAGTTATGGGACCTTCCCCGGCCTCCCTGCAAGCTTTGACATTTGTCAGATGCTATTACTTCACAATCAGGCTACAAGCACAGAGTGCGTGATAATGGGCCCGAGCCACACAAGCAGATTTGCACATGTATGGAGCCGTCCACACAAAACAGACAAGGCAGAGGATATTGGGCCAAATATAGTTCCAGTCTGTGTTTTTTTTTTTTTTTTTTTAAATAATGGGAGGAGGGGGAGGAAGGGGCGGATGGAGGTAAAGCGGTGGGGTGGGGGGCGAACGCCGCTCTTACGAATGTTAGCCGGGCCGTTTGGGGAAGTTTTGGTTACCAGGGAGCTGCGGGTGCGCACTCTGTGGTCTTTCGCAGCTGAGCACACTGACCCCCTGAGCACAGCCAGAGCAGACACAATGAATTGCTAATGACACTCTGGGTGACTGGCAGGGAAAGGGCCTCCGCACACACACGGCACAATAGAGAACCTACGCAAGCGCCCCATGTTTGATGTCCATGCGCATACACACACTGACACACACATAAGAAAAACACTCAATCACACATACAAATGTATTCTGACAAGAAGTAGAGCCCGAGCAGAGTTTTTTTTTTTTTTTGGGGGGGGGGGGTGAACCAGCAGGCTGCTTGTATCTTCAGTGTTTGTTATTCTAATGTGCTTTTGTATGATTTTCAACTCGTGCAAATAAAACTTTAAACTCTGAACCTGCAGATTTGGGGGGGGAGGGGGGGGCTTAAGAACAGTGTTGATGCGAGATTAAATTACTGTCAGGATCTGTGTTTGTGTGTGTGCATGCAGGGAAGTAAACACTGCAGCTGTGTAGAGGATGTTTGAGAGAGGATTTGAGATCCTCACAGTTTATTGACCTGCATGTGACCAAAGCTACCTGCCCCAGCTGAGTCTTACCCATCGCCTGCTTGCCCATAGCACACTGGTATGTGTTCCTGGGTGACTGGTTGTGGTGGGGGTAGGGAATGAGGCCAGCACACACCCCGAGCAGCGTGAAGGGCTCGATCTCCAAGTGTGTTGTGTCTCTGCAGGGACAAGAAACCAATGAAAAGAAGAAGCGGTGAAACCAGTCCTGTGAATGAGTTCAACACATCAGGAGAAGCTTTTCCTCATTTTCTGAATAAATCAGGTGAATCGTGTGGCGCTCACTTGTAAATCATGTGCTCATAAAGAGCGATCTGACAGTCGTTCTCCTCGTTGACGTCCAGGTACTCCACCAGGCCCTCGTGCAGAAAGTCTTCAAAGTTTCTGCCGTCAAGAAAAGTGTGTTTCAGAAATGAAAAAAAAAATCAAGATGACAATACAAACAATACCTTGACAATCTGCTGTTTGATATTTGTTATCTGGAAACAAATATGCTTTTAAGAAATCTTCCAACAAGACTTCCAGCCTCACCTGTAGCCCTGTGACAGATCTTCAATGTGCTTGTTTTTTACCATCGGTTGTCCCTTCTTCACTATAATATACGGTCTGATGGAGAACAAGAACAAAGACAGAAGCAAAACAATTAAAACAACAAACAAAGAGTCACTATTTACATATAACTGTGTCAGCAAAGAATATAAATGTCCCGGTGCATAAAGAGTCCAGACGTCCCCACCTGCAGAGACGACCTCCATCAGAAGAGATGTAGACGCAGCGGTCCGTCAAGTTGGTGGAAATGGACACAAACTCGTTGATAAAACCGGCGCGCCGCATCAGTCTGAAGGTGTTGACCAGCTTATGATGATCTCGAATCACACCGAGGATGTTACCTGTCGACAGAATACAGATGGACAGAGAGAAAGAAAGAGACAATGTTGATATCTGACAAACGTAGAGAACTCTTAAAACTGATTCAGCTTTGATTAAAAAGACATTTTGGGAAATACATTTGCTGTTTTATCAGCAAATCACACACATTAGAAGCTGAAACAAGGAGATGTTTGGCACTTTTGTTTGAAAAAGCATTCAAACCACAAATTTATGGAAAAAAAAATAAATCGACTCTAGTCTGAAGGAAGATAAACACTGGAAGACTTTACTGAAGTTACTGTGTAATAACGACAATGAACCAATTCAGCTTTGGGGTTAAATACGAACTCAAAAACTGCCAATCCATAAACTTAAATGGCAAGAAAAATAAGGAACAGCATGCGTTTTACAGTAGTGAAGCGTCCACGACCGGTGAAAGCAGAGCTCAAACTGGCTGCAGGGGGTTTGTTCATATCGAGTCTGACAGACAAATGACTGGAGAACAGAGGAGACACTGTGCTCTGCCTCTGTGTGAGGGCACAGTCGCACCAAACACACTCTGAAGGGCTTTGACACCTGCTGCTAGCAGCTAATTAAATGGTATGGCAGCTAATATAATTTGACAGTTATCAGTGGCGAGACAAACATATACAGTAATTAAGGGGCCAAGTTCTGACTCAAGAATAATACCTACTGCTGCCATGAAATTAATGACTTATCAGCGTGCCTGCAAAACACAAAATTGCCTTCTGTAAACTAAACAGAATATTTTTCCCTTCATGTTCATAAGCAATGCATTCAAAACACGGAGGATTAAGACTTTCTTTTCAAGTGATCTAAAGCGACGGCATCCGGCGTAATTCTCTCTAGCGTTTGTTCGTCCTCTACCGCTGCGGAGGAGTTTTACCATTGAGGAAGACGAGGAAGACGCTCGGGTACGAGAGCTCCTCTCCGCACAGCAGGTTGACGTCCTCCACTCCCAGGTTGAAGGCCAGTTTGATGATCGGACCGTCCTCCATGTCGGTGGTGATGTGCGTCATCAGAGCCAAGTTCTTCACCAGACCGCACGCCTACAAACCAAAACAATGAAACGAACCGGATGCAGGCGTTTTAAAAAGGTTATGTTTCTTTACATTTTAACACGACATGAGAATGCTGCATCAAAGGACATCAGAGGGAAGGCTAACGGGTTAGCACGGCACGTCACAGCAGCCTCAACATGATATTCATCATCATAACATCTTTAGTATTTGGCAGATATTCCACATGGACACCAGTTGCCGGTACAATCCTCTCACTGGCTCGGTCAGGTGTGGCCGCTGCAGCTCACCTCTCCCTCAGGGGTGTCAGACGGACACAGCATGCCCCACTGCGACGGCTGCAGGGAGCGCGGCCCGCTGACCTTCCTCGTCTTCTCGAACTGGGAGGAGATCCTGGTCATCATGCCCAGAGCCGAAATATAGGAGAGACGAGACAGAACCTGGGTCACACCCTGCCGGTCCATCTTGAATCTCTTCAGAGACCAGTTGCCCTGCGGAAACAGAGTTCACTGTTCTTTATTAAAAGTAAAAATAAGATTATTATATTAATAAACAAACCTGCTGCTGCTTTTTGCTTGGAGGAGTATTCATGATTAAATTGCAAATGACTTTTATAACCTCCACCATGTTAACATCATACTGCTGTGACAACAGTGTTGATGTTGATGCTGCTTCAGATTCATGCAAACTCTCAGCACATACAGTCAGATGAAGCTGTGATATAAAAGGTGTGTGATGTTTGTTTCGATTGCAGACTTGGTTGTAGTTCTCATGTCTGTAGATGTAACCATCAAACAAACCTGAGAAAAAGTAAATACAACTGCAGACCTGATTTCTGTGTTTTTTTTTAATTTTCTGAACTCAACTTTTCAATCTGTCCTGTTAGTTTACTTCCTCTTTCTACTAAAGTTTGATTAGTTACGACTTCCTTCTTTGTCAAAAAACTCCACAACAATGGGGAAAAAAAGTGATGTTAACTGGGGAAACAGAAAGGAAAACAAGCTCTGCGAGGTCCATTTCACACGTTGTTGCCTTCTAGAGTGCTTCACCTAAAAACTGGAACTCAGCCTGCGGGCACTACAGTATGAAACATTAAGTGACAAGCTGACAGACTGAGCTCACTGCCAGTCAAACAACGCTGACTGGACCAGAACAGTTTGATGAAGCCGTCACAGGAACACGTCTCTATGGATCGACATATTCATGACACTGAACCAGTCGTCTGTGTCTTTTTCTCTTTCTCCTGTGCAGCGGTACACTTCCCTCCACAGACACAATGTTTGTTTACTTCTGCGGTTGTGGAAACATTCTGATTAGCGATTACCACGTTTCTCAACATGGAGAAATCTTTTTTATTTAATTATTCCCTTTACCTGCATGGAGTCAGACTCACCGTGGATATGGCATTGACCATCCCGTTGGTGATCTGATCCTGCCGCATGTGCTTCACCACATCAAACTGAGCGGCTCTCTGCTTGGGGATGATCTGGTCGGCAATTTTTTTCAGTTCAGAGTTGAACTTCTTGAACAAATCTTCAAACAGCAGAGACAGGAGCTGGAAAGGACAGAGAGCGAAAGAGAGACCATCATCAGTTTCGACAGATTTTGACTGATATGATTCACTTGTTTCAGAGATGAAGTCGTCACACAGTCCGACTCTTAGATGTCGCGGCACCCTACACCTGCTCCAGCTTTTAATCAGCGCTGAGGTGCGTTCACTGTCAGATTTAATAACCAGGTGTGCCGGCTCTTTGATAAGCCTGACCCCCCCCCCATCCCAGGTCCCTGTCCTGCAGGAGCCACCTCTCCCACAGCCCCCACCCACCCTGTGCATTAGCATACATCAAAACAAACAGGCAGCGCTGCTTAAAATTAATAAAGAAATTAAGCTTCCGTCGCGCAGCCAGGCCAATTAGTTGAATGTCAGGGAACCATAATTGGAGAGTGAGGAGATTGCTGGCGTTGTTAGTGTGTAAGCCCCCTATTGAAAGAAGGCTCTGTGCCCTCCCCCCCCTCCTCCTCCCATCTCCTGCTCCTTATACAGAGCAGGTTGGGGGGGGGAAATTAAAGGCCTTAAGACAGCAGTAATTACATTATCAGAGCCGGGCCTGCGGATTAGCTCAATCGCTCCAGTCAAGGCAGCAATTCTATTGTCACGGTGCTGAAAAATCCCCATGCTTCCACAGCCTTTGGATTTTGGTGCCACTGCATATCTCTCTCCTGACAAAGCCAGGCTGAAATACGAGGGGAAGGAAGGGGGACGAAAACAAAACAGAGAAAAACAAAGCTGAGGGAAAATAATGAGAGTCTTATTAAAGGAAGGAGGCAGGAACAAAGATGCAGGTGAGAGATCAGGGCGGCAGCCGCCGCTGTCCTCTGGTCCGGTGCTGTGATCCATTGGCACTAAAGCTTGTGAGCATTATTGGCACTTTTCTATTCTTGTATTATAAATACGAGGCATGAAGCCCGTTTTGTTTTCTAGTGGCCCTGTGAGCAAAGACACGTTTCAGATGAAAGACATGAATAAGCACTCGGTTCAACAGGGAGCCTTTTGATGTCACAGCTCAACTCGGGCTCGATTATAATGTTGTTAACAAATTAACAAACAAACTGAACTCAGTGGACCTTCACGTTTTTGTCACACATGCACAATAACAGACTTGAACGGCGGATTACATACAAGCAGCGAAAAAAGAACGAGTGCATGGAGGCTCACCTGCCCAGCCAACTCCAGACGTTTGTTGCCATAGTAATCTCTGTCGTCCACCTTGTTGTCCCCTTGAGCCAGAATCACCCTCCGCACCATCACAGCCAGGTAAATACACTTAGCCCGAAAGTTAAACTCTTTCACCTGAAGACAAAACACACAGCGATTATACTCTGTGGAGATTAATGAGTAAAATCTGTGATTCTCGTCTGTCTGTTAAACGTACAGGAACATGTGTGAGGATGAGAGACGCCAGCAGCTCTCTGGCCTCCTCCATCTTGGTCTTCTTGGGGCCTCCCCACATGCGCTGTCGCCGCACTTTATTCCCGAGGTACCTGAGAGCCTGAGACACAAACACAGCAGAGGTCAGAGAGAGTGAGGATGCAGAATATAGATTTTTTTTCAGAGATTCAAATGACTGATAATTACATTTCTCTCATGGTTGGTACAAAATAAGATAACAAATAATTTCACATATTTTCTTAATTAATTTCACAGCCTAGAGTTTCTAAAGGCATGCTGTTCTTCTTCTTCTTCTTTAGGAGAAATCTGACTTGGTATGAGTTTGGTGAACAAAATGTTTATCAACTGATGCGTTCAGGGGCATTTGGTTTACGTATGTTTGAGGTGAAATCTATTATAAAATGATTCATGTGTGTGGAATTTTCTTGGGGAGGAGCAGGAAATGCCACGTATCCGGTTGTGTGCGGTCAAGTGAACAAGTGAATCACAAAGGGTGCACACACATACACACACACACACACCTGACTCAGTGTGCCTCTGCAGCCCTCTACAGATCTCCAGAAAGGTCAAAGGTTAATGAGGCTGAAGACTTTTAGTAAGACCACCCACCCTGTCCACCATGATATATAATATATGTGTGTGTGTGTGTGTGTGTGTGTGTGTGTATACATACATATACACACATACACACACATACCCTGGAAGAGCTATGTAGGGAAACAAGTAATTGTCTAAATCAGAGAAATAAAAAATAAAAAAAAATCATAGAATTCGATCAAATCCAGTGTGGTAAAATCTGTCTCAATGTGCATCACTAGACAAAAAAAGATGACAATCAAATTTGGTTAAGGCAGATTACTTATCATAATCTGATAACAATGTTTCTTAAGCCTTATCTGCCTTTAATTATATAGATTTAGGCGTCATTGTGCACAATACAATGACCCAATGAATACCATGAAAAGACATCATGGAGGCTGGCAGACAGAGGAACATGAGAGCTGCGGCGACCGGTTGCTAGGAAGCAAATATGGCCTCATCAATGCATCAGCGGTTCCTCTAACAACATAATCTTTCTGAAAAACAAATTGGCCAATTGCATTCATCTGTAGATGTCAAAGAAAACACGTGGGCGCCTTGAATAACACGTTACTTAACTGGCCGGTAAGACAAAACCCGTAGTCATCTGATCACAGAGAGACAAAGAAAAATAGCTTCTGTCAACAGGCAGGAGTCGCTCGTTTGTGTGTCTGAACGACTTCCTGCTCCTCACAACAAACTTAATGGGCCCATTAGTGCCGCAGATAATTCACCCCCACTGAATCATAACCTCGTCATATGTTTTCAAGCCATCACTCTACAAATTTCTGTTTTCTGTATCAATCATTCTGAACAAGCTGCAACTTAAAATCTGTCGAGTCATGATGTAGATGTCTGTATATAACACTTAATATTTCAACTTTGGGAAATGTGCTTTCTTGCTGAGTGACAGATGATGAGAAGTGTTGTTCTGGTACCTATGCTTGTATTGAAAATGCCTCTGATGGATTGGGTATGCACTCCACTACTAGTTAACTGACTTTTATGTTGAAATTTAGCCGACTATTCCTTTGATTCTGTAATAATGACTCTGACCAGATCGCTCAGCTCTGGCGCTCATGAGGTACCTGAGTCTGTGTGAAGATCTGGGCCTTCTGACACTCCTCCAGGCTCGGGGCGAAGCTGGCCATGACGTGCTCCTCTGTACCGATCATCTGCACGATCTCCTGGTCACTCTCTACGCCCATGCCCTGCGTGAATGACAAGCAAAGACAAAATGTGTCCATAATTAGTTAATGTATCCACAGAAGGACTTTGCAGGTGAGGTGAAGTGACATTCTGTAGCTAGTAACTGGAGCAAGAGGTGAGCCAGGAGTCATGAGGAGGAGCAGTGTGTATACAGGGAGGGAGAGGTGAGCTGGGAGTCAAAAGGTTGTCTGACATTTGCTTATGGAAATGTGAAGCTGTGGGAACTGATCCATCTTGTACCACACGGGACACAAGGTTGTTTCTGCAGCCGTTTAGAAGAAGTCTCCCGGGATATACAAAGCGACAACACAAACACGCAGGTCCTGCGGATGATATCCAAACACTCGATGATCACGCGATGACACGTTCAGGGGAGATTCGTCCTCAGAGGGAGAGAAGTTAATGATGCCAGCTGGTTAACTGACATTTTCATTGAGAGCAAAGGGCGACATGTGAAAATGAATCTGAAGATGAGTTAATAACAACGCTGACCTCCGACTGCACGTTAACATGCAACAATCCTCTTACTAAACACGTGCATTATTCATGCTGCGTGAAATCATCTATTAGAGAAGATCCAGGGGGCCGTAGAAAAACAGAGGGAGGCATGAAGAGTTCAGTTCAATCCGATAAATTACAGTGGAAACAAACAGAAGGTTTCAGCCTCCAGGGGAGGCAGCACATAACGACACAGTTTCCAAAATCATGTCGCTGTCTTGCAGCACCCCCTACTGGCAGCAAAGTATCACTGCACTGTATCAGCGCTCATCATCATCAACATCATCACCATCATGATCCTCAACTGTTTTACCTTGAATATGATGGCGATCGGCGCGTCCTCTGACAGCGTGTTGTGTCTCAGGTAGAATCTGCCTTGTTTGACGATCATATTGGTTCTGCTCTTCTTCTCATGAGTGGAGCTGGAATTCAAGACCGGGTCAGCAGAAGGTTCAACAGAGTTCCAAAATAAATGAGAGGCACAATCCAAGAGCCCATTTGACATCGATTGACTCATACAGTCCAGTTTTGCAGGATTTCTGTGTTTTACTAGCTAGAAATCCAAATCTACATTCTGTGTGATTAAAAAAAAAAGGGCAGATGTTGTTAGAGTACCTGGTAACTGAGGCTCCGACTGCACCCTTCCTGTCCTGCTCCACAATGATTCGATTCTTTGACAGCTGCTCTTGAATCAGAATGACTTTCTCCTGACCTTTTACAATGAAGTAACCCCCTGTGAAGAAATAAAACAATGAAGCGTATAAAACATCATTATGAAAATGGACTGGTAATAGTACGACTGCATTACTGCTCTTATTCTTTAAAAATCCTTTGTGTACCTGGATCCAGAGGACATTCATTAAGTTTTGAAAACTCCATTGGCGTCTTTCCTGTGAGAACACAGTTTGAGCTCCGCAGCATGATCGGCATCCTGAGAGACGAGAGTTCAATACGTTGACAAGAATACTGTACATAACTGTTATGATTACTGACTGTTTTTGCTGCTCAGATAAAAGAGAGCAGTATTCATTGGTAGTGAAGTTTCAGACTGATAAAATGGCTTTCTGGCTCGTAACGTTTTGACTATGAAGGTCAGAAGCTCCCTGATGTTTCACTACAGGACACATGAAAACAACCCATGATACCTTCCGATGGGCAGCGCGTTGCGGATTATTCTCTGGCTGCCACGCGTGTACTCGATGTCCACCGTGATGGGCGCCGAGTAGGTCATGTCTCTGAGACGACACTGTGGAAACACACAGGAATGATGAGCTGTATCTCAGCAGCAGAGACATTTTGTCAGAGTGATTACTGAATATCCTCGTTTTGGTTACAACAACTTTCCATGCACTCATTCATATATTTTTTAAAGTAATCAATTAATCATGTAGTCGATGAAATATCAAAACATGGGGAGAAACATGCATCATGCTGAAAGTTTCAAGAACAAATAAGATTGTTATTTTGGCCGATCACATTTCGAAACAATAAAATATATAATCGTTAATGATATACAACAAAGAAAAACAGCAAATTCGTACATTTGAGAAACTGCAACCATTATAACTTTTGTACTAACTTAATCTTTATTTGTTTTTTGTCAACAACAATGCAGCATGTACATTTTCTTCTTGCTTAATCCAGCTGTAAACAACATTTATACACATTATAACCAACTTACAAGTAAATGTTTAGTGTTTTAGTCAATTTTCTCTCAATTGACACATTGTCACTAATTAAAAATGCTGACCTATGACATTTTTACATGGTTCGAATTCTTTACTATTACACAACAGTGAGCTCACCTCATGAGGAGATACTGGTCTGGTGACGTTGAAGCTTTCTTCAACATCAGGCATGCCGACGTAGATATTGAGGTATCTGAAAGAAAACATTTCAATATTTTGATTCAAAGCTGAAACTAGATGCTGCTACGCGTACAGCACATCTGTGAATCACATGCGTCACACGACTGTTGGTCGATGCAGGTGATGATAGTTTGTGTGACTTACTTGAGGTACCACATGGGATCAGCATCACTTGTGATCTTCTCATTGGCTTTCATTATTTTCTTTATCTAAGAAAACAAGACATTCATATTCAAGAAGCTGCTGAAACAACTTTCACGAAGTCACTCATACCGGAGTCGTGTTTTACCTCCACGTTGATGAAATAGTTGAACGAGTCGATGTGCTGCTTCACCAGCCCTTTCACCTGGAAAACAGAATGAGTCAATAAATGACAGGAAACTATAAAAATTATTATGTTGTTGATTAAGTCCATGAACAGAAAAATAACTGGTAGCAAAATATTTTAAATGTTCCTGCAAATCACCAACATAAATCCTGAGATGATATTTACCGTTTACCTTAAATCACTTAAATATTTCTGGATGTGTTGCAACAAGTTCTTAATAAGCTTACTAATTAATTGTGACCTATTTTGGCAGCCGATTAAATCGAGTATTTTTTTTCAAGAAAACAAAGCTGCAATCCACTGATGAATATTTTCTGGTTTCCTCTCTGAGAGTTAACTGAATATCTTGGAGTCGAGGACAAAACAAGACATTTAAGAAAACATTTTCTGACATTTTATAGCCCAAAAAAACTCATTGATTATTTGATAAAGTACACCACAGTGAAAATTATAACACTGTAAGCAAGTTTGACGCAAATCAAAAAGCAGGAGCAGAAATTAAGACAATGTCAGATTTGACTGTGATTTCTGCAATACTGTTTCTTGTAAGTAACTAACTACATTCAAAGGAAACAGACTTTAACATAAAACGGCTCTATCAAGTAAACAACCACAGTGTAAAGTTACAAACATCATGATAGATGATTTTAAATATTCAAATATTTGGGATGAACAGCAGGTGAGTTCTGTTACCTTCAGGAAGGCTGGTAGCAGTTTCCATTTTTCCTGTCAAGATAAATAAAATAAGTTTAAAAAAATAACACATAATTTCATTGGACCGACTAAAGTAAACACTGCACTTGACACACTGTTAATGATGCAACTGTTACTAATGAAATAACGTTAATGAGTTGAACTGTCTTTACATAATAAAACAGTAAATACATTTAACTCTTTCCAACAATTAGACAAACTGACACACTGTCTGTAGTTCAGGTTCATCCTCCTCCTCCTCCTCCTCTGTGCTGTTAGCTTCTATGCTAGCCACCATGTTAGCTTCTCTGCACTCGTGGTGTGAAACTTTCCGTGTTTCTTCGCGCTGAACTCACCTCGACAGTGTTGACAGGAGCCGCCAGCTCCTGAGGACTCATGTCGCCAAACTCTCCTCCCAGAACCTCCATGATTTGTTTCTCCTGCTCGGCCCTAAAGACACAAACCTCGGCTCATTCTGTCAGTGTTGTTGTGCGGCGTCGGAAGTCGCTCCGGCATGCTCCTCTTCGCGGGTGCCACACCGTAAAACGTCCGTGTCGTCCGTGGTGCCACAAAATTATCGTCCGCCAGAAACTGACGTCCGTTTCCTGTTAAAGCTGCATCGCCCAGTTTATTTACGTCCACGGCTGTTTTTATCTGATCTAAAAGTCATAACTACACCTTCAAATAACTTTGTGTCCGTGGGTATAGCGAAGATATGTCTGCTACGTGTCTTTTAGCCAAAGTGTTTGCAGTTTATATCGTCATCAGGGAATCCCTGCTGGAAAACACGACATATGCAGGTCTTGCTGGTCAGTTTCCAGTGTTATTATGTGTTTGTATGTCTAATACACAAACACACAATGAAGAATGTCTTGATTAGGCCTATATTTGGAAACTAGACTGTGAAACTAGACTATGATTGACGGATGGGTTATGTATAAATAAAGTATTGAACGCTATTGCAATTATCCTTATGACTGTTCATTATTTTATCTGCTCTGTGTGATAGATTATAACCAATCCAGTCCTTTTGACCTGTTGAAATACCTTTAAAGGGCCAACACAACTCATAAAAGGTTATATTTCACCTGCCAAAAAGTGATCACAGCTATAATCTTTATTGTGTTGTGGAAGAATAACAGCTATTTTTTGGGAGCTGCCTCAAATTGTACTTATTTTTTATACACCTGACTTATTTCATCAAGATCCATCCATTATTCCCAGAGAACATTCCTGGATCCGTCCCTCTATCTGCAGCTCTGCATCTAAGATGAGTTTTTGTGTAATCCTGCTGACAAACCAACCAACAAATGTGCACAAGTGGAAACATAACCTCCTCGCTGGAGGTAGAAAATGATGACAAAAGGTAACAGGAGAGTCATTTTATTTGCTGAGGACATTAAACGACTTTTATTGAAAAATCATGACGAATAAATCAAGTTAATCATCCTGTTAAAAATGTGCACATCTAAGTCCTGCATTACACTATTTCTGCTGTATTAACCACAACGCACTGGGGCCTCAGATTCTTGGTCGTGGACATGACGAGGATGTGAGCATCACTTCAGAGGAACCTCCACATCAGTGCGAGTGCTGCCTCAGGTGTCTGCTGTTGCTGCTGAGCAGTTTTGGGTACGCCGTCCCGAGGGAGCGGCCGTGTCTGATGACCACCAGCTCCATCTGACACTGGTCGATGTTGACCAGCACTGTGGTGCTCCTGTCGGTGTTCAGGAGGAAGACGACGGTGAAGATCGCCATCTCAAACTCGGGGCTGGTCCCGATGAAGGCGCTGCCGACGGGCTTCACCAAACCGTGCCAGCTGAACTGGAGGTTCAGGACGTGGTCGTCTTGATCAGGCTGTGGACAGAAACACAAGACAATCGTGGTTGGATGATAAAGACAAGAGTTGTTTGTTTGTTTGTTTGTTCATTATGTTGTTTGTTACTCACTAAGTCATGGTCCCTGGCCTTGTAGCCTTTGTAGTCCAAGTGGCTGTTTTTCTCCTGCAGGTAGAACTGGATCCAGTTGTGAAAACCGACGATTTCTGATCCAGATCTGGTCTCACCAACAAATACATGCTCGAACCCACTTGAGTCCAGGCTGTGAACATTTAGAAATACCACAGGCAAATAAAATCCTACTTCAACAACAGATCATAAACAATCCTTCACACAACTGCAGTAAATCCCTCGACCGCTTTCCGTCCACACACACTGATTTAACGACGTGATGGTCTGCTGGTGTTTGTCGGGGTGCTTCTCACCCCGCGTTTCTCTGTCTGTGGTAGAGATGGAACCAGATCAAGTTCAGCTGACTCTTAAACTGCCTCAGGTCAGAGCTGGACTTCCCTTTGCTCACCAGGTACCTGTGAGCGCGCTGAGGAGGAATCACATTGAGGACGTACAAGTCAATGAAAAACAGACTCAGAGATCTACAGCGCTGACTCAGCACAGAAACAGGCCTGATGAGACATCGACACAGGAGAAGGAAACATGTGGACAATAAACATTTACAGTTAATATCACACATATTTACTTAATATGTCATGTCAATATCACTATCTTTCTTAATCGTCTATTTGTTTTCATTTATATTTCAGTATTAGGCTGTTTTACGTATTTATTTATTCTGTATTGTTCTATATAGTGTTTCTTCCTTTGTGATGTGGTTTTGTGTTTCTGAAAACTTCCCATCCTAAAAAAAAATATATCTTTATGGATAATTAATCATTCACATTCAGATGTTTTCATAAAATTCACCTTTTTAACTTGACATCTTTTAATGGTATTCCTGTTTATTTTTTGGTGCCTTTGTGTTTGTGTTTGTTTTCTGGAAATGTTTTCTTTTGTTTTTGCTTTTCCATCACACATATTTGACCATTTTGTGTTTTCCTTTCTGATGTGGTTTGTTGTTTCATGCGAAATGTTATTTCATCTGTTATTCATTTGTTCGTTGTTGTATTGTTTGGTTTTTGATGATTTTAATTTGTATTTTCGTGGTTAAAATAAAATAAAGAAACACTGAAGACCAGTAACAACTCTGTGGAAGCTAACAGGGATTCATTCAAGGTTAAAGAAAGACACCAGAGAAATTTATATGTATGAGAAACAGACATTTACTGACACTCTCTGAGGAAATACTTCATATTAAAACAATATTTAGATACAATACTACTCTTGTATACACAGCACTTAAAGGGTAAGTCCATCAGTTTTACACATGAAGTGTATTTATAGATCTTGAGGAGTGCCTCTCTTATAATAGTAATATAAAGCCTTTTGTGGCTCCAGTGGAAGTTACATGTAATCTGATAAATCGTCCTTCAAAAGTGTCACTCAAGGGCTAAGTTGCATCGTGGGTAATGTAGGCATGAGGTCATGAAAATACAGAAGAATGTGTGGAATAAAACAGGTGACATCGCTGCTTCTGCTGTATCTATATGTACGAGCAATGGACTGGTTTTTAAAACTTGCTGCCTGCATTACCCACAATGCAACTTAACTTAGAGTGACATCACTGGAGGCAATTTATCAGATTACATTCAGCTTTCTCTTACCCTTTATATTGCTCCTAAAACTACTTTATATTACATTAGGATTCTAACTTCAGCTCTTTAATATCATTTCATCTGTACTGTATGTCCATTTTCTTCATTTTACCTTTCTCAAATAATTTTTAAGTTCATCTTTTAACCAGTCTGAAAAACAGACAGAACCATAACTGTGTTAATGTCCTCTGGAGACGGAGCGACAACTCCAGTCCAGATGTCAACAACAGCCATCATGTCCGTCTCTCACAAACATGCCTCCTTGTTCCAAACACAACGAGAACTGCATGTCCATATTTTTTCCACTGAGTGTCTCTGGGGAGACAGCTGAGGCCAAAGCTGCATTCCACAGCTGCTCACAGATGTTTCAGATGTTGTTGTTTTTTAACTTTCTAACATCATGAAGTGAGTGCGTTGAGCGCTGCAGCGAGGCAGGAGGAGACAAACCTCCCTCTGGAGCTCAGCTGTAGCCTCACAACCACAAAATGTGGGAAAACTGGAAACAGTCAGTGGGAGACAAATCAACTGATAATATACATTTTATACATGAACTTTGGACTCTTAAAAGCCCGAGACACCCAGAAAACAAACAGGTGTAAGAAATGAGGCGTGGTAGTGACTGAACTGATACTGAGGCTTGTTAGGTGCAACTGGTTGTAACATGTCAGATGTACCTTCATGACTTCTGTCTGTAAGACGGCATCCAGGAAGAGATTAATCTCTGTCAGCTCCTCTGCTGTGACTCGTTCGGCCACGCCTGAGGACCGCTCATAGTTGTCCAACAGTTTGGTGAATCCTGCAGACACAGAAATTAATGTTTTTATTTGTTGAACAGACGTCAGAAAATGATCTGAGACAAAGAAGTTTTATGTCACTCACGGGCGATGGTGGTCGTGTTCATCAGTTTGGTCTCATTAACGTTGGAGAACAGAGGCAGCGAGGCGTGATCCTGCACAACATGGCTGCCCTGGGTCACAAAACTGGCTCTTCCCTGGAAACACAGATTAATATAATAACATATAACACAATGACATACAGATATAAGTGTGGTCTGAACGAAGACTGGCTCCGTACCTGGACTGAGACTGTGTAGTCTGTCCCAGGTGTCATGCGGTTCACATCCAGCCTCCACAGCTCATTGAAAAGATTAGATAGCTCCTGATTGACAGCTGGTCTGTGAGGGGAAATACAGACAAATCTACAAATACTGACAAACACAAAAACTCATGAGGAATGTTTTGACTGTACCTTGATGCAGTCAGTCCACTGAGCGACACTGTGAGGAGGACAAACACTCCACAGAACCTGAACAACACAGAGTGGAGGAAGAAAAAAAGAAAAGAAAGTCTTCATCTGGCGCACTGAACCACATAAAGTTAAAAAAAAAAAAAATCAATATCAGTAGTTTGTGTACAGTCATAAACAAACAATAAACAATGTCCACTGGGAGAAAATTCATTTTCAGTGTTTGGACAAGAATAAAAGCACATACCTTGCAGCCATGATACGTTTTCCAGGCTTCCTCTCCTGCAGCTCGACTTCAGCAGACTACTCTGTTGTGCGTCCACACTAATGCACGAACACCCTGCAGGAACCAGGGAGATTAACTGCGCATGAACAGCAGCTCCACATATTTTATTTTTTCAGCCACCAGAGAGCGCTTTCTGCCAAGTGTGTGTCCGAATGTAACAATGGTGAGACAGTGATGAAAAGTGTAACAGTCAAATGCCTTTCAGTGATTTCTAAGTGATTTACTTGTGATTCAACATGATCGGGCGTGGGTGTGGCCAGGGGACTCCATAGCATCTGTAAACTATTCTGTGTACATTTGCTTTGTTTGTACAGTTACCTGCTCAGTAAAGGTATATTGGTGTATGGATCACTTATTATTTGCCTCTCTCCAGGTGAAGTTAACTCTGATGTTACCTTTGTCTATCAATGACTTTAAGCCAGTTATAACCTTCATGTGTTGGCTCAGCAGAGGAAGAGAACCAGCCTCCCTCTACTGTCAGTGAGGTTTGTTTTTGCCTTAAATGTTTCTGAACCAACTCTGAACACTAAGCTGGAGATGATATAGCAGTCTGTAACCATGTACATGACATCACTTCAGGAGTCTCACATCACTTTGCACTGTAAAATCTACTATAGTCTGATTTAATAGTGTGTTTTTTAAAGGTAAACCAAAAGTAAATCAAATGTATTAAGTCCTGAGAACATAAGGTGCTTTAAACACGAGTAATATGATTTTAAAGTCTATCTTTTGCAACACAGGGAGTCAGTGCAGTGATTTAAACAACACATTAAACCAGAACTGAGACAAATACACGAAATACATTCAGTACAGGCTACAATGAGGCGGCATATAGTGTGTATAAACTACTTCAGTTGCTCATAATGACCTTTATAGATGCTGACATACTAACATACTAAGACATTATTACACACAACACACGGAGCCTGTTAGCTAACTGTGCCACACTCAGATATTCAGCTGTAACGATGCTAGTATTAACAAGTTAACATTACACAGCTGGATAATGGCGTCATGCTAACACTCGTCAACTGACACACAAGTTAGCTAACATGCAAACATTTCTGTAAAAACATGACGATTAAATGAGTCAGAAGTCTTTATAAGCTCGTAATAGTGTCAGAGTGTGGTTAATGTGTCCTTACTCGTTAATTAAGGCAGCTGAGCCGCTGGTAAAGTGTTTCCCAAACTGTGCAGTGCATCTCCAAAAACTTTCAAGTCAGCTAGCTAGCTAACATAGCATAACATAACCACTCACTTAACCAACCACCAAACCTTAGCTAACCAGATTTCATGATTTTCTAAAGAATACATACATTTCAAAAAAGTTTCATGCCGACTTTACCGAAACTCCGGACTTGTTTTGAGATAGTGACCTAAATTTAATCAACTGTGCATTATTCATTTAATAAACAGGGCAGAGAAAACAAAAACAGCCGAATGGAGGCTTAGTGCACCAAATCCTAACCACCATGGCGGATTAGCTGAATTTACCTCAGCAGTTAACAGTTAAATGAGTCTTCAGCCTCATGTTCAGACTTATTTCAGAAACATTTGAGGTAAAAAAGGGTAGTTACTACGTGGAGCTGGCTGAAATATGAAGGAACATCACCTGGGATTATTACCTGAGATCTGTAAGTAATAAATGATCTGTACACCTCCCACACAGACATGAATACACCTGTACTAAGCAGGTAACTGTACACATGAAGCAGATTACTACAAAGCAGTTTACTGACCGTGTTCATGTCCTCAGAGAAGAGCCGCTCTGAGTGGAGTGAAGATCCATCAGTGAATAATATAGCATCTGAAATTTTTGGAGGGAAATGCACTAATTTCGCGCGGGAAACGAGAAGAGACCGCCCCTTTTGGCACACACCACCTGGATTCGCCAGAGAGTCTGTGGGCTGGACTTATTTTGCCTGGCTTACACCCATCAGAGAATTTAAACAGGTGAATGCTGTTTATCTGGGTTATCTGGACACCTCAGCTCAGGTGTTATTGATTTCTGTTCTGTACTTTTACCATAAAATGAATGAAATGAAATGTGAATGATGACTTCATGGGGCTGATGTCACAGAAAGGGGCGGGACAGTTGTACATATTATGTATATAGGAATCTATTTCTTACTTTTTATTATATTGTTTATTTTTTTTTACCATTATTGTCCTTCATTGTTAAATTGAACTGTCCTTAGGCCACTGTGACACACAAATATCACCGTTTGCAGGAACAATAAAGGTATTCTGATTCTGATTCTGAATCACGATCCATGGGAATTGCATGAGGAGGTCAGTGACGTAATATTCTGATCAGTCATAAATAAGAAAATGTTTCTAATATTTTATCACATTATGTTTGTGTTGGGACCTTCACATGGTTCTTACATGAGAGCAGCCTAAATTGCACCAACAAAGGAAAGGGCATCGACCCTGATGTCCAGTAGGTGGCGCCTGCTTGACACGGTCTCCCCCCAAGGTTTGACAACTCCCATCTCCCATTGTCTGAGAGCACACATGAATGTATCGTCAGTTCTGCAGCGACAACCCCAGTCTCAGAGTCAGTGCTGCTGCAGTGCCCCAGCCTTTTGGGAGTCCTAGGCAGAATTTGATTTGGGGCCCCCCTCCCACCACCACGGAGTCACCTGTGCTTGACAATTATTGACACAAATGTCACACTATAATGTTAGATCATGAATTGTATTAATACAGTGACGGATAATAAACTACTGTCCCCCGGCACAGATCCATAAGGACCCCACCTACCTTATTTGTATGAAAGTGGGTGAAAATGGGGGAAGAGGGGTCGAGGGATCCTCCCCCAGAAAATTCTGAATTTGGTAGATGTGATTTCCTGTATTCTGGTGCATTTTTGGAATGGCCAGCTGGAGAATAATACCTAAATTTGACTTATTGAGGTAGTGACAACAGTTGTAGGCAGGTATATTGATCACGAAATCAGAATCATCTTGTCTTTAATTATTCATTAATCAATTGTCACTTGTTAAATTTATTTAATATGTAAAAATATCTAATCTATCTACCATCAGTGCAACCATTACTCAGCTCTGAATACAGCACAGTTAGCTAACAGGGCCCATGTGTTGTTTAATAATGTCTGAGTATTCTTTCATCACTGTGGTGAAATCAGCATTTTACCATCATGTCTTCGATCCTCAGTTCACGAGACTTGTGTGAGGGAAATATCCAAACTGATTTAAATTACTTTATTGATCTTAGAAATGGATAAACGTTTAGAAAAAAAACAAGACAGTCTATTTTCTCAGGTATGTTCAAGGGTTGTATTACAACATTATCATTTTGAAAAAAAAAATCTGACATTATCTCACAAATCTGAATATGCCACAAACACTTTCTTCATAAAAATAACTCTGTCAGCCAACATGGTTCCATTAAAAATTGATTTATAGTAAAAAATAAAAATAAAATAAACAACAAGCTGTTATATCAACATGTTGGATTTCTATATCATGCATGATATTTATTAGGCTTTGTACTGTATGATATGTACTGATGCAAACACATATAGAATATTACTGTTGAGTGAAAAACCTGTAAAATGTTGTAGGATAAAATAAAAAACAATTTCCTTTTCATTAGCAGGGCTTAGTTCTGTAGAAAACATAGCAGCTGTTTCAGAGTTACTACTTTATACTAAATTCTAAAAATGGGGGGAAAAAAATTGCCTCAACTTCTGAATGAAGTCCATCTATTTTTCAACATTTCTACAGTCAGAAGGCAAATTAAAAGACATATATTAAAATCTATATGGCATATTTCATTTGTCTTTGTTTTTCTGCGGGAGTACACGACCGAGTACAAAATATCTCCAGAAGCCAGCTGGCAGGCGAGCAGTGGTGTTGCCCTCAATGTTCCCTCTGTCATCAGACGACAGCAAAAGACAAAGTTCAGGAGTAGAAGTGGATACCGGACTGGGAGCTTCCTCAACACCGTCGTTTGACACTGAAAGAAGGAGGACACTAATACTTTCGGCTCATCTTTAAAACATAACACTAAGAAATGTGGGAGCATTCTTGGGGTTTGTTGAGACAGGTCTGTGTGCGAGTGGAGAGAGGGGGTTGGCACAGAGTTTCATTCACAGCAGGACCAGGTCTCGTGGTGTTGTCAGTCTCATGCGTTGGAGTCCTCGTCTGTTACACTGGGGTTCGGTGAATTTGAAATCTCTTTGAAGAATTCGTCATCTTTCAGCATGCTCTGGTACAGCGCAGAAGGAAAAAAATATATTAACTTAACAACCAAAAGCTGGAATGTCAAGTGCAAGAGTGTAATATATTCTGGCTGACTTGGTCTTACAGTCAGGTTTTGAATGCCCTCAGAGAAAGCTCCAATCTGTCTCACAGTTCCCTCAGAGTCCTCCATCTGAGACAAGAAGCAGATTTCAACACTGGTGACGATTTACACATGGTAAAAAAAAAAAAGACCAGACCTAATAAAAATAGGATGTGTTTTTCCTAATGATGCACATAACATCTTTGACTTCAGAAAATAATCCTTAAATAGACAGTTTGAGAAACAAGCTCACCTGTTCGAGCCTGTCGAGGTCGTCCTCGTAGATTTGGAGCTCGAAGCCTTTCTGAAAGCTTCGTCCCTTTGGCATCTCCACGTCCATCGGACACACGTACTCCTCATTCTCATCCTGCTTTTTCTTCCTCAGGCTGCCAAAGTTTCCAAATGACAGTTTCCTCGGCTGGTGCGAACGAGGAGAGAAATACAGTTAACATAACTTTGTTTGTTTGTTTTTTTACTTTAATGGGAGAAATATATGATCAATTTAGGATTTTTGATTATGCGACTGATAAGAATGCTGATTTTGTGCACTGACAGGGTTACTCTTTGTCATTCGCACTTGGCAAACTTATGTGAGTTTGCAAAATCCCTCCAAAACTAAATTTTCTTGGGAATCCTTGTTATCAGAATTACTACTAGTACCATCAACAATCTATATCCAAGAGCTCCTGTGTTACCTTGACCTTTGTGGTGGCTGTAAGCAGAGTGTAGTCTGGATTTTCAAGACACTCTTGTTTGAGCTGCTGAGCCTCTGAGCCAATGAGCAGGTTGAAATGTGTGGCGAGGTGGCGGCGCAGCAGCGTCTTGTTGGGGGGGATGTTCAGCAGCAAAGCCATGGTCTCTACGTTGAACCGCGGCTCTAGAACCTGAAGACAGAAAAGACGTTTGAGGATTGGATACTTTTAGGATTGAATATCCGTCTTCGCATGGAAGACTGACCACCAGACCGTCTCACCATCAGGCCTCCGTGCACACCGCTGCCTCTCAGGTTGGGAGCGTATTCAGCGAGGTCCACAGACCGCAGCCACTCCATCACCCTATGGTTGGTCCACTGGGAAATCTCTGCTGGAGAAATATTGTTCTAAGAGAAGAGGATGGAAATGTTAACATACAGCCAAAGCATCATAAAATAAGACTGTGAAAGAGTAGAACAGGCTGCTGAGCTCCATCCAATCATTTCTCAGGTGGATGCACCTCATCAGACGGCCTACGACGCAAACAGTTGGGTTCATAGTTGTTGAGTCGGAGCACTTGGATGGCTCTCTTGATACTGAGGTGATGCAGGACGCTCCCGACTTTTAGAGAAAGCAGGTCATCCTGGGGGACAGAGTCAGACATCAGTGGCTTAGTGTGATACCCAAAACAATAAATTCAAAGAAGACTTTCAAACATGAACATTCCCTGACAAAGAAGTCTCTGTGAGGCTATCACAGTTTGAGCAGAGACAGATGCTGGGGCATTTATTCAACTCTGTCCCAATTATGGTGGGTGAGATCAGGACTCTCTAAGCCATAGTCCTAATGCGAGATGGCACCAGACTTGGCAGGGCTCCTTATCTGCGGGGTCTCTAAAGGGAGGTCACATGTCTCGCCAGCACTTACCACTGTCATGTAGTGCAGCATGCGACCATCCACCCTCCCCTCATCAAACTGGGTCTTATACTGAGGCAGGCCGATGTCGTCCAGCCATCCTGTGAGGAGAAGGAAAATATACAGTGGGAGAGAGGGATGTTTACAGTGAAGCAGGATTCAAAATATAGAGCACTGGAAACTTCATGTCTTGGACTGGCAGTCGGTACTCACTCGTCACCCAGTTGAAGTCGAGCTTTCCCTTATTGTCCTCCTCCTCTGAGCCGAGGGCCTGCAGAGCCAGCTGCAGCTTCTTTCTGTGCAGCGGGTGTTTGATTCCCAGCTCCTAAACATCCACAACAAGATATGGAAGGATTATCCATATAACATCTACAACAAGCATACTTTGCCCGTCTGACAGTATGGCTAAACTAATCTAATTCTTCTGCTTCATCTCACCCTCTCCAGGTCCTGTTGTGAGGCCTGTAGAAGCGTCTGACCCGAAGAGATCCACACACGAGCCATGTTCACATAAAGGCCGAGCCCCTGGCCCTGCAGCCAGTCACACACCTGATCCTTTGACCAGCGTGCAAAGGGAGCGTCAACTTCACTGATGAAAAGAAACGAGAACATAAAAGTCAAACTTTTAAAAGTATAGTACGTACATTTGTGATTTCCTCATCATCCTCACAAAGACTGCTCTGTAGAAACACTCACATGATCTCTGAATTTCATTGTGCTCCAGAGATTCCAAACACAGAAACCACATTCTGAGTCTCATTATTCAGGCTGAATGCACAGACTTACTTGTTGACTCTCTGGAGGTCACGAGACCAACCCAGTCTGGGTCCCGCTGTGGCTCGCACTCCCCCTCTCTTGAACTCACCCTCTGGCAGGTTGTCGTCCAGGTTAAATGTGGTAGATTGACTCCTTTTTAACCTTAAAAAAAATAATTATTATTTTTTTTATTTATTTATTTTTTTTTAAATCTATCTGAATCTGAACTTTTATATCCATGTGTTTCTTTACATCAAAGCTAAAGATCTTCATGTAATTATTTCACTTACTTCCCAAACAGTTTCTTTATTCCTTTGGATTTCTTCTTGCCCTCTGGGGTTGTCGGGAGTGTGTGGGTGCTGTCGCTATTAGTCGACCTCTGTGGCATCCCGGCCAAATCCAGATGATCGGTACCTTGTCGTTCTGTTTCAGCTATACAAACAGATGCCCACAGAAAATCATCAACATCTTGAGCAGCAGTGTGGCAGACATGCTCAGGGCCAGTGGATGGAGCCAGAAAAAAAAGACAGACACATGACATCACCGAGACAGACTGGGAGGTCATGGTGGTTTGCGTTAAAAGCGGTTTCCTCTCTAGTATGCATGCATCAGACCTGCGGATATCTCACTAAGACTTAAATAAAATAGTCTTGTTGTATTAGATAAAAAACAGAACGTTCATTAGTGGTTTGGTTTTAGCTATTAAGTGGGATGCCTTCAAGATCCAAATAAATCATTTGAGTCTGGATCTCGACACAGATTTCTTTTTGGTGAAGGGTTTGCGAGTGTAAACAAATACATGCAGGGACGCAGGCAAATCAACATACACAACAGACTGGTTGTATGTTGGACGTATAGTGGATAGTGACAAGGGTGGGGCTGCTGAAGCACTGCAGCTACTGTGATAAAAAAAGATGTGAGCTGAATGGATGAGCTTAGAAAAGGCAGGATGAGGTATTCAGTAGTTTCCTTTGTTGGCTTCGGAGAACTACTGCAACCCTACAATGACCTGTGGTCAATACTGTACCTAGCATAGGCGCACTTGCACTCCGGCTGCGGTCTTCATGTGTTCACAAAGCACACACAACACGGGAAAGGGTCCAACAGAAAAAAGAACAAGACAAAGGGCAGAAATTATGATTGAAATAACAACAGGATCGGAGAGGTGGAACAAACACAGACACAGAAGAAAACGCACATAACACAGGACGAAGGGCACAGAGACGGACTTCCATAATTAACCGGGGACCACAGTTTGTGTGGGCTGCAAATTATGGTCTTGGTCCATGTAGTATGTTCCATGGGTGTGGCTTGGGAAAATAGCAAGTGGATCATGGTGAAAGAAAAACCTCCAGGGGAAAAAATGTCACTCTCCAGTAAACAGTCAGTCAATTCCACAGATATGTTAACATCTAAATGTTATCAAATACAGGAAGTCACCTTTAACAGCTGCAGAATCAGGTGGTTTGCTCTTACCCAGGTTAGGTGTGCTGTTTGTCTTCTTGCCCCCTCGGATCTTGAAGAAGCCCTTTCCAAAAGATGAACGAGCCTTTCTCGAGCCAAAGCTTTCGTCTTCCGTGGTGGCAGGCAGGTTGGCAGGCAAGGTGGCAGTGGGACAGATGGGGGGCTTTTCACTGATCTTAATGATTTCTTCACTTGTATTCTGAGAGAATAAAACACAATAGGCCTTTAGAAATATTTTATCTTTAACTGTCATAAAACAACTGTACTGTGCAACATTAACAATTATAAACAATGAATGCTAAATTTTATCTGACAGATTTCTGTGACAAACAGTATGAAGAAGAGAGAGAGACACAAAAACACAAACACCACCACTGTGTTACTTTTACCTTTTCATTATTGCTCCTATCCAGCTGGTCCTGGCTGCCAGTCTTTGTGGCATCTTGGCTGCTGAAATGGCAAATAAACAAAACGTTTCACACACTTCACTCATGACAGTGCACTGGACTAGAGCTCATGTCACATGGTCATGAGAGGGAGCGCAGAGGGTAACAGGATGTGAACTACCATGACCTCTTGAGTGTAACTTAAAGAAGGCTACTGAGGCACTTCCTCGCACTCTGTTTGCGTAAGAAGGCTGACACCTGTTTTGTCCATTTGCTGCAGTCATACAGAGTGAATTACTACTCTGCTCTCAGCAGCACTCTGTAAACAAAGGTGTATTCAAATGGTACACAGACAAACTCAATATTGAGACAGCAGCATTATCTTAATCAATATGGTAAAATCTTTCCTAGTAAGTATGTCACTATGTATTTCAAACAATACAGCACAGCTATAAATATTGAGGGGCCATGGGACAGATATTTTCAGCATTCCATTTAAAACAGTTTTCATTGACAGTTTTACAATTCAGCGTTGATAAGAGTCATATTTTCAGTACATCACTGGCCTACTTGTAATTGTTGACAGCTAAATGTTTTGAACAACAAAACATTTAAGAACTGAGTCTCATCACAAAATGTTGAATGTTGTTGTGAAAGATGTCTGATCCACCTGATCAGTACTGAACAAGTGCAACTTTCAGCAGGGATGAAAATGAAAGAGTCGCTCTTTACATACTTTTATCATCAGCTCAGTTGCTTGTTCTGTTTTTTCAGCTACATAATATCATCAGTAAAACTCTTCATTCAAGGACATGACTAGTGGCACATAAATTACTACTTAAATAAAAAAAATCTTCTTTACATTAGCCAAACTCCACCTGAATCAATGCATGTGAATATTTCACCTTTCTACGTCTGTCGGTGCAGTCTCCGACAGTCGTTCTGGATCTAAAGGGCTCGGTGTGGGTGAAGGTTCTTCCATCATTCCATTGAGGCTTTCCAACTACGCAAGGAAAAATCAGAATGAGAAGACACAAGACAAGACAGAAAATACACAGTTCTAAAATCCAAGCGAGCACTGTCCCGAAACATTAACTTGCATATTCTCCCAGGGCCATGAAAACGCAGCAGACTAATTCTGCACACAGGCTTAGAGAACTGACGGGAGATGTTATTCAATTAATTGGATGTCGAGCCCTTCAACACTCATTTCACCAGTGTGAAATTTATGTGAGCCATTAGTGTTTTACTGAGCATTTGAGAATTTAATAAGATTTGAAGCTGCTCGAGGGGAAAAAGGTAAAAGCTACAGGACAACGGAATCTTTTGTCAGCTGCTCATTAGCAATAAAACAACAACGACACGCCTAAGCCTGTAAAGGCTTAGTAAACATCTTGTATTTCATGATCCACAATGAAACAATGAACGTGCTTGGGACATTGTTTTAGTACATCCTATCTAATACATAATTTTTCAAACTCTGTATATGGCTGGTAGACAAACCTCGTCTGGGCTTTTTCTTGGCAGTTGTTCAGCATCTGTCACTTCATGATTGTGCAGCTCCACTGACACGACAGGCGAGAATGTGATGGAACCATCACTGTGAATCTCGACATGCTCGTCATCTTTGGTTTTCTCTGAAATACACAATGAATAAGATGCAATTGAATTTGACATGTAAAATATAAGCCGTTTTATTTGGCATCGATCAGCTCATCTCAAAGCTCCAAGCAACAAATTTATCTGACACGACATGTTTCCCCTCTAGACAAAACTTATGACACAGGTCCAAAGGAATTTGCTGCAGAAAGCAATAAAGTTGCAACAACATAATGTAACTTCAAAACATCTTTTAATGCAACAATACGAGAAAAATAAAGCAAATTATTCCTTGTGGATCATCACTAGTTAGCTTCATAAAGCTTCAAATTAAAGCCAATGGCTGCCTGCATAACACCTATTATATGCTGTGAAAAATGGCCAGTAATATAAAGTATACATAGTTATTATTCATCTACACACGATCTAACCTTTCTTTCCTTGCACTGACATCACCATGTCTTGAACTTTCTTGTACCGCAGCAGCGACTGCTTCAGCTCCTCAATCTTACGATCCTGCAGAGCAAAAGAAATTAAATCACAGTGAGGCAAATTTGCAGAAGGAGAGCTGAATTAATTGTCGCAACTCAAATCACAAACTTGTCAAACGTACCTTCTCCTCATTGGCTGCCATCAACGATTCAACTGCCTTTTTCATTCTCTGCACTTCCACATCTAGTGAGCAAAGAAAAGTGATAAGACAAAGAACTGTAGTGTTCACATGGATGGATAGTAAGCCTGAACACACAAGGAGCAACTGGAGGATTTTCTTCATTCAGACCACACAGGCTGCAATGTTACTGACTGTCATTACAGTAACATCACAGCCAGTCTTTGTTTTGTAAGAGAACTTCAGACAGAGACCTAATGTCCTTGTGTGCGCAGGAGTTTCACTTTGGTAGAACATTTTCACTTTTCAGGACACACACAGCTACACGGTTCTGTGAACAGGCGACCCTCAACATTAGCAGTCCTTGGGATTTCATCTCCAAGAAATCTAAAATAAAGGTACTTCAATTTTGTTGTTTTGTTTTTCCTATGAAAAATCCACACATTGTGCTGATAGTGAGAAAGTCACAGATGTAATAATATTAATACCTGCGCAACTTTGGGTAGAACGTCTGATGGCAGGTCTGTGTTTTTATAGCTTTGTTACTCTGGATAATATCGAATGCATGAAAGATGGAATTTCTAACATTTCTGTCTTAAAATGTCTTCAAATGTTCAAACCCAGAGAATCGTGTAATTTAATTCAAAGTAAAGGTCGGATTCATTTGGTTGCCTGTTGCTCCTAACTTCAGGGGAAACATCAGATGATATGTCAGAGAGTGAGGAAGGAACTCAGCAAATGTAATTAAATAAAACTTGAATACATTTCTTTGTTGTTCTGCCTGAGTCACATCAGATAGATTTCAATGATAACAGTGGTTTTTAAGCCAGAACGACATCTCTGATGATCCTATGCTATTTCTCGACATCATCAAGCGATGCCTTTGTTTTCACTTTACGTTTCACTGTGATTTTATTGTTTCAGACGTGTAATGTCTAATAAGAAACGTAAACATACTGTTAAGTGCTTTAAATGATAAAAAGTAAAATAAATACAATTAGTGATGTGAACTTTTGAGCACCATCTCTACAGCGTCATGTTGAGGGAATCTGAGCCTGAATGAAAAATGAAATTGTTCTACATAGGTGAAGAATCACTGATAGGCATAAACACAACTCACAACACTGTGACATGACACTGAAAATGAACACAACATCACATGTTAGCAGGGAACACACTGGTTGATGGTGGGAGCAGTGGAAGGTTTAGAGGAGTTTGAGGAGAGACACTGAGGGGAACAGGAGGTGATTATTGTTGGAGGACATGAGGCAGGAGGATGAGTGAGCAGCCTGAATGGTTAAGACAAACAACGCAATTCATTCCTCATTCCTGTTGAAAACACAAAGCAGACATTCCTCGCTGCTGTTCCAAGTTGGACAATAAAAAAAACACAGATGCACAGCTTTTGGGTGACAGGGTTCCTATACATTTTCTCTTTCAAAATTACACTGTTCCAGACATCTATTTGACATCTTAATACAAAAAACTAGACTTTGTCCATGTAAATAAATGGTTATAAAATACAACTGTTAATATGTATGTTAAGTTGTGACCATGTACGCTAATACATTGCCAGAAGACTGTAGCGAATCCAAATCCAAATATTGACACCAAACCACTAATAATGATCAACACAGCCATAAAGGTACGGTTTCCTTGAGCAGGAATTTTAGTCTGTTATTCCTTTCTGATTACTACATCACTGTAGAACTTATAAATGTACAGACAAGCTTTGCACTTGCTTGTAATTCTATGTATCTATGCAATTCAAAGATATTACCATATTTTCCTTAAATTAATTTGGTCTGGGATGTTCACATTGGTAAAGTTCTTTGGTTCTTGGGACAGGCTGCGACACACAGGTGTAGAGACAGCTCTGTCTAGCGTTTGGGTGTTTAGCTACACACCAAACATCTTGTGATGCTGTCAACATCAGCCTCGCTCTGGTCCGTGATCGCTCACGCAGTTGTAAATGTCTCGACTGTGCTGGCTGCCGGCTCCAATTGGCATTAAAAACACTACTTGGGTAATCAAATTATTTTTAGATTCAAGACTATACAAAATAGATTAGTTTAGTTTAAATACTGAATTTCATTTTTAAGGACACAGAATAGGGGCAAAAGTCTGGATTTTCTTCTTTTCTTTCGTCCATACTTATCCTCACCTGGAAGTTACTAAAATCCAATTCCACGCTTTCCCATACTGCGTAGGAACCCTGGAATGACCTTGGTTTTGTTCACTTTAAAGTCTTACAGGCTGGCGTTGTGGTGCTCTGTGGTCAGGTTTTAGCACTCCAATGGGTTATAATGGACAAGCAGAGTTCAGGTGGCTCATGCTCGTTCATGCAAACAAGGGTTGCGATGGGTGCAGCAACAAGGTGCAATAACAAACACAGGCATAAAACCCCCCTTACGTTTTTCTTTCAGCCTCTTTCTAAGAGTTTCATCTTGATGAGAGACTAAATGGGACAAAGAGTTATGAAACAGAAACTGGTTGGTTACAGATTCTGACTTCTTATAGAATTATCCTAGTTCTTTCCTACTTATAGACAGATAAACACGTGTGAACATGAATTTAAACATCATGCATGTTCATCTTCAGTGAGGGCTGCTTTTCGACTGGTTTTCCCACCTCTCTCTGTGGGATCTGCACTGCTCGAGGCGACGCCTTTGAAGCCTGTCTCATCCTGTAGCCTCCTCATCTCTCCGTCTTTGCCCTCCAGCTGCCTCCTCAGTATGGCTAGCTCCTCCTGTCCAACAGAGGACAACAGTGAGGAAGTTTCCTCTACAGGGACACTATCCCACCCGACCCCCCCCATCCCAACTCCACACTACAAACAAACCACAACACAAAAGGTTCACAGATGCTGACGTGGCGTACAGGCACGCAGGCCACACCTGCTCATGTGAGAGGTGGGTTGTGAGCAGTCACATCTGAGAGGACTGAGGTAAAGTCAAATACAGAAGGCATTATACAAAAAAAGTGTTTAGTGGACAGCAAAGGAATCAAACATGGGGACAGACACAAAAAATGTAGGTTTTAATAGAGATCACAAAAAGGAAATCAGCGGGACAAGTGTAAAGAGGGATAAAGAAAGACACAGGAAAACACAACTTGCCAACTCTTGACAAAACCCCAAAATTAAAGCATACCTGTGGTTTGAGACACTGCTGCAGACTTAAGGAAGTGACTACACTTGACTTTTTGTATTTTGCTGTACTGCATATTTCAGTACATAGAGTGATTTCATTGTTTGCGAAGTGACATCATTTTACTTAAAATAATACCAAAAACAAACTTGGAAAACTGCTGCAGAACAGATTTGATGTTTTTTTCCCTCAAAAATAAAAACAGAAGGGAGCCAAAGGGAGAGGTCAAAAACCATAATCATACAGCAAGCAAAGCAGTCATCCTGAGAAAAGCCAACCTTCATAGCCTGGAGTTTGTGCTCCTTCCTCTGTTTCTCATACTGCATCTGGCCCATTTTGATTTTCAGGCTAGAAAGCTTGGCCATTAGCGACTAGCAGTAGAGAGACACACCAAGGAAGAGAGAAAAATAGAGATGCAAGAGGTGAAAGATAACGAGGTCAAAGAGGTGGAATACCCAAAATTCAAAAGAAAAAAGGTATTTACATCAATCCAGAGAGGAGTTACTGAATTATTTGTGAGCTGTTTATAGGGAGGGATATTTTAACCTGAAAGAATGTGGCATGTTCTTGTGAACAGTTTCAGTCGTGAATGTGCCAAAACAGTTTTGCAACTATTGCAACATCAAGAGGGGTTTAAAAAAATGTGTTAAGCTGGAGGAGTCAGCCCTGGAAGACATTTAACCAGCCAGGAGAGAGTAAAAATGTTAGTCATAAAAGAGTGTGACAATTTCCTTGCAACAACTCACCTTTGTGGATTTAAGTTTCTTTTCGTACTGTAGTTTTTCACCCTCCAGATCTGTCAGTCTGTACCGCAGTTCGTTCATTTCAAGAATCAGATCCTAAAAGAAGAGAACACACAGAAATGTACGTTACAGAATGGTAGTGAAAGAACACGCAAACTCCTAAAATAACAGCCATACAATTATACTTCATTTAAGTTCAAATCAAACTGGTGGCACTTGGTACATTTGATACATTTGAAAAACTGAAGATCCGGTTTATTAAACCCTCCAACCGCATCACCACACACAGGGAGGCGTGCATGCACTCCTGGAGGAGTCTTGGCGTCCTCCTCAGCTGACCTGTGCTTTTAGCTAGCTTAGTTAGCTCCCCTTTTGTTCATGGCTACATGCACGCTTCCTTCTGATATGGAAAGAAAATAGTTTCTACATGAAACTGCTAAAAACAAGGTCTGTGGATTGTCTTGAGCAACTAGGTTATGATTTCTGGAGGGTGAAATTACTGTTGAGTTTTTTCAAATGTATTTTAGGTTGCCATCTATTTCTATTAGATTTTAGAGAAAGCTAACATCTCTTCTGGTTACATCTCCAAAACATGGCAACTCATATCAAAAACACTCTAGACTGATCAGTAGTACTACATGCAAGAGGGTAAATATGTGTTTGACTTTGAGGTGAACTGCCCCTTTAAAAAGAATTTTACACATCTAGCCTAAGGTTTAAACTCCATTAACCACTCACATCTGATCTAACTCAGCCTAACTGGTACAGTCCAGTGTTAAAACACTAGAATCGTTGAGGGGACTGAATTCCTTGGAAAGTAGAAGCATCAAAGCAGCAGCAGTGAGAAAACGAGAGGAAGCTGCCCGCAGAGGAAAAGTGATTTATGTGCAGTGAGGCGGAAGATGGACAGCAGCTTTTTTGTTCCAGTGGGGTGGAAGAGACAGCCGCGCTGCTGCAACAATAACATGACGTGTTTGAAAGCTTTCCAAGTATTCTGCATGGTTCATCCGGGAGCAGAAATCTCCCTCATCTCGAGTAAACAAATGACTGACATCTGAATTTTGTAATCTGACCAGAAGGTAAAAAAGTAAAAAAAAAGGTTTAAAAACAATTTTGTTCAGTGAGGTTTTTTATTTATGTTCAAAACAACACAGCAGGCACATTTCCCATGGATAGTTCAGTGGTGTTTCCTCGAAGAGCTTGAACTCTATCTGACTTTTTTTCTTCCTCAGCACAGCTGCTCTGAGTCTGACAATAAAACAAGTCCCTCTCCCACACAGGTGTCAGACAACATGAATGAGTGTTTGTTTGGTGTGTGAGGTGAGAGAGAAAGGACAGACAGAAACAAAGAGAATTTCTGTCCTGTGAATTGGCCCACATACCTCACTGTCCCTAAATCTGTCAAAGTCCAGTCCGTCCTTATCCATGGTGTTCAGCTTCAGCTTTAGGTTGGACACTTCAGACATCAGTTCGAGCTTCTGCGTCTCCAGCGCAGTTCTGCAGAGAAGCTCCTGCAATGATAAATGAAGACTGGTTGTAAAAACACTGTGGTTGCTATGCAGTCAGTATTGGCAGTGCAAACAACATTTGGAGTATAGGTGGTGTTGTACTGCCTATAATGATGATGATTTCCAAACATGCAAAGGTTGAGAGCTTTATGCTACAGAGAGACAAATCTCAATAGCTGACAACAAGCACAAGGAACAAACACAACAGATGTTTGCTGACAGAAGGACATGAAGTCATAGCTTCCCGTCACAAGTCAGTGTCTCTTCCACACATGTGAACCAGGCTTTTGCTGTTGGGTAAATCTTGATGCTGCGTACAAACAGTTTGTCCTCAGCTTTATTTTTATATGACACACAAACACACACCTGTTGCAGCATCTCCTCAGTGGCGTTGAGTTTATCCCTGTGCTCGTCCAAACACAAGTCCAGGTCTCGAATCTTCTCCCCCTGTGCCTCCACCTGGTCAGTCAGCACACTCACCTGCACAAAACCAATTGTTACTCCTTTACGATTCTAACATACATGTGTATTAGACAGTTCAGTCTTAGTGGAAATACTTCTCTAATCATCTAAGCATTCCTGGATTGATACCTGAAGAACCAGAGACTCCTTGTCACTCTCTAGTCGGGAAAGCCTCTCCTGGTAGTGGTCTCCCCCACTCAGAGAGATGTGCCCATTAGACTGCAGGGAAGGAACAATATGGATCAAAGAACCATGAGACAAACTGATCTATGACACAATTAAGTGACACAGGTAACAGGGGAGGGAATCACCAGAGGCCCCACGATATATTACTGTGATCTGAGACATTTTGCAATGACATATATTGCAACTTTTTTTTCAACTGCACATTATGTCCCCAAGGTAAAACCAACATCTATTTTATCTAATAAGTTTTCAATCAGGTAATGTTACATCAGTCATTTTTATTTATTGGGATTGTCAAGCAGACAGACGCTGTCATAAAAAACTATAAAAATCTTCAGTACCTGAAAATGTTCTCAGATGAAACACTTCATGTTACAGTGTGACTGGCTACACTGCACAAACAAAACCTTACATGGAGGCTCAGATTCAGACTGCTGTACACAGAGTGAGTTACAGCGTTACACAAAAGCTCTGGCATTTATCAGGCCTACAGCCCATCAGTCTCCTAAACACAACTCTGGTTCCCAAGAAGTCAGCATGTTTCATGCAGCACACTGGCTGTGACATTCACAACAGCAGCATTTCATCTTGCATTCTCTGAGAACTCAGCAGAGGAGGACAGTTGTGTTTTCGCTTAGCAAACAAGTTTGCCCTGTACTTGCACACAGGACTTTTAACCCACTCTGCATTTGCAGAGTTCTAATGCGACACAGAGTGAGTACAATCAGAAGCAAACCAGATGTGCTTCAGCCTGTTGAGAGCACATTCTGTCCAAGCATCGCAGACAAAACCCCCGTATGGTTACACAACTTAAACCTATTACTGCATTGTTGATAAGGTTTCTTTCCCTTCACTAATATATTAAGCGTAAAATGGATGGAAAATGTCAATATATTGTATCTACATTGTACATCTTGTACCAAATGTTTAGATAAACCAGTTACGTGACATTACCAGTGAAACTCCTTGGATCAAGTCTATTAAGATCTTCAATTCCTGCTATTAAACTAAAAGATTACAATAGAAAAACACATTCTTGCTCTAATTTATGATGAAAGAGCAACACCTGTGCCACTTACGTCATCTGTTCAATATCTCCAATAAAGACATGTTAAAATCTACTGCAGCATGTATGCATCTTACCAGGTGACCATGGAGCCACTCGACCAGACTGTCAGCTGTGGAGTCGGGGATCTGGCAGCGTAGACTTTCCCTTTCTTCTGTGTCCATTACCTCCAGGACATTCCTCAGGTCTTCCAAAAGGTGAAGGGCCCTCAGGCTGCCCATGAAAGGAGAGGTGGGCGACTGGCAGTCAAACATCCCATTAGAGTAATCCAGAGCCTTGGAGCCTGAGGGGAAGAAGCACAATGGAGAGGGAAGAAACACATTAAAAGGGAGCTTAAATCCAAAGAAAGAACATTTAGACTACTGGTCATAATAGCAGAGGAGAGGACAAGGGAAGACTTTCAGCTCTGGTTCTCATAGTTCTTAAATCATACACAGTAAATGTTCACTGTGCGCCATATGAGACAAGAGTTGTGCTGGGTATCTGTCAGTTTTAGACTGTGAAGCATCTTGAACTCTTCCACAATCCACTGTCTATGCAAACTGTGGTGATCAATTCAATCTCCTCTTACTTTTGGTTTCCTTCCTACACACAACCTTATTGACAAGTTGATCCACGCTACATGCACAGACCAATGAAGTGATGTTACCAACAAGATTGCTACGCTGATTGGATTAATTAGTTCACATGGCTCTTCCTTGAGGGATTTACTAGAAACGATGCAACGTGAGCTTTAGCTCCCAGCATGGCAGATGTAGAGTTTGAGCCAAAAACTAACCATCTTTAACCTAAATTTGTTTTAAATGGTTTCAATGGAATAATTCAGAGGCTATTTCAAGTCATGCTGAGGACAACTGAGAAATAAGGTCATAGTTCAGATCGTGGATAGTGAACACAATTAAAAATATCTGACATTATTTTCTGGGCAGATCTCCTCAACCTCTAGACACTCGAGCTGCCTTTTTTATGTATAACTGGTACTTTCGTGGTTACTAAATAGTAGTCAGCAACCATCAGCTGAACTAAAGTGAGTAATTCCAATCATATTATTTGGACTGGAGATGGACAATAATTGCACTGCTTTGACATTTGATCCTCCTGAGCCACACCCAGTCTTTCTAAAGCACTTTTCAATACCACATTGTGTGGATATTACTTCAAATGGTCCCTTGATGCACAATGCACGTTGGTATTTGTATTAATGTAACAACTGCAACGCTGGTGAACACAAACCAAACAGCCTAAATAAGAACAAAACAGAAATTTTAACCTCTCGTGACAAACATGAAGCTCTACACTATAACATCAGCTCTGTACATTGGATTAACAATTCTGTAGGACAACTTTACCTGCTATAATGCCGTCCATCTGCTCCAGAGCAGCTGCCAACATGTCGCTGGCATCGGACATCATCTTGAGTCACTGATAAGCCTGGGAGGAGGAATGACACCATGTCAGAAGAGAAAACCTTTCCAACTTCGTAACTGTATTTTGTACACTGAATGTGTGTATTCTTATTAGCCAGTTCTGTGGCTTTATTAAAAAGAGTCAAAACACTGCAGAATGGATGAAAGAATAGATGTTGCATTAACAGAATGCACTGAAAAAAAAAACTGCAAAAAATCCTGCACTCGCTCTGTGTACCAAGCAGTAACACATGAAAAGAAAACAAGTGACCGTGACATAAAACGGGAATTCAAAATGAAAACATCCACGATTATTGTGACTACCAACTCAGCAGCATGATGCAGAGATAACCACAGTTTAATCATAGGGATAACAAATGATCATGGCAGCCGCTCTGTGTTGTAAATGTCAACAGTATTGGAAGAGGACAGCAAATCCAGCAAACCAGTTACAGTGGTGTTCAGCTTTCGAGGCTAAAAAGTGCAGGAACGTCGCTTTAAGCATGTGATTACAAAAGGTTCCCACCCAGGAATTAGGCCGAACGGCAGTACATCCTCAACAACCCTGTATGCCTAAAAAAGGACAGTGCCTGGTGAAATGGCATGTTTGTTAGATGAGCTTGACTTTACAGAGGCAGTTAAGCTGAGTGATATTGTAACATGATGACCAGGGGTCAGCGGCGGCTAAAAAAAAAAATGAGACTGAAACAAAAACAACTGAAAGAAAATGATGTTCTCTGCCAAGTTGTGAAACCCTCTATTGCTGCAGAGAAGTTATGTTAATTTTGTCAAACTCAAGAATGCATTTCAGAATATCAATCAGGCAATTTACCTAAAATACTGGCAAGATGAATGTCCTGCCAATAGGACACTGGACTGGCTCTGTTTGGAGCAGAGTGAAGACACATTTTAGTGTCCCAGTGTTGGACATCTGCCCAAACAGCACAACAGACCCTTTATCACTGGACGTTTAATCAAAAGGCTCTGCTGTACATTCACGCATGCCTAAACATGCACACACATCATCTGCATATACACGTGCACACACACGCGCACACACTTCTTCTATTTAAATCGGCTGCCTCACATCCTGGGAGTGCCCGATGCTGGGACGCACCAGCACCGCTTTCAAACTTTATGGAAACCACCCACAGACCTAACTCTGTTATTTCAGCATTCCTTTGGTCACATGTTTCCATTATGTGTAAAATAAGCGAGCCCTAAAACATAAGGATCATCACAACACACGGTAGGCTGAGGAACCAGCATGCCATCAGTCAGCTCCATCGTAAACTGCTGAGTGGTTTCTAACAGTAAAATGCTGGATGTGGATAAAACGCTCCTCTCAGGCTGCCTTCAGTTACTGCCTGTCCCACTTCTCGTACAAATGGGTGAGGGAGACATACAGCATGACATTTAAAAGACGACAGTGCAGAAAACAGAATCCAACAGTGAGCCTGCTTCCAAAGGACAAATCTACATGCTGGCATTTTAAATTGTTAGGGAGAGAAATACACAAATTTCTTTAAGAATTCAAAAGACAGCATTTAAACATGTTTTCAAAGGGAACCTCAAAATATCTCACCCACTGCAAAACTAGCAATGGCCTACTATCAGACAGACACGCAACATTTGACAGTAATACATGAAGACAACAGGAAAATCTAGTCCACATTTATGATTTAGAGCTGAAATGATTATTCAATTCATGAATTAGGTTACTGAAATAAAATTACTAGCCAACTATTTTGATAACTGATTAATCATTTCAGGAACTGCTGCTATTTTGGTGTCGGTTGTGATACTAAATGAAGAGTCGTTGGGATTTTGGACTGTTGGTTTGTCAGAAGAAACCATTCAAAGACTTCACTCTGTGTTCACACTCTTCAGACATTTTACAGACTAAACTAAAATAGAGTAGATTAATTCTTAAATCAAGAAACTAAACTCAGCAGATCCATTGATAATAAAAAATATCACTAACTGCATCCTTTACTGCATTGATTGAAGCACTTATTCAAAAGTATTCTGCTAAAAGAAAAAGAACAGACTCGGGGAGAGGCTTTCATTACTGTAACATCTTAAAATACGTCCACGCTGCAGTAGATCCATTGGAAAATTAAAAACATAAAAGAAGGAGACTATTCAACTCACTACACCTTTACAACTAATTCACAGCAGAGGAAACACAGTCCTTAGCAGCAGATTAAACAGACTGAATTTGGACTGCGATGACTCAAACTGGAAAGAAGGCCTGCAGGGCATCCCCTTCGAAACCCTGAGTCAGCTCTTCTCTCTCGACAGAAAGGCAAACATGGGTAAAGTTAACACATGGCTTTCAGCAAACATACTTCAAACACACCCGGCCAAGACCAGACACGCTGCCCAGATACCTGCTGTCCATGTGTGTATCGGTGCTACACAAGTGTCAAGGGCCTGTCTGGACACTTCATCCTGGATTTAGCGGACACAAAGAGTCCGGAGAGATGTCAGCACAGAGAATGCCTAATTACAGAGAGGTGCACCCTGTCCTCAAGTCCTGGGATGCCTCTACGGTACGTTAATCATATGTAAACACATGAGAGTTGTCTAGCAAACAGACAGGATGACGTTGACAATGTTGTCTTCACTAGGGCTGCAACTAACTACTATTCTTGTCGATGAATCTGTTGATATTTGGTTTATAAAATATCAGAAAATGGTGAAAAACGTTGCTCTGTGTTTTCCAAAGTCTTTGTCCACAGTCCAAACATATCTGAAGATGGGTTCAGACATATTTCTTGAAAAAAAAATTACACAAACCAAATGATTGATTATAAAAATAGTTGGAGATCAATGCAATAGTTGACTGAATTAAAAGGTATATTTTTGAAGCTTTTGTCTTTACTATGGATCAGTGTTTTAGGGCTTTTATGCAGCTTAATCCATCAAATGTCTATTACATGTCAAAAAACATTGAAATGCTCATTTTGTTTTCCAAGAGCCCAAAGAGACATTCACATTGCTCGCTTCCAATCCAAACTGTCTAAAGCTCAAAAATATTCAGTTAACGATTACATAAGACAAAGAACAGCAGGACACCATCACATTAATGCAGCTAGCGTGAATGACTGTTTGGCATTAGTGCTTGAAAAATCCACTAATTGTTTAATCTCAATGTGCTTTCATTTTTTCTCAAACCAAAAAGATATTACTGGATGATATGTCTGCACCTACACTGGCTCTTAATTAATATGTGCAAGTTTTCTATCAAAGGAGATGTCTCAATAATCCCAACACAGAAGCATCTCCCTCTAAAAACAAAGTCTCACTGTCTGCTCTTCTATAAGCAGCACTTACACCGACCATAAGACGCACAGAGAGTGCTATTGTTCACGGTCGCGGGGTATTTTGACTGAGAGGCATGAGAAGACAAAGACAGAAAAAAAGTGCAGTGCAACGCTACAGTACACATGGCTTTTTTTCCACCAACACCTGCCTGCATATCTTTTTCAGACCCAAAGAGCCTCAAAACAAAACCAGAAGAAAAAAAAGAGAGGAAGAAAAGCATTCAAAAAGCAATCTTGCCCTTTGGTGAAAACAGCCATATAATCCATGGAGACATGCACAGAATAATGAATACAAGGGGGAGAGAGGACCACTATAATGGCTTTTCACAAAACATTCAGCTCTGGTCCCTTCAGGCTGGAACAACCATCACTACCCATCCACGCTGGACACTGCAGAGAGCTGAAGTGGGGCAAGACAAGAGACAATCTTGTAGCTCCCCAGTCCCAAATGACCAGTTAACTACACTTTCTCTTGCACACAGAGGAAATAGGAAACAAAATAGAAGCCCCCAGGGCCACATGTCTCTGAGGGGGGAAAGTCTTAACAGCAGCCACGCAACTGGCAGCTTGTGTTGAGGCGCGTTGCACTGGCGGTGAAAAGGCCCGGAGAGAAAGGAATTTGCAATCCTGGCATGAATCATAAACTACTTGTCTATTCTGCTTCTCTCTTTTTTTAATCCAGGCGAAAGTTGTGTTTTTTAAATCGTAATCATTTCCTGTGGACACGAACAGAGAGATCAAAGTCACTCCAAATAATGACATTTATCATGTTCTGACTAATGTAGGCCTGGACTCAGTTTTACCTTTACACAATGTTTCCATGAGAAAAGCTCAATTCTGTCATACCTCAAACGGCAAATGCTCTGTTGGACACTGCAACTGCTCTGGCAACTGGTAAACTTTCTTCCGGCATCATTGCAGGCACCAACCATATGTTGTGTGCAAGATGCTTCAAGTGATTATGCTATGAGCAAAACAGTGATATGATCATGTGACTGGACGTGTAATGTTTTCGTGTCGGGTTTAGGCTTGCATGAAATCAAGCGGTGCGTTAAGCAGGCTGTGTGTCTGCTGATTCACCGGGTGTGCACACAGTCGGGGCATTCACCAGCCGCCTGCAGGGCGCTGCTCTGGAATAACCTGCAGCTATTTCCAACCCGAGTGAGCAGGCAGAATACATCATGACTAATTTTACACCTCCAAACAACGAGGCCTATATGAAGACGAGATGCGGGTGCAAAGCTGAAAGAGCCTTTTCTTTATATTTAGTCTGGCTGCTGGAACTAAATGTAAGCAGCTCGCAAGGCATGCGTGCAATGTGTGATGTAGTGTGTAAACACGCTGAACAAAAGATGGAAACTGAGGTCTTGAATTAAAGAGCTTCAACGTGATAAAAATCTTCAAGAATTTTCAGAGCAGCAACTTAATCTATGCTGGACAGCAGCATGCATTCTTTACACATTAAGTCAGGACTGCGCTGCTCATATCTGAACTTGACCTAGAAGTTGTTTATCTTTGACATCTATGCAAAAAGCCATGCAGCACTGAAAAGCGCACACGTGGTGCAGAGGGTAAGGTTATGAAAATCACAACAGCAGACGGTTTACACACAAATGTTGTTTACCTGTGTATAAAAGAAACTAGGGGTGCAATTTAATTTCCATCTCAAGTAATCTGTTCACTATTCTCTTCATTAATAGATCAGTTATCAGTCATCAAAATGTCAGAAAATTGTTGAGGTGATGTCATAAAAAAACAAGAAAATATCAACATTTAAGACTTTTGTTTCTTAACAAATTATGCAAAGCAATGTTTCAATTATAGAAAGAAATAGTTGAAGATTAATTAAATAGTTTACAGCTAATTCATTAATCGGTGCAGCTCGGCACAGGACTATAAAGCATCACTCCATATCAACTAAAACTGAAAATTTTCTGTTTTAAAAAGGTCAAGATCTTTTCAGCATTGTTTCCACGTAAATTCCTTGCATTTCTTGCTGCAGTCAAGACTGGAAGAATTTGTAATTGAGGATCCCTGGGGTTTTCCCAACATGTGAACATGTTGAATGAAAACTCTTTTGAGTTAAACCACCTCAAATACCACAACTCAACTTCATACACCATCTCTCTCCACAGATGGGAGTGAGAGGAGCTCCAAATCTACTAAACTGAGGGGTATGCAGTTAAGTTACTCTGTTGTTTAGAAAAGCATTTGAGACTAAGCAAACAGTCTTAAGAGGTTGACTGGAGGGCAATACAACAGCTGGTCAAATTTCCTTGCTTTAAAAAAAAAAAAAAAAAAAAGAGGCAATCCCAGACAGTAAACTCTGGACAACCTTGCTAGTCAAGTTTACAGTCTGGGTCCATTCATCATATTCGCCACCAAAGTCAATCTCAGCCGTCAGCAGCACCTCGGGGCGACACCACACCAGAATGAGGTGTAGAAGATGTTAAAAGAGCTGGCCTCGGGCAGTGGGAGTAACTAACCACAATGTCTGGCACTGTCTGGAGCTGTGGCACGGTAATAAACCAGCGTCAGTCTGACTTTCCCAGGTCAAGAAAACTTCACACAGCCGTCGTGAGGATTCGTACTTTGCTGTAAAACATTAGCTTACGTTCGTCGCAGACCAAACTATCAGGGTAACGTTAGGTTGACGCTTAACGCTAACTTTAACTCCAGTGAAACTTTACAAGCCCCCTTTGCTCTCGACGTGTTGAAATAAATAAAAGTGAAATTTAACTCATTTGCGAGGATGCCCAAAAGTCCCCGAAGGTAACCCAGGAACATTTGAGGGGGGAAAAAACTGAACGCAGCCGTTTCTTTCGATCCAACGGCCGCAATTCCTAAACCAAAGTTAGTGGAAATAATAAATCACTGCCGAAACAAAAGATTAGTCACTTACCGGAACAACACTCGAAGAAAAGTAGGGATTTCCGTTAGTTTGTCCCCTGTAGTGTTACCAGAAAGTCCGCAGTGCTTGGTTTCTGAACTTCTCCGTGACCACCAGTGTTTCCCCCGGCCGTTCACATCGCTACGCCATGATGTCGAAGTGACAAGACCGCTGGAAAACTTGGGACGTCATGGAGACTAAGCCCCGCCCCCCGACTGCGTGGATTGGCTCTGGAGCAGGGACGTGGCGCGTTCACTGTAGCATGGGAAAAATGGGAGAGGAGATTTTCCTGCTGGGTAAAACCCGCTCACCATTAAAGTCATGACGATATTTTTAAAAAAAGAGAGAAAACTCTTTGTCCACTTATCTGTGAGAAAGATGATCAAGAGCGATCGTAATCAGCCGTAAGGCTAAGCGGGAAATCTTCCTTGATTGATCTTTTTTTCTGTTTTACTTTGCTGAAACGTAAAAGCTGCATACTCAAGACTGGGAGGTGCCTGTATGTCAATTTAACAAAACACAGGCGACATCAAGTGGTCTATTAGTTAACGTGGCGGAGGGAGCAATAAATTCAGAGTTATAACGTTTATAATATCAGTGAGGCAATAATACAAATCTGAAATATTTAAATAAACAGTATGTTCTCAGAGGTAAATAAGGTCCCCTGAACATTGCTAGAAAGGTGGTAGGGTCCGCCACATATAAAGAAAAGTAAAACAGAATTAAATTGTGATGTTCTTTAATGTCAGTTTGTTAATTCAGTTCATACAGTCATGAAAATGAAGAAAGTTTGTTTATATAGTTTGTTTATAAAAAAAAAAAATAGATCAATGAAGATCTCTCACCTCTGCTAAAATGTCTTCCCCCAAATTAAATGGTGTGTCTTTAATTCACATTTTCAATTCGATAAAAGCACATAAATATCAACAACAATATGGCGGGGCTAGTTTAACAAGTTACTGTTACTTTGTAGTTTATTTTATTTTTAAATAATAATAATAATAATAATAATAATAATAATAATAATAATAATAATAATAATGTGAATGCTAAAAAAAAACTTCTGCACACTAATTACCAAAACATTCAGATAAATGTAGTGGTGTAAAAAGTGCAGTGTTTCCATCTGAATTAAAGTGGATTAAAAGATGCAATTTACAGGCAATATGTTGGCATCTTGTTGATTTCACACTCAAAGCAAAATAGAGAGATGCAATCGTAATCAGATGAACAGGAACAATCAAAACAACATTGAATGACACGGCAAAGAAAACACCAACAACAGAACATAACTAAGCGGCACTGAAAGCAGCACTGGCAGAACATCGACCAGTTGATTTCCCTGCTCCCACTGAGTAGAATACCCCACTTCGGGTCAACCATGGGTCCCCAAAACGGTGTCCCTCCTCAGGGGCCTCTTCACGTTCACAGTGCTGGGGTCACATTCCAGCATCTCTCTGATCCAATCATCATCCAGCGCTCCCTCTATGAACTCCTCCAGACTGATGATGGCTACAGACATAACAAGGGCAGACAGTGATTACAGACAAGAGCGCTGTAAGTGTTGGTATTATCAAGGAAGCTTGTTAATGTTATCTAAACACAGCCAATAAAAACAATAAATATAATCTATGACAGGAGAATATTTGATGTCTTTCTTGTTTTTTCTAATGTGAGCATTACATGGACAGTCTGCAGACTGTTTTGCAATTGAGACTATGTCTCTTGAATATTTAGTGGGTTCAGCACTGATTATTATTTACTGTGCATTACTAATGCTGTAGTTTATCCTCTATTAAATGCATTAGCTCAGCTTCAGTCATGTGCCTGCCTCCTCTCCATAACTGAGTAACACTCATAGAACTTAAAGGTGCACTATGTGGTTTTGAGGAAGATTTTTTTAAATCAGAAGAGAAAGACCTTCATTGACTAAATAAACAAACTCTCTTAGTTTTCTGAGAGAAACTGACCTTAAGGGGAAACACAACTTCATACTGGGCCTATTTTCCCATGAGAACAGCTTGTTTACTCAGTCATGGAAAATATGAGTTTGTATAATTACCTATGGAAGCCGAGAACGGCCATGGACTTTTCTTCTTTTTTATGCACTGTTATCTCGTGATAACAAGTTATTATCTCGTTATCTCGATATAACAAAGATTGTTTTCTCGTGATAACGAATTAATTTATTTCGTTATCTCGATATAAAAAAGATTGTTTTCTCTTTGTAATAAGTTAATTTATTTTGTTATCTCGATATAACAGAGATTGTTTTCTCATGATAACAAATTAATTTATTTCGTTATCTCGATATGACAAAGATTGTTTTCTCGTGATAGCGAATTAATTAATTAATAATGTGTTTGTCTTGATTTCAACCTGCAAGAGCTGCCACGAACCGCTTCCGTAGCCGGCTGTAGCTGTAGCCTACTGGTAAGTTACACTTCACGTTAGTTTGTTTACTTGACTGGGTTTGTTTAGAGGCTACCAGTTAGCAGATGAGAGGCTGAAAAACTCCCATCTACCCGGCTGCGTCATCTAAGGTAACGTAAGCGTAGACTAACATTAACTTAGCAGTGTAATGTGAGACGTAATTAAACGTTTATTAATTCATTTAATATTACGGAACACATTATTAATTAATTCGTTATCACGAGAAAACAATCTTTGTTATAACGAGATAACGAGAAAACAGTCTTTGTTATATCGAGATAATGAGATAATAACTTGTTATCACGAGATAACAGTACATAAAAAAAAAAAGAAAAATCCATGGCCGTTCTCGGCTTCCGTAATTACCTTATTTGTCTTGTAAATATTAGAATTCTATTTCTGAGTTTTAATTTCTTTTCCGAAACAACACAGGTTTTCCCCTTTAAGACTTTTTCCAACTCATAAATGAAATGTGTTTCTTTTGGCTTGCATAACTGAACTTACAATAAAAGATTAACAATGATGAAACCTCTCTTAGAGATAATTTAGGTTGTTCATTCATTCTGTTTTCCATGTGGTTCCACATAAAACAGTCTTGATGAACTTAATGGGTTTTTCTATATAACTATAGCTGTTAAATCTGTGTGGTTGGTTTTTGAAGGGTGAAGACGTGCACACTCTGCGCCCCATCACTACCAGGCTGAGTGCGATTTGGTCCCATGTGGAAAGAACACTACACCATGACTTCAGGCAGAAAGGGAAAATCATTTCCTCACCGTTATTGTCTTTATCTAATCGCACAAATATCCTGTTGGTACATTCTTCAGCTGTGAGTGAGTTGGCTTTGGTCAGAGCAGCTGCTACACTCATCTTATAAACAGCCTGTGGACAAAAGGAAACACAGTTGGACTGAAAGATGCATCATCTGTGGCCTCTGTAGCTGTAGTTGGAAATGTCTGAGAGCACACACACACACACACACACACACACACACACACACCTGCATGATCTCCAGCATTTCCTCCCTTGTAATGGCTCCGTCACTGTCTTTGTCGTACAGCCTAAATGACCACTGCAGCTTCTCCACAGCGGAACCATCGATAAGCATGCTGATGGCCATGACGTATTCCCTGAAATCAACCACCCCGTCCTGGAGAGAAGCAGCCTCATTAGCATCTGTTAGTTTGTTATTCCCTTTTTGTTGGTTATTAAAAAGAGAGGGGTTTGTCTTTATTTTTTATTATGAAGCAGGTCTAGGTGTTATACAAGTACTTTGAGAGTATCAAGTCAGTTAATTCAAGAAGAAATGCACAGAGCTGTATTAAGAAAAGCTGCCTTCAAACAAGGCAACTGCATTTAGAAGGTTGTGATGTCACAAATAATACGTCAGCATCCTCAGCTGTGCCTTCTGCACAACCATGGTTGCAAAAAGATATGCGTATGTGGGGTGGATAAGGAAGTAACGGAAATGAATCAGAATGCAGCTAGCAATTCGTGTCACCTCTGCTGGAATGTTTATCAAGAGCAGCAACAACTCATGAGGAGGAAGTGAGAGAATGAATTCATTATTTATCCTACGAAAACCTTCCTTGATGTTCTTCACGTTCACATTGACTGGCTTTTGTCATTTTGCCAAAAATGTGCAATAAATATCCATTGGGTATTGAGAATATTGAATGGTAGACAGAAGACAGTAACAAGCACAGTTGATTATCAGTTTTAAATAAATTAATACAAAATAAATAAACGATATTGAGACAACATTCCATAATCAATAAATCGCATTGTTGTGCTGTGAACGATGAATGATGGTTCTGTTTTCATTTGATCATAATTGGTTGAATCAAATTGGTGCTAAATTGACTAATCAAATCACTTGATAATCTTTCAATATTTTTTATTTAACGTCCATTTTTCAATCCACATCCATTTTTAGACTCTAATTTTTGTTACTTCCATGCCTTGTACACTCAGACCTGTGAGGGCTGACCAATCAGAGCGGACTGGGCTTTTTGGCAGGGGGACCTTAAAGATACAGGCTCTAAAACGGAGATGTTGCAGCAACAGACAGAGGGACAAAAGCAACACATTTTCTAGAAGACACCCATAATAAAAGTATGAGAGATGAAATAATATGGCACCTTGAACTTTATGATGCATCATGATGACAGAGCAACATTTGTTATTGTCCTGTAGGATTCCCTCCCAACTCATCAGACATAAAACGTCTTACCCCGTTACTGTCCAATGTGCGGAATATCTGTTCTGCATACTCGGCCGACTCACTGCCCACCGTCCCATTGCAGAAATGCCTTTGAAACTCATGCAGCGTGATCAGACCACTTGGACATTCATTAATAAACTTTCTATGACAAAACAACAAAGAATACACTTTTTTAATAAAGAGAAAAATGGCTGTAATACACATGATAAAGGTACAGTTTGGAAGAAGGGTCACATCTGTGGCAGAAGACACGTGTCCATTTCTTTTTTAATTATTAAGAATTAAAAGAATTAAGGTCAAGCCATCCCCAACCTGTGGAGATTACACATGCCTCAAAAGCTTGTTTACACCCGAGACATGAGTGCGAAGATAATTAGGCCAAATGATTCTGAACCACTTCACCACAACATGGCAAAGTGAAGCTTATCTGCAGCGTCATGAAGATAAAGCTGGGCGGTAGAGACACTATTCCTCAAGTAATACAACTGCTCATACAGGAAAAGTAAAAAGGAGCAAAGAGAAAACAATATGAAGAAACAAAAGGAAATGCTTTGTAAATTCATCTGGAAAATAACATATTCTACACAGCAAAACACACCCAGCCGTACTCTTCATAAGAGCTGCTTCAACCAAAATCTGCATTCAGTACTGTTGGAGCTCCTCACAGCTCAAATGGGGGCCTAAGATGTTTCCACTCCATTTCCCATTTCATTTAAAACAGACATCTTCTACCTGAATACACACAGAGGATGGCATTCCTATTGTAACAATAACAATGTCAGGGCGAAAAGGGAAATCTTACCTGAACCATTCATACAGCTCTGTCACGTAAGACTCCCGTCTCCTACAAGGCAAGGTAGCAGCTTGTCCCATTCTGTAAAAGAGCAGTAACAGCTCTGTGTTCACCACAGACCTAATATACACAACAAATCCCAGCTTATGCCATGCTTTCTTAATTGCACCGACCACTACCTTATCACATTTGACAAATTACACAGTACTAATCTCCTCAGAGGGAGGGGGGCAAAAAAGGAAGGGCGCGAGTGGGTTCAGTAGACGGCAAATTTAATTAGACAGAAAGCAGGCGGCTGCTTCTCAATCCAACTCACAGAGGACAGAACAATGCAGAGGGAAACCTGTTCCTACGGTCCTCCTGTTTGAGAGATTGTTTAATGATATGCCAAAAGTTCCTGTTGAGGGTTTAGTAAAACTAATATTTATTAACATGACAACCTGGGGAGACAGCCCAGACATGCTGATAGCAGCAGCAATAATGCATTAGACACATACAGTAAGTGCTTCCGCTGGGGCCCAAAAAATTAAACATCATCATCAAACAATGAAGCTATAAACTGGCAGGAAGTGGTACAATGGAGGCAGTAACAAGGTCCCAATACTCCAACATAAGCCCAAAGGTCAAAGTCCCTCCTCCTGTGCGGTGACAGATGGCTGTGTCAGAGTATGCACAATACAAACACCTGTCTGTCTTAACTTCCCCAGGTCTAATGATCCAACGAATAATGACAGTTAAAAAAAAACAAAAAAAAAAACAAAAATGAAAAACTGATACAAACACAGCATGCAACGAGACATACAGCAGGGCAGGAAATCAAACATAATATTCCCTATCTTACAAAATCTACTGTTTCACTTTAAACAGAAGGTGCGTCGCTCCGTCACCATCGAATAAACTGAGACAAATGTGAGAACAATGTTTTAGCTTTCTGGGGGAAATTACAGCTACAACAGTGCAATGATTGGACACGAAAAACAGAAACAAAATAAAACACAAAATGGACTTAAACAAACAAACAAACAAAAAAAAGACCAGCCTGCGTCTATGGCACGCCTCCATAACTCTGGGTTTGGTCAGGTAGTGAACAACTGTCTTCCACTTCACTCATGATGTGCACAGCAAGTTAATCCATTGATAGATTTTAGCCCTCCTTTCAGTCTGCTGAGGTGCCGGGTGGGCAGGCGGTCTCTGTAAGCAACACAGGTTTTATAATGTGTGTGTCCGAGCAGACATGTCCAAAAGGCACTTTGGACACAGGCAGGAGGGTCCTCGGGAGTTCAGCCGCTCCATCCACCGGCTCCTCTTAGATTCAAGCATTTGGGAGAAAAAAAAACAGTACTCTTCATGATTCTCAACAACCTTTTTCTATCATTTAAAAACTCTGAACAGTCCTCTAGAGATGACTACTGTACATATATATCGCTGCCATAGATACAAATGTGAACGGTGGCAGGACGTAAAAGCTACACAGCTCCATATATTCTATATGTGGGCAGCAATACAACCACTGATGTTTTGACTAAAGGGAAAAGATGCACAGACGCAGCCCGAACACAAAAACTTAAAAACATGTACTAACTTTGCACTCAAGCAATGCACACTCAGGATTAATCACGTAAAATGGGATTTGATAAAAGTAAAAATGAACAGCCCAAAATCAATGTGCCAGCTAACACAGCTGGATTTCAGTGTGTTCCAATCTTCCTACATACAGTTTACAGAATTTGCATTGACTATAGTTTGAGAAAGTTTTCATTAAAGACGGGGGAAGTTTAGCAAAGTGAGCCGATACAATAATTTTCCTAAAAGTAACCGAAGTGTAAAAACATTATGCTAGTATTACGTGACTACCGATCATTTTACATGACCCATAATGCCTCAGGCTGCCACATGAATCTCAAGAGTGGATCACATAGACGTCATCACATAGTGGCTATCAATGCTGTGTTAGTAAAAGCCTAGATATGCACTTGTAAGCGATGGAAAAACAAAATTCCACATGAGGTAAATCGCAACGGGATCCATCCAACTCATTCAAGTTCTCACCAAATGTCATTTTACACGTCAGAGTTGTGGCTCATACCTTATTTTGTGTCATTCATGATATGGACGTGAGACGTGTGTGTGTGTGTGAGATATATGTATATATATATATATATATATATATATATATATCTATATATATATATATATATATATATCTATATATATCTATATATATCTATATATATCTATATATATCTATATATATATATATATCTATATATATATATATATATATATATATATATATATATATATATATATATATATATATATATATATATATATACTAATATATTTATATTTATATTTATATTTATATTTATATTACACACATCTTCATGGGATAATCCCTTAACAAATGTGTTCATAGAAACATGTGACCCTGACAAACGTGGTAAATGAAAGACACAGCTGAATCTATGGCTTACTTATGAAGCTGACAGTGAGAAATGTACGAACCTACACAGACTCATCATGAGCCATGAATTAACACAAAGGAGGAAGGTAGGAGGACAAAATACCTCTACAGTTTCTGAGAACTGCGTCCTTGTATGTCAAAATAGGTCGGCTCTGTTTCCATCACTCCCTGAGATATCACTTCTACCATCAGACTCACGAGACCGACCTCAAACATGCGTTGGTAAAAATGTCAAAAATGTGAAACAGACTGCTTCCAAACCTCCATGTCAGCACTTCTAAAGTACCATTTCACTGTGCATGAAGTGGAACTCAATAAGTCTTCTCAATAAAATCTTAGGAAGATGAATCATTTCTGTCATCAAATGTTAAATGTTAGACTGAGGGCAAATGAAATCCAGGGCAGCCACATCAGGGGCTGAATGTCTATACAGGTGTGCATTCCAAAAAAAAAAAAAAAAAAAAAAAAGACGTATAAAGACGAAGTATTCTCCCTACACAAGCTATCCCTTTAAGACAGATATGGCCTGAAGACATGGTGTTTGCAATCATACCAAATCTACACATATACAGTATGTTCAAGTCAGTGGACAAGAGAGGAGGTTACCGGACTGTTTCCATGGAAAATGTTCAGATACTGACAAGTTAAGAGAGAATCTCTGAGTGGCACATCATGATGTGACTCTCAAAGTTAGAGGTTATGGAAGTGTGGTTTGCCGCGGTACACTGGCTACCGACGGCTTGGATCCTGAGGGGTCACAGAGAGGGGCCAGGTTGTCATGGTGTCTTCCTCGCGTTTTAATTAAACATACAGTACCTAATCAAAGTACAACCTTTTAAAAAATATGACAATGATTCAGTGCAAATTGTTTTGTTTTTTTTGTTGGGGGTTTTTTTGCATCGTGACTCCCATTGTAGGTACAGGGGAGAAATATAAGCAGGAATCCCATCACGTCACTGTCATTTGTTCATGGGTTCTTGAACCTCGTGAGGCCTCTTCAGTTAAACAGAGGATGACCGAAGGTGTGAGGAAAGCAGTGAAGAACAGCGTTTCAGGGCAGGCAGACCGCTGTAAGGCTTTAGAGGCACATCCTCCTTTTGAAAAGGGGAAGCAGGTGTCAATCCCGCTCCATGTTAGAGCAGCCACACGAACACTACACAGCTTATGCGGAAAAGGGTTACTAATAAATTAAAAAAAAAAGTCCTTTAGAAAAAAAGAGGAATGCTGCGTCTTTGAATAAGCATTCGAGCAGTTCTCTCATCAATAAAACAAAACGACAGGTGATGGTCCAAGTGATTTTTCAGTGTGCTACAACGTCACACTGCACGAGCAGATTCTATAAAGACCAGTGCATCTCTTCAAAGTCCACAGCTTCATCCAGGTTTGCATCAGTCTCCAGGAGGCTCATGATCACTGCCATGGCTGCTTCATCATTGCTAAGACTACTAAGGCCCGGACCAACCATGCTGTCCAAATCCAGCTGGGAATTCTCCCCTGAGGTGTCAAAAAAAATAAAAGGTAATGGAGTTATTACAGGAAAAAAGTAAACATGGTCCTGTAAACAGTTTTTAAGTTTATCAAAAGAATCAGAAAGCGTACCCATAAGTGATTCTCCTCCTGAAAATGCAGCTCCCTGTGGCTCATCCTCTGAGCTGGACTTTCCTGGCATCTCCACGTCCGCTGCCTCTCCGTTTGGCACCTGAGACCAAAGGACGAAAGGAAATTACAGCCCTAGCAGCAGCATGGCACGAGTTTAATAATGAGGGAAAATGAGAAAAGAAGCCAGACTGTAAAAGCTTTGAATACACCTTTAAACTTTTAGAAGAAATTCACCATGATTTATCAATACATCTGTGATTGCTGCACATTGTGGTTGTTTTAACTCCAAGAACATTTTTTTGACATAGCTGTGAGAAGTTTTAACAAAGCAGGCAGTTAAACATGAAAAAACAGATGGGGCTTGTATAGTTAAAAAGCCAGCATGAAACCTATTTTTCTTCGACCACTTGTCTGCATGGCTTCATTAAAACCCTGTTGACATTGTTGGTGGTGTTATTATGAGTATGATTACAGAAGACTTCATGTATCCTTCAAATGGCTGGGACATATGCACCCATGATCAAAGACTGTTAAAACTTACACTGTTGCTGATTTGATTGTGAGGTTGTTGACTCTTATCAGGTGGCAGACTGAACGGGCTCACGCTGCCACTGGAAGGTGACGAGTTCATCCTGAAGGCATCACAGACACAGATCAGTTTAAAACCACACAAAATAACATGAACAACAAGTGATGAGCACAAAGCTCGGAGAACATGCTCCGTTACGAAACCACACCTGTTGAAATCCAGCAGCTCATTGGCAATCTGGGTCCCTATGCTTCCAGCATAAATCATCGACCCAGGTGTGGTGGAGATGCCTGGTATAACCGGAAAGGACTTCTTGCCATCTTCTGACAGAAATAAATAGTAGAGGAGTGAAAAGAACAGACACAGTGCACTTTACAGACTGTTAAGACAACACAATCTGCATCAGATCAGATCATTTACTCTTTCATTTGAACCGACCTTCAGATGTCTTGGAATTGCTGGAACGTTCAGATTTGTTTCCTGACCGACTGGTTCGACTGTTATCATGCCTTATTAAGGGAGGAGAAAACAGGTGAAGCTCTGAGTGACACGCTGCATATCTATCTCAAGTATTAAGATATTTAGGTAATGCACAAATAGACTGAAGCATGTACTCACGATATAACTGTGTTGGTTGACACTATGTATTCTACTTCTTTGGTCCAGGGATTTACAAAACTAAACCACTGACTTCGCAGAGTGACAAAAGAGCCGTGTTTTGTTTTGAACTTGTAGCAGTTTGTCTCTATTTTCTCTTTACTCCGCAGCACTGTGGGAGAAAGAAAGTGAGAGGACGAGTCAGAGGACCAAAAATTAAGCGTCAAGTCACGGCAGGAAATCCTGTAAGCACAGGACCAGCAGACATTAAATATAGTGAAACCAACACAAGATAATGACCTACTTGACCAGACAAACTACTTCTATAAATAAATCCTCCACCTTCAACACTGCAGCTATATTGTAAAATGAAATCTAATCTGAACGGGCCTACGTCATTACAGAATTTAGGTGTCACCTTGAAAGATGCTAATAAAGGATCATAGACGTGGTATGAAGCTGCTGAAAAATGGAATTCACCTTTTCGATGTCTGTCAGCTAACTGCGGTAAGTCGTCTTGATGGAAGTACTCATAGCACGATGTCCCAAGCAATTCTTGGGGAAGATAACCGAGAATGGTTGTAGCTCTGCAGGAAAAAGGGAACAAGTTAAAATTAGACTCCAGTCTACTACACTTGTCTACCACCCTCTCGTTGAAATTCAGTTTTACCTTTGATCAACAAAGGTGAATTTGCCATCCATGGCGTAGCGTGTGACGAACTCAGTGGGTTTAACTCGGATTTCTCCGTTGACCTGGGGCGGTGAGTGGGAGTGCACACGTCCCACTGCGACCAGGCAGCTGAAGTGGGAGCTGTCCTGCTTGTCTGCCTCGCCCTCCCCGTCTGCTCCCAACTGACTGGTGGGCCAGCTGCGCATGTAACCTGTACAGTGAACTGTGCAGTACTTCTGCGACTCTGAGGCACAGACGGACACAGATCAAAATATGGATACAGGGGACCAATGAAATGTCAGATAGATCATCTTGTTATTGTTGTATAAACAATATCAACAGATTTTGTCACTCCTTAAATTTCTTTATCTTGCTTTTATTTGGGGGATAATCATGCGATAGATTTGGGAGCAATATTTTCAATCTTACTTTAATAGCCTTAAATAGGAAGTACAACATCTCCTTAGATCCAGGGAGATACACTATGGGTTACAGCCTGATACGCAGTTTTTAAAAAATAATTTAAATCAGTTTTAGCAGGTCATAGATGTAACAACAACTATCACTGGATTACATTTAATACTAAAAAACTTTAAAACGTGATTGCAGTTTTGTTTTTGTTTTTTCACGACAAACATTGCACATCAGTTTAATATTTGACTGAGTTGGGACTCTGAGACTGAGTGAGAGATTTGCTCAAACTGTGAAATTCACTTCACACAGAACTTTTGTCTCACATCTCTCCACCAACTGTCCCTCATGCTGGGCAAAATATCTTCACAATGAGATCTATATCTACCTTTTTTGATAATATTACCTATTCTTAAACAATGAAAAGGTTTCATTTAAAAACCTTACTTGGATTTAATCACTTTGATTTGTGTCAACGTTGTGTTAATATCATCACTGCTACCAATGCAGCTTAAGATACTGTCTGTAAATGAGTATGAAACTACTTAACACTAATGTGACTCACCAACGGCTGAAAGTAAGCAGTGGAGAGTACAGAGCAGCCAAAGTGACGGTTGTGGTGCAACAAACAACACACCTGTTAAATGACTGACTGGCTGCTTGTTTCTTATAGCAGTCTCAAGTGAAAGTGAACAATCCTCTCACTGCTACTGATGAAGTGTCATTCACCAATATATTTTGCTGTCAATGTATTCAATATCAATTGCTAAGGCCCAACAAAGCTAGAAAATCTCAACTTTACACAAGTACTTGTTGTGAATGGAAGCGTTCCTGATTAAGTATTACATGGACCTCGAAAACAAAATAATCCACTAAATGATTTCCCTACCTTTCTTTTTGGAAGTGCCTGCTTGGAATTCCTTCTCCTCCACTTTGACAGAAATCTTATTGTACTTCATGCGGCAGAAGAATGAGCGCCGTGCACCCGTACACAGCCGCGATGCACCAACTGGCAGGTCAGCCTGGACCTGCAGACCGGCTGGAGACATGACAGTGTTAAATGTGCTCGCTCTCTCTCACTCTCTCCCACACTCACACAGAAACACACACAGAATCACAGACAATAGTGATTGCTTTACTTTTAGCATCTATTAGCCGTTCACGAGGATATAATTCAGAAGCTGACAGCTGCTCCTTCACTTTTCCCATGTCCTTTTGGTGTATGTAATCAAACAGGCTCTGTCCAATCAGCTCCGCCTGTAGGAACAACAAACAGCTTATGAAACCGACCTCAACATGGTTCTCATGCTGATAAAAAGATATTTAAAAACCATTCTGCATTTAAGGCAATTCCTGCTGACAAACAACAAATTGAACTAAGTACATTGACTGTGCAGTGTTGACCCCGGAGCACACCAGATACATTTTGAAATGACAGCACGCAAGTAATCAACAATATCACTTGTAATGTGGTATACAAATATATCACATTACACTGTGCTCATTTGCACCAACATCATTGTTGCACATCTTGTTTTAACATAATTTAACATAAAGTAACAACATATCGATGTGAGTTTTCAGTATAATGATGCAAATATCACCATCCATTTTGTATTTCTGAAGTGCTCACTGTTCACATGATGCCAAATGTGTCACTACAGGCCCACACACACACTTGTGGGCTCTAGTCAGATACCACTGGCGCCATGACAACGCAACCCATCTGGTGTGCCCGGGGTTTCACATGAACAAAGATGCTACAGTTACAGTAAAAGGTAAAAAGTGTTACCCGACTATAATTTAATATCTTCGTGACGGACTCTGAGACAAAAACTATTTTCCCACGATCACAGCCCACTACAAACAGGAACCCATCTGCAGCCTGCACGACAAAGAAACATGGGGGAGAATAGGGGGATCCATTGTGATGACATGGTCAAGACAAATGTAAGAGACCACTGAGTAGATCTGTTTCATTTATTTTATATGTTGTTTTGTTTAATATAGTTTTTGAACTAAAAAGAAGCATTTTAAATATCATGAACATTTGGAGCAATTAATTATAAGGAGAACAGTCTACACAATGATTGATATGCAATGCATGGTAACAGTTGTTTCTCTCTTATGAATTACTTGTTAATACATGTTAATGTGTCAAATTGGTGGAGTCACCCTTTAAGTTTAAGCCTAATCTGTGACATCCTCAAGTGACTGATGAGTTCAGATCTTAACATTGTATCATTAGACCACTTAGCAGGTGACTGAAACAAACATCTTACAAAAGAAATCAGGTAGTCCATTGCGTATGTATTCTCAAGTAAATAACCAGTTTACCTTGAGGACGAGGTGTTTGAGTTCCTCGTCTGGAAGGAATGATGGTTTGTAGTTGGTTTCAGAAAAAGAACTTCCTGAACCTGGAAGACAGACAACAATTATTCACTACCAGTCCAATATGAGATAAACATCTAGACATTAGAGCCATGTTTCAAATCGGTGGCTGCAGACTTCAAGCTGCATTTGATCAAATGGATCACAGCAGTGCGTCAAGGACATCCCAATTTGAGGGCTCCTTCAAATGCACCTGAGGACTGAAGCCTTCCTTCAAACCACTGCATTCACCTGATTTCAGTATGGAGATTCACATCACATACACACACAAAAAACCAAGGGACCCCAAAACTGTCACTGTTGCTAGGTGAGAGAAGCGTCACATCATGACGACAGGGAAAGACCTGATGTAGGTGATGACGTATATAGGAAATTCCCTGTAGACCAGATGGTCTCATTAACAATGCCACTCGGTTTGGCCCCCTTGGCCTAGGAAGGCACAGCTTTGTAGACCACATCCTCCAAAAGATGCTGCCTCGGAATGAGACACCTCTTATGTATTATGAGTAACTCCAATTTATCACAATTTGGATCTTAAAATCTTCAGTTTTAGGCTCTCTGCTCTATCGATAACACTAATTTACTTACTTGGTTGGCAGTTAAGATCTAGTGGCATGGTAAAATTGCTAAAGACAAGTCAGACAAGAAACATGCACAGTCAAGTTATCAGACCAATGACCATCGATTCCCACGGTACCTTTGAGAGATTTGAGGTGCTGCACAGCCATTCTGAGCACAGTGAGTTTGTCCAGCTTCCGGGACATTGGGTTACAAGTGGGGATCATGGCCGATAGTTTGTCAATGAGATTGTTCATTTTGTCCCGTCTCCTCTTCTCAATTTGGCTGTGTGGTTCCCTGCAGAGACATTAAATAATAAATTATTCAAAATTCAGACCATCTGTGCAGCACATTACCAAATTTTAGAGGACGTAAACAATGGATATTTTAAGGTTGATGGTAGTATGACAAGAACACAGAACTAAATGCAGTGGTGACAAATATAAACTACCTGAAGCATTTCATTTTAGCATGTTGGTCATCTCCATCTGACCTGTAGAGCAGAAACACTTTAGAAATGTATTCATACACACATGGACAATAGCACAAAATAAAACAGGTCAGCAAGTCCTGAAATAGCACACAGTACCCGTTTTGGTCGTCTTCCATGTCTGCATCAGGGGTGGAAGCAGGTTTTCTATCCCTGCGAAGAACATTCATAACCATCGGTATCAATTAGCATCAAATGAAGGTCACTGGACGAATGAGATTTCCTGTGAGTCAAACTGAAGTAATCACACTGCTTACTGGTTGTCCATGCTGCCCTTGCGCTTCCGGGGCATCTCCATGCTCAAGGACATGCTAACAGCTGACGACGGCGTCATCAGGCTGCTCAAAGACATAGAACTGCAATCGTTTTCCTCAACCAGCACATCATCTGAAACACACAAGACAAAAGCTGTAACTGGTCATGAGGGATGGGGATTTCATTTGTGAACACTTTGCTGCCTTACAGTGCAGCAACTCATGCAATACATTTGTCAATTTGTCAAAAGCACTTTCTCAGATTCAAGTGGTTAGGTAGCGGGTGGTTAAAAAAGCCCATACTTGGTTGCCTTCGGCACATTCTAATGCCACTACTTCACCATATGGACTGATCTTAATTATGGCATGTTTTAATGGGTTTTATAGTGAATAACTATATAGAACACTGAGGCTTCTTGTGCATTTTAACCCACACAGTCTGTAAATAGTATGATTTTGAGCATCTGAAATTAGTTTGCATAATAATATCAATGGCTTCAAATTTCAAAAGGGTATTTTGAAACTGTAAAATTACTGTGCGAGGTTGAAAAATGACATGGTCCTCACATGACCCAGGCCTGTTGCTTTGATAACACTGCCTGGGTTAGTGTGTGTTTGCAGTGCTCTGCCATAAAAATCGCCACGTTAATAAAAGATAATTCAGTCATTTATTCAGCGCATAAATATCTTTGTGACAGTTATGGAGGACGAGGCGCTGTCAGATGATTTCTTTTATTTAACAGACACAGACACACTTATATATAGAATATTTGGAGGCAGGACCGATAGACAGTTAAGTATGTTTCTCTGTCATCATGCTTACATTGTTTTGAAGTGCACACACATATTGAAAACACAACTTGTTGATCAAAACTATCTAATTAGAATAAGAAATCTGAAACGGTTAATATTTAAATGCAGCTCAGGCTGTGTTGTCTGTCCAAACCTGATGAGTCTGACTCAAATTCGTCACATGTTCTGTTTTTATGCTTGAACCAAACCTGTGCCTGTTGCAATTTATGTCAGCTAAAGCCGCAAGTTTGTTTGTCATGCAGTTGCTACCATGGTTACAGCTTGCCTGTTAACACCAATATCAATTATTTTTTAGACCATTACTCTGTTTGCTAAGTTTATTATAAGCAAATTGGGAAGGAAATGTTTTTATCTGCATCTCTCTAATACGATACACTGAAAAGCAGATCTTCTATTTTGACTGTAACCAACATACATTTAACATTAAATATGCAATGAGACTTTTATCTGAATAGTCTCATTTCTTTTTTCTTTTTAACTGACTAATATCGCAATATCGCCTTTTCTTGTGTGATTTAAGCGAACTCTTCGTGTTAATCAGTAAAATGATTAGTAAACTGATGTCATCTGAGCTGCAATGGAAACTACTCTTTGCTCTTCTTGGCTCATGAGTGAAAAAGCATGGACTAATCAATTAATGAACTAATCCCTTCAGCCCTACATTACACCCCAGCTAAAGACAGTCCATCACTGCTGGTCAGCCTTCTAGCAGAAAACTGCATACAGACGATGGATGAATATTGTTGCTCGCCCACAGGGATCTTTAATGCGTTAACAGAGATGATTAAACCTCGAGCGGCTGCTGTGGAGCTGCTCAGTGACTACAGACAAACTCTACTGCCTCCCTCTCTGCAGCCTCTTTTCTATTCTGGCAAGATGTGGAGCTGCTGTGACTGTGATTAGTCATGGCCTCAGAAGTATGTGAGTGTATGTGTGGGAGAGAAACACGAGAGCACTGCACGAGACTGCACAAATGGGACTGATATTCATGGCATCTATTTTTAACTCTGCTCCACAGACCCTGTGACCCAAATAGCCATTAACAGATCAGCGACAACCTGATTTTTAATCCCGCTCTCCCCTGTCTGCGGGATTACAGGGTTACAGTAAAGGCAACTACATGACTGGACAACAGGCCTTACACTCCTGTTCACGTGTTTATTAGCTTGCTCATTCACTCAATCCGTGAATGAGCATCTGCTGCACCTGAATAACCCCACAAACCTGTTCTACTCACCGTGTACAGATGCAGATCGGTTTATCATTATGAAAGTCAAGCTAACTTTGGTCTGTCACAGGAAAAACCTCCAACACAATTAGGTGGTATTAATATTCATGCGATCACCATTCACAGTGTGGTCAAACTAGGTCAAGAACTCCCTAAGACCATCCTACTTCTCATTCATGAAGTTAATCATAAACACACACAACTGGGATCTGCCCAGTTAGTCCACAGTCTTTAATGGCTGCCAACACAACAGCTTTATTTGGTAACACTCAAACCCCTATAAACATTTATGCTATAATAACACACAGTTAACTGCATGCTGCCTTTCATACCAATAAGTATAAGATGCAGAGAAAAACATGTCTGACAGAGAAAAAATTGAATGAAAACATTTTTAAAAAAATATTCTTTTATCTCCCAGGATACATTACTGTATTGAGAGTCACAACAGTACACACATTGTTATTTTTAATTTCATCAAGAGAAGTGACACATTCTTGTTTTCATAGTAAAGCCCTACGACAACCTTCAATTATGCCTATCCAGTTGCCATACCAGGTGAATAACAACAACAACAATTATTGTAATGATAGTAATTATAATACATGTTGTATCATGATTTTAAAATAAAATAATATTAAAGTGATTAACTATAGACTTTCCAGTTTGAAACTAAATGTTGAAAACTACAAATTTACCAACTTTCTACCCCTAATCTGACACCATATCTGAGAGGGTAAATACTTGTAAAAAAAGTCACTGAATAACACCACAAACATCATTGGACCATGTTTGTTATCAACATAGTAATACAATCTTTCAAATATAAAGACAATCTCGTCTCCAAATTACAACAAAAAAGTTTTTTTTTTCAAATAGAAATAGAGCAAGATTTCCCATTGTTAGCAGGTAAGAGTTGTTGAAGCAGTCTTTCTCTCTGTAGTGCATTATGGTGCTGTGATTTATAGACATGCCTCGTCATGCATGAAAAAAAAGGTACATCTGTTAGACGTGACAGACATTTTCATTTGGTCATTTGTTCATCTACAAACAGCCCTTATAAGGAAGCCGCATTTATCTGCTCTGCTTCACTGGTCCTCGGGTCCTTATCAAATTGGCAGTCACAGCAATTCCTTCGAGTTTGTTCTGAACTTTAAATCTGCTATTAGTTTTTATGCGCCAACAGTCTGAAACTCACTACAGAACACAACTTAAGGCTTTGATACAATTTGGGGAGTTTGAACCATTGACTAGTTCTTGTATCTCCATTTAAATTGGTATTCATATGGGTATTCGTATTAATATACTCAATTTTAAATCTATGGTTGTATTATTTTTTATAGTATTTTATATTATTTTTATAGTATGTTGTTTTACTCAACATCATTGTATATTAGGGATTGCCCTCAATGATGATCAATTATGAATAAAACCAAGTGGACAGCATTTCCTGCAACACTAGTCTGAGTAATCATTTCTGATCAGGTCATATAAATGATAACAGATAACCTCCACCAAGTTGTCTGAACTACATACCAATAGCAGACGAGTCTTTTGATGAATGATAACTGGATGACATCAAAATATTCATTCATGCCTGACAACTTGAATAGTTTGCTCAGACATATCAATTTCGACATGGTATAGGTTTACCTGACTTGATAACTACTATCCTGAAGAGCTACAATTGATTTGTCAACCTACAGATATTTGATCAACCATTTTTCATAAATCCATTAATTATCTTATTCATTTTTTGCTACCAAAAATGCCAAAGACAAAATAAGTAAGCAAAAAGTAACGCTGTATTTAAAGAGCACTTTTCTACATCCAAGTCAGGAAGCTCTTTACATCAGCAACAACACAGATCAATATATTGTTAAAGAGAAATAGCAAGCCAAGAGTACAAATGCCAAGACTTTTTGTGAGACCAAAACATTTCAAGTATCTTTAACTGCAAGCTGACAGCATCACGGTGCCTTTAGTTCTGACAGAACATCTATAACCAACTTAAGCACAGGTGGTTTAACTTGATCTTCAAGAAAAACAAAACTCCTTCAACCCAGCTTTGTTAGCCAGTCCCAGTAAGATACTGCTGCATGTGTCTGTAAGGTGACCATTTGAGCAAAACCGGTGGTCCTGTTGTAGGTCATATGTATTTATGTAACTACCAATGAAGAACAATGAGCACAGTAAAAGTGACACACGTCTCGGTAATGCAAAGTACATTAAATATTCCCTTAAACATCTCATGTTTACGTGTGCTTGCCGGAATGAAGTTGGTTTGATTGATTCCAGTTGGACAGCAGCTGACATGTACAATCAGTTCAGAACGTAAAGAAACCGTTGGACAGCTAACGTTAACTTAACAGCAACGTCTGCTTCGTCCTAGCTTACATTGGACCGGCTTGGTCGAGCGAACATATATAGCCATCTAGTTCGGCCTGAACAGCACCAAGTTCAGTCGGAAATCACGGACTATCCAAGTGTAAAATAACAACCAGAGTAAGAGACCGTCCTGGGCTGTAAAACCAGCTCGAACAGACCCGGCTGACTGAGACCGTTGCACTGGTAAACAGGCCTTGCTACCGTTGCTAAGCTAACGTTCGACTGGTTCGGTCGCTTTGGGTTCACATTCGCTCAAACTACACACACCGTTTACATGTAAATAACGTTATTATTGATGGCAAGCCGAGATATAAACGCGAGCCGCATTCTGCACAATACGGCGACATGACAAACAAGACGTTACATAAATGTCGTAGAGGGCGAGTTTGCTCTACTGATCTACTGACCTAGTTTTGGAATAGCGCAAAAAACTTACGGTCAACCGGTGACGAACCGCCCAGAACACCCCGCTGCGATGCTCGATTCTGGTGCCGCACGCACACTGTGTCACCCGGTTCGACCATTACAACTCGGATATAGCGTTAATTAGTGTTTTCTATTACCTGCCGGTTCGTCTCCCGCTCTGTCACCGTCGCCAGCCGCTGCATTCCTGGCCGACATGGCTGGAGCCGGAGCCGGTGCGCTGGGGCCCAGGACTCCAATGCATGGATGAGGCGGTCGACAACCCCGGGATGTGGCTGTGTGTGTAGAACGGGTTGTGTTGAGGGGGGAGAGCCGAGACGGTGGCACAATGCCGTGCGATAGCTTTATTTTCCCGTGCGAGGAAGAAAACGGGGACAGGTCGCTGTAACGTGCGGTGAGATCCGCGGAGAGCTGCGGGGAAACGCGGAAGGCGAGACACAGTCTCCTCCTACCGGCGCACCGGAGTCACAGCTGCCGTTTACCGCTCCTGTGAGTCCTTCACGTCCGTCGGAAAATCTGAATGCGGCCTGAATAGCTGATATATCCTATATTCTCACCAGGTGGCACCATTGAAATTATGATCGAATTAATCGAATCTGTCAGAGTATATCCCACTCAAAGAAATACACGATAGTCCAAAATGATCATAAAGAGACGTTATTATTCCGTCTTTATTTATCAGTCGTCCCACATTTTTTGTCTCTGTTTGTTTATATTGTATGTGTTATAGTCACTTTGTTTATTGTTTTTTGTCTTCAGTGTATGCACCTTATTCACCAAGACAAATTCCTTGTTTGTGTAAAATCCTTTGTGGCAATATTACAAATTACATTCATATGAATTTCACACAGGAATAGGACATATTGGTCAGTAATTTGAGCTATTTATTTTTCTTTTTTAAATCTGTCTTTAATTCGTCTTTCCTTTTATCAGCTCGCTCATTAAGACACTTATGGGTAATTTCCATTTCCAAAACAAACGTATGAATATCTATAATTTTTTAGGAACAACTCACAGTATTGCTTGGACTCATTTGAAAGGAAATTTGAAAAGCATTTTCAGTCACCGGCAAAAGTTAATTAGTTTTAGATCAGAAATAGTAGGCTTCTACACAGTTTGGAAAAGATCCAAAGAAAATGTTCCAAAGTATCAAGACGTGATGTTCAAACTCTATCAATGTTTCACAAAGTGTGTCATGAAAACGAAGAGTGTGTGTACTAAAAATTAGTCTGTGAAGATCTTCCTCTTCTGATTCACCACTGGCCTTTTCCTTGAGCATTTTTTACCAACACCTCACAGTGATCACAGTAGTAATTGCCACACAAAATCAAGAATGACACCTATAATACAACTTATTAATCAACAGATTTTATTTACAGAACATAAAAGTATGCAGGTGGACTGTTTCAAAGCATTCTGAGAGCAGGAAAACATTTCCTCCCCAGATTAATAGAAAGAATGAATTTACAAACAGTGAACTGAATACAGACTTTTGTAGCCGAAGACCAATTCTGACACTTGAGAATCAGAACCATTGCTGATATTTTGAGTCCTATCCTCTGACAATCTAACATCTCCTCTCAATTAGATCCCCAACCCACCCACCCCATTCACGTTATCAAACAACTGACAGCTCGAATGTGACCACTGCCCTGTCAAATAAATACCACTGGAAGAAGAAAACCACTGAGTCGTGAAGAATTGGACTGTGATGACAAACAGGGAAAAAGCAGAGTGGTTAGTATGGCAATCGCAAGAAAGATTCACATATAAAAAAAGACTGGATATGGTAATAAAAACATCAGCTAAAACTAGGAAAAGGTCCAAAATGTCCGTCCTACAATTCACACTCTCCTATACCATCCACAAGCCTACAGTTTACACAGAGAGAGGGTGAGAAAATGAATGAGGGTGAAAGGATCAGTCTGGTTTTGAGTCATTACTCCGTATTAAATGCAGCCAGATGTGGTTGAGAAGAAGTAGTACTATGATTGTTCGTGTGTCCTGGCAGACCTTCTAAGCAGGACAAAACTCTGCTACGCCTCCAGGTGAGTGTCTACATACAGTGGGCTAGTAGTAGTTAGCTGCTTTTAATAAAACAAACAGCGAGACGAGAAAACAAAGATAAAAGAAATAGTATACAATATTGACCAAGTCTAGCCAGTGCCTCCTCTCCTCCCACTCCACTGCTCCAAAACCCACATCCCCACCAAAAATGTGGGACCCCCTTCTCTCCCCCACCCCCCCCCTTAACGTGCTTGTAAGCAACAATTGGCAAAAGCCTCCAAAAATCAATGGACAAAGAAAGCCAGGTGAGATGATCTACGACCTCTGCCCATGCATTTGAACAGTAGTGAGTTAGGACGACAACAAGTCATTTCATTGCTAGTGTGCATTTAAATCACCAATTATCAGCAGTTGATTTTATACCTTTACAACATATTCATGTTTATTTCATTATATATATATATATATATATATATATATATATATATATATATATATATATATATATATATATATATATATATATATATATATATATATATATATATATATATATATATATATATATATATATATATATTCCTTTTAATGCAAATAAAGTCGGAGGAGGTCTTGGCAGAATATGAGGAGCTGTTTTTCACACTTCACTTCCACATGTATCTCCACAGGTGGGGCTGCTCTACACTTCATTTTTGTTTGCATAAAGCCTGGTCCATGTCTTGGCTGTAAAGTAAATAAAAAAAAAGAAAAAAGAAAAAAAGAAACATGAACACAAGTCATATAAATGTACCAAAATGTTTTATGTATTATGAAAGGTTTCTTGTCACGACTGCCACACCTAAACACATGCGCAAAAACCACTAAACACACTAAACGTAAGAAAGACAAAAATAAGTCATACTACGTTGATTGAAAAATATTAGACATGGCTTTCTTATCTCAAAGATATCAAAGCCCAGTCACTGGACTAATAATCATTACTTTGTTTATTATGATTTGCTTTGTAATAAATTAAAATCCACCAATATGAATTATGTTAAGTCTCTATTTTTTCATACGCGCATGTATATTCAGGCCTAATGTTCCTTTATCTCAAATGATGGAGGGGAACGAGGGCACTCCAGACAAGAACCCCCTGTTTGAACCCAGCCAGATTGTAGCACTCACCTGTTTCTATGGCTTCAGCTTCACTGCTCTTCCACTTCTCTGCGACGTCATTCGCTAGAGGATCATCAGGGTTGGGTGCACTTAGTAATGCCTGGATTGAGAGCAGCACTGTGCGGATCTGCAGAGCTGGTGACCATTTATCTGAGAGAAAAAAAATACAGGGGGATTAAAAGACCAAGGAAATCCGAGGGACAATAGAGGGTAACAAGAAGTAGTAGTGTATCTACTTTAAGCTGCAGGGAGCAGTGAACAGACAGTGGTGATATGCAGTATGAGTGGCACAAAGCTCCAGTTCAGGGACACGTCAAGTGTAACAAAAGAGGCCTTGATCTTTTGAGCAAGATGAAATTGGAAAATCCCTCACTTCATTCACAGGCCAAACATCACAGGACACAATACATACAGGATTTTCTACAGTAACAAGCCTGACTGAACTGAGCGCATTAAGAACAATTGCAAAGCTCAAACACATCAAAAACATATCTCACAACGCATGCCACACATAGCTGGCCAAACATTAACGGCAACATTACAGAGAGCGCTGACTTACCTTTCAAAATGTCTAGACATATTCTTCCCAGCTTGTCTACATTGGGGTGATATATTTTGGTCATGAAGCGCACTTTAGGAGCTGCCATGGGATATTCCTCTGGTAAAAAGAGTTCAAGTTTAAATGTGCCGCCCTCAAAAGGTGAGTCCTGAGGTCCGGCAATGACCACATGAAAGTAGCGAGCATTGCTTTCATCTGGCTCTGCCCGGATGCCTGGGACAGGCTCTGCAATCAAACGCTGAGTTTCCTGGTACAGAAAAAAAAAGACAGAAATTAAGTACACGCTGGTGCCACAGTCAGTGCTACAAAGTACTGTCAATTTACATTGAAAATCTTAAATACAGGACACGGATGTGAGTTTTCGGGGAAACGTTTTTGAGGCAGGACAGCAGTGGAATGCAAAAAAAACCCCAAAACAATGATTTTATTAATAGTTTTGTAAAGGACATGTAGCACAGAGCATCTACCACACCCCACAAATCAACCAATGAGTTACAACGGAGGGCAGAGCAACTGATCTGTCTACTTTTCCTGTGTTGCTGTTTATTTGGTAGATGAAGTTATTATTAACGATGAAACACAGCTCTTGATTTATGACGCTGTCGAGCTCGACCAGCACAGTTAATGTGGCTACTGTTCAAGTTTTTTTCTCTATTTCTCTATTATCAATACTGCCTTGGTCATAACCAATGTCTAATATGTAAAAACTGAATAACACAAAGAATATCATCCAACGATGGTACCTTCATCAGCAACTGGGGGACACTGCCCAACGCTGTCTGTCCAAATTCTATGCTGCTGTCAGTCAGCTGAAATTTTCATTTGATATAGCTAATTATTACTGTATTATCAATATTACTATTACTATTGTTATATAAATGTTGTGAGTCATTATTATTCAAACAAAAATATGTTGGAAGGTGGGCTGTCGTCTGCTTCAACACAGAGGGGAGAGTGGCCTAAAATGCAACAGCGGCTCACTGCTGTATCTCTGCAGACTGTTGGTGCACTATGTAACTGCCTTTTAGAGGTGACACTGACTCAGCCACGGCACCACAGGAAACCATTATTTCCATTCCCATCAGCCACTGCAGCAAGGTCTCTCTTAAGTCGTGTCAGCCGAATGATGAACAGAAACACCTTTACTGTGAAAGAGGAGTGGGCATCTGATTTATCTTGGTATGCATGAGGCAGAATGAATCACAAAGAAACTGCATTCGAGCTGATATATACATCATTATATACACTGCAGTGTTTTCAACTTGTCCTGTCAAACTGTAGTTTGTACTGTACTGACTATATTAATAAGGCTATATGAGGCAGTAATCCTGTGGTGCCTGTTTGAAATGCAACTTTGTGTAATGTACGTATCGTGCTCGACAGCTAATACATGACAGCGTAATCAGCTAAGAATAAATTTTTTTTTTAAAAAAACACAAGAGACAAAAGAAAAACAAGAGTGCACAAGTGGCACTCTTGTTTTGGACGTTCTTTTCCTGAAAGCGACTGCGAGTGAGATTCCTGAAATGTTTCAGATAACCCACAGACAAAACCGTGCAGTGAAAACACAGACGGGAGAGGGGCTCCCAGTCCCAGTCACACGCTCTGAGGGCTCAAGGGCTCGGTACTGTTCCCAGCCCTGCCACCTTTTCCCACCAACACTAGTCTATGGTGCGCTTGCTCGTCCACCTGTGCAACCCTCTCTTGGACACCATTTGTGTTCCCATAATGCTTTCCTAATACAACACTACATCTTAAGCACTATTCTTTAACAAATCATGCCCCCTGTTTCCAGTCATACGATAGGTTTCCCCCCCAAAACACAATTCAGCGATTGTCTGCTCACTCTGACGCAGACAGAAAGCTGGGTGAAGTTTTGTAGTCCGCAAAACTCTTCTGGAACATCAAAACAAAACAGTGTTGGAGCATTCTCCTTAACAACTGAAGACGCTGGGGGCTTGTTTTAAAACTTGAAAAAACAACAGATTCTCTCCATGTAGCTCTTTAAAAAGATGTTGTTTACACCCTTTTTAATCTTCCTCTTGAGCTACAGAGGTTAGCAACCCTGTCTGAAGTAGGTGCACAAGCTGGCCCACGATCAAGAGCAAAAACTACATCTTTTCAAATACAATTTGGGATCTCAGGGTTATATGGAGACATGTTGTCTTTCAGTTGTTTTTTCTAATGTTTTGAAACAAATCCCCATCTACTCTATTTTGTTGTGAAGATCCAGACATGTATGTGGACCTGACTTTCCATCGGCATGGCCACAGGTAGATGACAACTCAATTTCATTTCAGGTGCCTGTCACACCCAAGTGACTGACAATCAGTGACTTATTTCAATATTCAAAGTGGCTGCATAGAAAAAGCAAAAGCGAAACTACATGGTCTGTCAATACTAAAAAAATGAGCCACTTATTAGGTTCACAAATAGAACAATGGCTAGTTTTTCTGTTTTTTAAATTTTAAATAAAATTCGCCTGGATTTGTAGCTGATCCATCAATCCATCCCAGCCTCTGTGAACTTTAGGTTTTTGATATATAAAAAGACCAAATTCTTAATAATTTAACACAGTATGCATGAATAAATAATGGAAACAAGTATAGCTGAGTAATCAGAGCCTCTCTCAAAACTTAGTCCACTGATATGTAATGACAACACAGAAACAAGGTGCACCTGAGGTACTATTTTTATCATTACTTGATAAGATCCATGAAGACAAAAGGCTTCCATAATGGGGAAATGTACTTGTAACTGTGTACGATTAGCTTCTAAGTGCTGTGAATACATTTCATTTAGGAGGTGAGAATATAAGACAGTTCCTCTTAAATTTATTTATTTATTCATTTCGTAATTACCTAAGCATTTTATTGTATACAGTATTCTTTTGTTAGGAACGTTCTATTGTGTTTGATGCATATTGTATATACAACTTAATTGTTTCTTTTTGCCTCGACATTTCCCCTTGTATTTTTATTGTATAGGTACTGGATGCATCTGCTGCTATGATGATCGAATTTCCTTGGGGATCTATCTATCTATCTATCTATCTATCTATCTATCTATCTATCTATCTATCTATCTATCCCAGGCCAGAGGCTGACATTTCGTCAAAACCATATTTAGTACGCCTACAAAATCCTGTGTGGAGCTGGATGGAAACCCTGAGGGTGAGGATGCTGATGCTGCAGTAGAATCAGACGTCTCGTTCACACCTCTCTGGCAGGTATGTTATGGTTCTCATGGTGAACATAACTCAACTGGCTGGTTGCTAACCACTGGAGGAGCTAAACGTTAAAGAGCAAAACAGTGTAGAAAGAAAAGACTCCAAGTTGGAAACATCCCACCTGAAGCTTATGTATGCTTCAATGAAAAGTATGATACTGTGAGTTGAGACGAACAGGCTAGCTTTAGCTTGGTGAGTCTTCCTGATATTATTATTCAAATCAAAGCTAACAAACTAGCCGGGGTTAGCACAGTTAGCCACACAAGGTATGTGTCAGCACCACAATCTGACCAGCAGCAACTTGAGAACACTATTTGTACATTTGCACTATGTGTATACATACAAAACCAGTTCCACACAGCGTTGCTGTATTTTTAATCCTCGGAGTAAAGGTGTGTCTGGGCACGGGAATGAAACGGAAGTTACTTTATCAAACTAACGGCAGCTAGCTGGATGCTAACGTTAGCGCACAAAACAGTTAACCAGGCGGAGCAGCCGAGCGCCGAGAGTTCAGACTGTCCGTGCAGAGTTTCAGCCAGGACAACAAAGAAAAAAAAGTCACACATTGTGCTGTTTACAGTGTGAATTAATTACCTTTATGATCCTGCGGGGCAGTCCTGCCATCTTGTCTTGAATGCGGGCTTTTAGCTCTCTCAGTTCTTCCTCTCTGTCGCTAGCATTGACAGCAGACGCACGTCTTCCGGGGTCGCTGCGTCATCACAGACGAGCTGATGGACACGTAAACTGATCTTTGTACATTTATCATCGGAGTTGATGAGTAACAGGATGCATGTGACAGGATTATTAACTAATTTGGATACTAATAGCAACTGTATATATATATATTTTTTATATTTACTGAAAAAAAGATTTAATTAGATCACAGGCTGGTATACCAGTGTGTCATATAAACTCGTTCTCAAGATTAAATAAAGTCAACTTACTGATAATTACTTTCTCTTGTCTTTATTTACAAAGACTATGTTTGGTATTGAGGCAATCCAAAAATAGCAGAAAGTAATCAAGTACATCATTTTAACATTGTGGTGCTTTGATCAGGTTACTGTCTTCATTTTTAACAGGTAATTAGCAACTATATAGAAATATATTTTTAAAGTAACCTTCACAGACCTGTGGATAATATTATGTGTAATTCTGTAAAGTGGCTTTCTAGAAGGAAATGGAGCTATATACTGAGAGACTAACCTCAGCAAAGAACATTTAAGCATTTGAGACTGTGCTGAAGTAAAATCATATATTTTGTCACAAAGCAAAGGAAATGTTATTTTAAGATTATTATTCACCAAGCAAACTACTTTCTGTATAAATATGTTAATAGAATATTTATATTATTTGATATTGGGACAGAAATGATTGAAATGTTTTGGGCTGATGTGGAATGTGTGTTTGAAAATGATGTACAGCATGAAGATTCACATCAATTTAATTATTATTTGATGTAGAGGATGTTATTGCTGTAAAGCCCACTGAGGCGATGTGATTGTGATTTTTGGCTATATCACTAAAATTGATTTGATTTGGTCTGATACATTTATAACAGTTTACTTTCCATGTCACACTTTAATCAAACTTCAAGGCAGGTGAGAAAATCCTTTGTGAATATTTTTAATATGATTCTACAGACAACATTTTTTTTTCAGCCTGACAATTTAAAGGACTTTCATAATATATGTTTACACTGTGATATTGCTCATTTTAATGACAAATCTGAGTGCTACAGCTGCTGTATTGTCACTTAACCACTAACACTTTTTTTATATGATTGCATCACAGCTAAAGAAGTCAGATGAGTCATTATGGCACAGGCACGACTCTGAAATAACCTCGTCTAGAGCATTTTTTTTGTCATTTTCCATTCATACATTTTGACATCTTGACCTGAAAGCGAACATTTCCCTGACATAAATACCCAAACCTTGTTTCCCACAAAGTGTCGTTCTAGACATAACAAAGTACAAATAAGACTTATCTCCTCCAAGGGCCAATCAGCCTTTACGATACAGCTGCATTTTCACTTTTTTTTTGGGAGGGGGAAGCTATAGGTCGGAGGGGGTTTGGAGCTCCTCCTCCTGACATATCTGTCTGGACAAAAGCATTGTCCCTTTGGGTATCAGACCGTGTCAGACATGATGATCATTAGCAGTGCAGCAGACTAAGAGGAGCTTTATTTCAAAAAAGCTGACTAAGAGGAAGACAGCCAGCATGCAATATCTGTCCCAATACAACCCAACAGGTAATGGTTGCTTTTTTTGTGTGGGACCAAAAATGTTCTTTTTTTTCTCCTTTAATTCATGTTGATAGAATTAAATGGTGAGTGATTTTTAGCAGAGTCACTGTAGAGGTTATGTTGAATTTTGTTATGATTATAGGTGATTTTCTGATCTTGTTCATCCTTTATTTTACATTATTATTACACAGACAATTGTTCTTCTTTTAAAAGGGCACAATTAGTTTTCAAACGTTAAAATGTTACTTTGAAAAGTTGATATTTCTACTGAGCTTGGCCTTTCCACCACAGTTTAAACCTAAATAACTTTCATTAGTGTTTGGTAAAATCTGTGTATTACAGGCAGCAGAGGAAACAGCCAGGTGTCAGATCTGCACCTATAATTACTGCTCATGTTTGTTGCTTTTACAGGTGCAAGGCCTCTGCTCATGTAGGCATCAGAGCTCCTCTGAGCTATCTGACTTTGTGACACTTTAAATTTATATAATTTTTCACTTATGCAACACTTATGCAAACAGAATAGAACATTTTAATGGATTTGATAATAATTTTGAACCTGGATATGTGTTGCTTTTTAAATTTTGTCAAACGCAAACAACACATATTCTAAAAAATCATTCACTTCTAAATAAAATATTCTCATAACTGATTTCCTGCGACGTATTCACGCTTCTAAGTAATATCTGCGTCACTCTTTTCGGCGGTATCTTTTGGCATTTCGTCCTGCTTCACCTCGCCTACCCCTTTCCAAAAAATTTTCCATTGTTCAACACACAGAGGAACAGATGAACCAGCACCTAATCTCCACCCTTCTCTCAGTGCACAGAGAGAACAGACAATATCAGCCACATTAGAGTGCATGATTTGAGTGGCAACATCCATCTGGACAGGGCTTAGCCACACTTCCTTATCAACGTGGAGCTTTTTTTTTAAATAGAGGTATTATCAGTTAAGCTCAGGCTGATAAACAAGACTCAATCCAAGAGACATGTATTTTACTTTGATATTGATCAAATGTCGACCGTGTTAGGATGCTAGAATTTCTCACGTCTGTCAACATTCGATACCTTTGCGCAGAAAGTAGTGACACGTTAATAATGAAGAGACGGTGCTTTGATCACAGTTTCTCCAGTGGAAGGAAACTTTCCTGGTGAAGAGAGATTTTTACACCCTTGTTTTTGTGCAAACAAGACATACGATCAGTGAGCTTTAGAGGTGCCGGCAGGTGGATTCTTTGCAGTCAGGCTGACACAAGAGTGATATTGATCTTCTCATCTAGCCTGATCCTATCTTTACACGCCTATCTCTGTTCAGCCACAGAGTAAATTCTCAGCTGTTGTCGAACCATTTGCAGTATATGCATGCTTTTAAAATTTCATTGGCTACATGATGCATCAATCATCAGGAGGCTAGAGTCTAAGCGGCTCAGGAGTGAGAATAAAAAAACTGGTCTACACAATCACTGGCTGTTGTTGGCTCTAGGGCGGGCATGTGAGATCATGTCTGCTCCAATGAGGTGTAAATCGACTGTGTGCTATCTCAGGATCTCAGGCCTGGATGGATGATGGTGCCTGATGTGAAATGAGAGGTGTCTTTTCACAGATTTGAGCATGAAAACACATCTGCAGTAGCAGTTTCTTTGGACTGTAACCAGCTAAAAGTTTGTTACTTAAATTTAATTTCTGTGATTGTCTCTTTCAGCTCCATGGAGCACACATTGCTACCTGGCATGTGTCTTCATCATGATCGCCTGCTCTGGTTCAGTTTCGCCCCTTCATGCACCTCCGGTGACACCAGGTCTTCGCTCTGCGTTCTCTGCCACACAAACCAACAGCGTGGTCGGAGGCCAGCAGAAGGCAGTGACCTTCAACAGGCTCAAGGTCAACATCGGAGGGGACTTCAACCCAGACACCGGTCACTACCGCTGCCGTATCCCCGGGGCTTACTATTTCTCCTTTTCAGTGGGGAAATTTCCAAAGAAAATGCTCTCTGTGATTCTGGTGAAGAATGGAGAGGAGGTGCAGGCCATAGCCTACGATGACTACCGCAAGAAAGGGAGGAAAATCCAGAGCCAAAGTGTGATGATCAGCCTGAAGGAGATGGACACCGTGTGGCTGCTTTTGCAGCAAAGTACCCAGTATGCTGTGTACAGCAATGCTGGCCCTTACATCAGCTTCTCTGGTTACCTCGTCTATCCTGACGTCTCCCCGAACACCTACATCACCAATCACCTGTCCCCAGGCCTGTCCTACCCAAGCTGCCCTCCTCAGGCTGACCCCTGGGCCAGAGGTCAGCCGCGGTCTGCTTTCTCTGTGGCTCGGACATCCACACTCATGGGTCAGAGCAGCAGGCAGCAGGGCAAGCTCCCTCTGACCTTTGATGTGGAGTACGTCAACATTGGGGGCCACTTCAACAAAACCTCGGGCATGTTCACGTGCCACTTCCCCGGTGCGTACTTCTTCGCCTTCACTGTGGGGAAGCATCCCCGCAAGGCTGTTTCTGTGAAGCTGATGACCGGGAAGGGCGAGGTGCAGGCGATGGTGTTTGACGAGGACACGTCGAAGAGACGGGAGATGCAGAGTCAGAGCTTGCTGCTGACTCTCCACCAGGGCGACAGCGTGTGGCTGTACAGCCAGCAGGATGAGCGCTACGCTGTCTACAGCAACCAGGGGAGGTACACCACCTTCTCTGGCTTCCTGGTTTATCCTGAGGCAGAAACATTCGCACCTCCCGCCACACAGGACAGAACTCACCTCTGAATGTCTAAACCCTTCACAGTGTCCCTCTTAAAGAAATAGCAAAAGCTAATTTGTGGTCAGTATAGTCTCTGTACATTCACTGCTTTGTTTATTTCTCTTTTGTTTATTGATTTAATAAGTTGTTGCAAAATTGCACCACAAGATGGTGCTATGATACAATAATGGACACTAACCAGCATGCAACACGGTCGACTTTGTACTAAAAGTGCAATTAGCTGTAATATAACACACAAACATAACAACGTCTTGATTAAGTTTGGTTGAAAGATACGTTTTCTTTTAAAAGTCTTTGTGTTTAGAAGTTTTAAAAAGCATTTTTTTCATGTAAAAATCATTCTTGTAAGGATAATTCTGTAAATGATGTATAGTTTATTAACATTTACTGACTGTAAACGTGGGATTTAGAGAAACATCATGGTCATGTAAGTGGGTGCCATGTTCTGGAACATATACACTGTGGACATATCTGTATCTGTCTTCATGAATAATGTGCATTTAAGGAAAAAATAAATAAATTCCTGCACTTTGGTGGATGGTTTCTCCTAAGTCTAATGCTGATGATACAGTATTTATTGAGAAGACAAGTGGATTCATTGTTAGTTAAGTTTATGTTAAAGAAAGAAAGAAAGAAAGAAACATCAAACGTCACTGTTCAAATTCGACCATTTTCCGGTTGTTCTTGTTTTTTTTTTTTATTGAGGCAGAACATGCAACTTTTGTGTATTTACAGAAATACATGTAGCAAGTACGATGACATTAACAAATAAAAAAGAAATGAACCCCTCATTAAAATCTAAACTTCTGCCCTTCCTACAAGCACCATCGTTGCTGTGAATCATTTCCAGTGTTTTGTTCGTGTCTGATTAATCACAGTGGGACTTCAAGATGTTCTACAAGTTATTTCAAACGTCTCAACAATGAGACGAAGCTCAAGAATCACATAGTAAAGACGTGATGATTCTTTGAGTCATAGAAAAAAAAAACTACACCAGCAGAACAAACACACGTTAATAACATAAACCCAACACATGACTCATCCTGAGGTCAGATCGTGTGGGGATTCAACTCCAGATCATCACATCATCCATATAAATACACACTGCGGCTGAACCATGACCTTGTCTCACAGGTTGAAATGTTCATCCTTTACTTCCTGTGTGTCACTGCACGTCCCAGATCTCACAGAGCAGCGGGGTAAATTTGTGGTCGTTGACTCTCCAGGATGTGAGCATCTCCGCATGGTAGTGGCTGAGCGTCCTCAGCTCCGTCAGGCGTCCCAGGAGACGAGCGAAGTACTGCGGATCCTGAGGATGCTGCAGGACACACATCTTCCTCAGCACGTCCAAAATGGTCTCCTGAAGTCTCTCAACAGCCTGTTGATCCTTCACGTAAGGCCGATCTGGTGATGATGCATTAGCCTTTTAGAACATCTCCGGTAATGCTTCATTTTACAGGTCTGCCAATTTAGTGTCAGTAGGATAAACATAGTAACATATTTTTTTACCTTAATAACTGCCTCAAATTGTATTTAAAAAATGACCTCAACATGATTTAATAATGATAAATGAAAAGAAGAAAGCTGCATAATGTCATATTGTTACAGACGCTGTTGATTCGGGCTCACCTGGCGTCAGGATGGTTATGGTGGTGAGGAGAGCCTGTTCCTCCTCCACCATCTGGAGCTCACCGATGCTTTTGTAGAAGTTGAACATGGGTGTCATGAATTCCTCTGATATACCTGCAGAAGAACATATATTCGAATTAGTAGTTAAAGTAGCATATACACAACACAATACATTAACGAAGCCCAACAATGAGAAGATACAAGGCACACAACAGACAAGCAGCAGGAGCCACTGTGATTAATGTGTGTGATGTTGATTCCTTATAAATCTGCCACTGGTTAGAAAATCTTCTGGGAAAATGAAGTCAGGTTGGCAGCCTGGCACCATTTCTACCTCCTTTAACAGGTCCTTTATAGACTTAATGAATTCATAAACTAATTGTTTTGTCCTGTGTTGTTGGTAGTTGTGACTCTGAGTAAAATGGAAACCCATCCAGTTGTAACTGAGACAGTGAGGCCAACCATAATATCACTCGGAAACAATTGGGGGCAGAAAATACGTCTGTTTACACCATATTTCAATATAATAATAACAATATTAAAAATAAATATATATATTCTGTCCTCAAGATGCTTATCAACATATTTGTGATAAAAATAGCATCATAAGCAGGTTTATAAGATATTTACAAGCACTTTTAAGACATTATTACTAACATTCATATTAATACATAATAATGTTAATGAACATCTTATAAGGAATTAAAGTTGCCTTTTTACCAGTTAAGTAATGTTTATCAGAAGGACCTTAATGTAAAGCATGACGGGTATCTGTGAACGGAAAATGTTTGTCCGTTAGTGCTTCACCTCATGAATAATCTGATGAATTATGGAGCGACTTCTGTGTCAAAGTCAACGCAGCCGAGAGAAGAACCGCTGAGAACAAGTACAGTTTTATCTCGTAAAATGCACGTATGGGACATTATGGGGGGGAGTGCTTGTCTTGCGTAACCATCCGCACTTTGAGCCAGACATATAATGTAATAAGAGTGCCGCCCTAATCTTCATTAATGGTCAAAGATTATTAACTCAGGTCCAGTTCTCTGTGTAAAGGAAGTGTTGTTTTTCTTGCAAGCAGGGAACATTTCTGTGCACCCTCTCTCTTGCATTTCATATTTGCTTTTCATGTTTCTATAAATATATTTTCCTCATTTCTTTACATGGATTACAGTGAAACAGGAGCTGCAATCATCACCTCCCGTACAATTTTATCTAATCAGAATGAAATCATCGGCAGTGACAGGTCTCCACACAATTTTAGTTTTACGCTTTTGTACATTTGACACATAAATGATACATTTTGATTTACTCAGGTGAAGAGGATAAAGAGAGCGAACTTGAAAACTGTAAAATCTATTCTGTAACTGTAGCAAGGACTCATAACTGTAAAATGAGGCCTTGGATCAGCGTTATAAAGTCAGTTATTTCACAACGAGACAGGCTGGAGCACCTTGATTGCGTATATCTCCCATCGGTACAAATCAAAATACAGTGTACCATGGTCTGAGTGAATACTTGAACCTGATTGGCTGGAGGGTCCTCTGGAACTCCCCAGGTAGTTCCAGTAAAATGGTCTGTTCACTGTACTTTATTAATGAGTTATGGCCTGTATCTAAAATGAGCGGCAGTGACATCGGCTGGCTGCAGACACCTTGACTTATTTACAACCCAACGTCGTCCCTCAGTGCATCATCCACTGGGTCGTGCTTGTAACACACAAACTGCAAGAAGTAGCCGTCACTGCTAATACTACACGCTACAAAACCCTGAGCTTGATTTTAAAAATCTGGGTGAATGCCAACGACAAGGTGTTCGTTATCATTACATCATTACATTATCACATGTTCGTGAAACTGGATGTTGTTTTTGAACATGCTGTAAAATTATATTTACTGTTTGTCGACCACACAGAATGTTATTGACTCTGAATCCTGGTAGCATACGTTAGCTTTCTGGCTAACAGCTGAGACCGAGGGTTCAGTTTATCTCCCGTTGCTCTTATTTGCGTTTCTTTGGCTAGTGAGCGTGGTGTAAGCGGGATAATGCCGTTGGACCTCGTCATCCCTTACGTAACTGCAATGCATAACAACAAATATAAACATCTCCGCTTTTCTCCTTTAGGTCATAATTCAGTAATTAAAAAAAATATGATGATATTTACAAACTGCTTCTCTGTATGATCTCAAATGTTTGGCTTGGCAAACAGTTCCCACTTTGGGCGCTCTTCAAACTAGCAGAGGGTGTCTGTCTGCTCGGACACATCATCAAGCGTTCAGAAATGCCAGCGGGGCTCAGAGGGAGAGAAATGGACAATAGCAGTCTTGATGTTTTGATAAGGAACAATGGTCTCTTCAGACAGCTTTGCTCCCTTATTCTCCCAGACTGGCCTTTAGCGTGAATATCTCTTATCCCCACCATTCACAACAGAGCCGCGCCGAGGGACCGAGCGGCTCGCACACACCCCTGCCATCACCGCTGCTGTCTGTCCAGCTGTCCGATCTGGTTGACACGATGACACCTCACATACATATAAATGAGTTTATGAAGCCACCCAGCTGTAAACTATTTTTTTACTTACTTATTTATTTCCATTTTTGTTCAGCTACTTTCTAAAGGGTGACATGTAGCGGTCTGTAGAAACAGTATATGTGAAGAAACCTTTCCATTGTAGAAACAAACCTGTGTGTTTTAATAAATCAAACCCAGCATCGCAAAAAAAAAAGCATCGCGTGAAACTGTACCCTAGCGAAGGTGTGTGTGTGTGTGTGTGTGTGCATGTGTAACCTAAACCGAGCCAGAGATCAACAGGTTCAGCACACATCTCCCAGCTGCATCACACAGATCAGCCATCAATTATTAAGGGAGGATCTGACTCGGCTGCAGGTAGAACTGCAAAAAGTCGTGATGCTGCAGGTGGAAGAGGAACGGACCAAGAAGACTCCTGAAGGTCATGAATCAGGAGTTAAGGTACATCTGAGTGCTCTTGAGCAGAGTATGCTGTATCAGACGGTGCCTTGCATCATCACGTATCGCTTCAGTTGACTCACCACTCTTGCGTATCCTCTCCTCCAGAACTTCTGTGTGTCCGTTTGGCATCTTTCTGCTGAAAACCTGAGCTGAGCGCAAAAACATGGCTTCCACAGCAGAGCCCTTCAGCAGAGCGATCTGATCCTCGCGATCCAGAGAGAGAAAACCTGCCGGAGGCACAACACCACGAATTATATCCAGCGAAGAACAACGAGCTACATCGGTTTTTGCATTTGTATTTGCGCTGATGTAATTTTATCAGTGTGGTGTCACAATCCGTCTCACATCTGGATTTGTAAAGATCAACGGTTCACTGGTTTTATGCCCCGACAACTGTCATTTATATTTTTAAAATTCTTCTTTCAAAAGTATTTTAATATTTTACAACAACAACTCAACTTTATCCTGGTGGCTTCTTACAGATAAGAGTTAGAAAAATTCAAATAACATTCACCAAAACAACAAAATAAGAAGTTTTGAGTTTACTACACTGTTCAATATCTCAGATCTGTCCCGAGTAAATCTTTATCCCATGCAAATCAACAAAGGAAATGTTGTTACCATCTGTTATTAATTCATCCCCCCCGAGCAAAACCTTCCTCTCAAATAAAGAGTCTCTGATCTTTGAGTAGTTCCTAAAGTGTTTTTACCTTTGGGAAAAAAACACACTGGATGAGTGCGAGTCGACACACGTGGGGGCCTACCTGGAATATTTTTTGTAAACTCCACCAGAACTTGAACTTGACTTGTTGCCATTTCTGTCAACAGGAGGAAGTTTTCCTCTGCACTGTACTGGTCCTGCAGCTGGAATCAACGAGAGCAAACAGCAGTGACAAAGGTCAGATCAGCTGAACAAAAGACTCAGTGGCAGGTTTTACTAGCGCTTTACTACGTGTAGGCGCCAGCAGCCAGTGTGCTCTCTTGGTTGCCCCCTGTGGCAGATACAACATGAACAAGGTGCTACTGAGGGATGTTGAGGATGATTTACCAATTTCTTGGCCACATCTTGAGGGATTTGATGTCTGTTGTAAGCTTCTACAACAACCTTCACGAGCGCCTGCTGCTCTTTGGTGATTTCGACTTTCTCCTGGACACAAACCGAAAACACATCAATACGCGGTGACACATTTTATGTCACAGAATAAAAACTGTAAATGTTCACTGACAGGGCGGAGACTGCGATCACCTTTGACAGCCTGGTGGTTGAGGTGACCTGTTTGTTGTCTGCGGTGTCCGTCCCCTCCGTCTCGTCTCCGGTCGACTGTCCCGGGGAGGTCTTGGTGTTCTTTCGCAGCCTTTTAGATTTACACTGGATCTCCGTCAGCAGGCCTGCCAGCGGTGATGAAGGCTTCACTATGTGTGTTAAATACCTCACGGCTCTTTATTCAACAACATTTGCAAATGATCAACTTGTACTTAAAGTCAGTGCCAATACCGCAAAGATTCACCAATGAAATAAGAATCTTAATTACACATCATTTTCTGTTATTAACATCTCAACATCATCGATGAAATCCACATAATCTTAGCGCCTTTTTAAAATTTTGCTTCTGCACATTTTCCGTCAACAAAAAATATATTTTTACTTCACAATTTGTGATTATTTGTTATCCAACTTGTTAGTCCTTTACATTTTGATCTGACTTTCTTAGACATTAAGTCTGAGGCTTCACACAGTCAAAAAAGTCTCTGTTGTTGAGCTCTTACTGTGCCAGCTGTTAGAGTCATGAACGCCTGCCGCCCTGCAATATTCATCACGACTTCCCTGCCTTATTTATGAGCAACAGGAGTCCGGTCCGTCACCCTGCTCTTTCCAGCCGCCAGCTCTTGATAGAGCCAATAAATAAAAACAACCCTCCAAAGACTCCAAAATGACATGTTCACATTTAACAGCTCTGTCTTTACATTGATGTATGCTCAGCTTGTAAAACTAATGAAGACTGCATTCCCCAGCAGCCCAGAGGTTGTTAAGGAAACAGCATTTCATGGCAAATTCCCTTTTAATGACAGCGAAACACTTTGAAGGTGTAAATGATTCCTAAATGGAGCTTAGGGAGTCTGTTTAACTGCGTCTAATCCTGTAACTGTAACAAAAGCTGGACCGTCCTATTGTGACATTTAATCACCCAGGAAAATTCAACAAGCCTCGTCAGAATGGAGAATGAGGGCTCAACACTGACGCGTGCGCAGTGTGTGGATGTGGACAGCAGGAAAAAAAAAAACATGCCGACAATTCCTCTGCTCTCTGTCGTATTGATCAACGAGTCTCCGATCAGCCGGCAATACTCACATTCAGCCAGCATGCCCATCTCCTTGCACTTTCTCAGCCGACACTCTTGGCATTTCCTGCGCATGTACATGTCCATTTCACAGTTTCCGCCACTCTTGCATTTGTACACAGCATTCTTTGTTATGCTCCGTCTGAAGAAACCTGAGTATGGTTGATAAAAAATTAAAAAAAAAACAAAAAAACAAGTGATTTTAACACAGAATGATGCACATATAGAGCAAAGACATCACACACTGTAGTGAAGTGGTGGAAAGCAACTGAGAACAATCACTTAAGTACTTTATTAAAGTACATTTCCAAGGTATTACCATTTAAATCGTAGTTTAAGTGGTTTAATTACCCTGATGCAACCTGTAGTTAAGCTACTAGCTAATTAAGCAGATTAAGGTTCGATATTAAAGCACATTTATCCTCTAATAACGATGCAGTCATATAAATTCAACATTACATTATAACACAGCACACAGAGTCTGTTCTACATGTTGAGTTTTAGTAGTTTTGATACTTAAATCTGCATTTATAGATTTGTTTATCGGCCACTTTGGTGCAACAGGTAAAAGCAAGGCTGTCTGAGTGTAATAAAGTGTAATATCCATGTTGTAATTAGGATTTCTTAACGATAGCTCTTTTACACGCTGATGTAGGTCACCTTGCCAGGAAAGTTTGGTGCAACCCAGCTGCTAGACGCCACCAAATCCTACAAAGTGGACGATGGACAGTAGGCTACAAACGTAACTTCTAGCCCCCCAGAACTTTTTCCTATGTTCATATTTCTTGAAATTTCGTTTAAGTATATTTTGGCGGAACAGTCACTCATATGCAAAAATCAGCCGTGTTGCCTCCGATTCACTTATATTCTACGGGAGGAAAAAGGCTTTTTATGAATCTGGTGGTGAAGCTCATCGCAAGACAAAGCTCTGAGACAGATAGGCAGATTTTTGTTTTGCTTTCTCTGAAACTTTGGATGGCCGACCTGTGTATTCCATGCAGATTTAAGCTTATATAACCAGAATCGATATAGTGACGAGGTGGTATAAATTTAATCCGTTGGCTACACGCTGTGCTAATAATGTCACAGCAGTGTTTCAGACAGGGAGAGCAACAGAGCAAAACACACACACACACACACACACACAGAATAACTTTGGAACAGTTATTAGACATTCTGACACAGCACATTAAACAGAATGGCATGCATTAGCGTAACTGAGCTCAGGTTGCTCGTGCATTGTGCAGCAGAAAGCTGAGAGGGAACCCAATCTGGCAGCAGAACCAGGTAGACCTGAGCCTATTCTCAGTCAAATGGCAGAACAGGGCCAGCTGCTGCACTCCTGGCATTGTCCGCCCGCACAGTGTGGAATTACACTCATACCTATTCATCCTGTGGGTCGGCAGGAATCACAGCAAATTCACATTGTCGTAAAAACGTGGGGAGGAGCTGCCAGAGGCCACGACTCCACTGTCACTCGGTGGATCATTTTTTACACTGAGAGGGGTTGTAAAGTATAATGTTTCTTCATATATTTCATATATTTCCTCATTTAGGCATATTAGGCTCAGTCTTCTCTCCAGCTGAAGAAGTCAGTCTGACCTGAGCTTGCAGCCAATGATTAAGTATCCCTTGATATCACCAAAGCATTTTCCTGACAAAATATTTCCCCTGCGACAAACTGGCACTTATCTGCCCACAGATTCCCAGTGAGCACAAACAGCATGTGCTCTTGTATAAATGACAAACGATCATGTATCAATACTCCTCACCAGTCGCTGTTTGGACTGTAGATATGGACGACCCTGTCATGGCTGGCCCCTAAAGTCAACAGCTACTGACAACAACAGAATTTTTGCTATGTGGGTCAACTTCCATCCTCCGCTGCTGCAGATGTTGGAAATTGTTGTAATTTTACAGCTTTTCGATTGATCAGCAACTGAAAAAAGGGATGAACAGTGAAAGTCTGGAGGCAGATTGAGCTTGAGTCACAGTAAAATGGCCACCATGTGAATATGGCTTATTGGTGCCCCTCTTTACGCCTCCATGCCCACATTTGTTGTGGTTGTGTCTGCAGTAGCTAAGTTTGGATAAACCATACTCTGGAGAGGGCCGTTTGTGTTTTGTTTTTTGTTTTTTTGCACTTTTACTCGCTGATGTAGGTCACCTTGCCAGGAAAGTGAGGCGAGGCATATTTAGTTTGTTGCGACCCAGCTACTAGACGCCACTGAATCCTACAAACTGGACGATGGATAGTAGACCAGAAACCTAACCTCTAGTCCTCCAGAACTTTTCTCTACCAACATATTTCTTGTAATTGTGTTCAAGGATATGTTTGGGGAACAGTCACGCAGATGCAAAATCAGACGTGTTGTCTCTGTTTCACTTCTATTCTACGGAAGGGAAAAGGCTTTTTATGTCTCTGGTGGTGAAGCTAATCACAACACAGGTGAAATTTTACCTGCGAGTCACAACCAGTAGCAAAGAAGTGTGTGTAGTTGACCCTTTGAACAGAATGCAAGGACATCTTCTCCAACAGCTGGGAGTCAAACTCACATACACTGTTCTGAATTTAAATCCATAATGCGTATGTTTGTGCCTCTACAGCGCATCTTCTCTCACCTTTACATCCCTCACAGGTGAGAGCATTATAGTGGTATCCAGAGGCCTTGTCTCCACACACAACACACAGTTCCTTCCCTTTCACCCTCCCAGCCTGCGACATGTGCCGGGTCCTCTTGCACACGGCAGGCATCACAGCAGACACCTCCTCCATCTCAGTGTCATAGCTGACATCCAGGGGTCCTTTTCTCAGTTCGTATATCCCCGTGTGTGAGTACCATTCGTCTGAACCGTATTGAGGGTAGTAGTTCTGACTGGAGTAGTATGGTGTGGAAGGCATGGTTGGCTCCATGGACACGTACTGCATGCTGGGATAGCTGGTGAAGGGTAGGATGTCGGGATCCTGCAGGAGAGGACTGGTCTGATCTGCCAGAATATCTAAGACAGAAGCAGGACACGGATTAAAATGTGAGAAGTCTGACAAATAAATAAAAAATTGTCTGCTCAATAACATGTTGTGGCCTTTCTAGTGAATGGAAACCTAATCGTGGAAGATACCTCTATGTTAGCTGAACAAACTAAAATATAAAAGGCCGTTAATTTGGAATCACATTTAAATCAAACGATGCACGACATGTTTATGTATATTTGTTTGTAAGTAAATACATATATTCTTTCATTTATGTAGCATGAAAGAGTTTATAAACTTCCATTTTGTCATGTAACCCTGTGTTGTAAATCGATTTAATTACCTTTCCCCCACAACCAACAACCTGCTTTGTAGTTGCAACTGTATCCGCCATTAGCTAGTTAGCTCAGTTTGCTGTGCAGCTAGCAGAGTGAACTGGGAGCACTGGGGAAGTGTTGGTGTTTCCCTTTCAAGTGCAGGAGCTTCGAACTGGGACAGCGCTAACTGGTTAGCATGCTAAACATGCTTTGCAACACAATACATAGACTTCATAACACAAAGACCGTAATTCCTTCACATTTTATCAACTTTTGAATGTTTTCAAACTAAATTATTACATAAAACATCTTTCAAGTTTCTTATGTTTCTGCCTGAAACTCATGTCAGGCTTTTACCAAGTTGTTGGGCAGTCAATCAAAAAATTGCACTGAAAGACACTAAAATGCTCGAGATTATCAGTGGAAACATCACTATGAGAGACACCTTTCACAATACAGGTGCTCAATAAAATGCTGATAAGAGATAAAGAATACGTTATTAGTGCAGTTTTAACAACATGGACTGGCTTCTTGAGTGGGAATGGTGAAGCAGTCAGATACCACAGGAAGCAAATTCACTTTTATTTTCCTGCCCCAAAATCACATGTTTGTCTCGGGGGGGTTTTAAAGTTTGTGCAAGACGACACCTTCTGTCATTAAACCCTCGTTGCAGATAAGAAAAACTCCACAAAACAGTTTTATTTCACGTGCTTCCCGGCAGAAGCTTGTTGGAACAGAAACGGCCTCAGCAGTAGTCGGCAGCCCACACAACACACGCTATAAACCCATAAATGATTAACAACCCCGCTTTGCACAGAGCACACTGTGTCTTAGCATGACATGTAACGCCACGCCAATCAAGGTGACACTTTTCAAAACGGTCACAAGAATGTTTGATAGGACAACGGTGTTGCTTGATCACGCTTTTCAGAGCAAATGTGGTAAATTCATGACTTGGTAGACCACGTGTAGTCTTCAAGAATAATCACACAGCTGCAATTAAATACAGTCTGATGTTTAAATCTGTGTCTAAAGCAAACCAGCATGTTTAACACGTATGCGTCTGTAAAAGGTTTTGTAACACTGACCTCTTGAAGATTTAGTCTGGACCATGGCCATCTCCGTGTGACCGAACACACAGACTATTCACAGGCTTTATTTATTCTCTGATCCCGACAGTCCGGCTGTGTCCTTCAGTCCTTCCTTCTAAACAACAAACCATCTTCCATGTATGTCTTTTGATGGGAAACCTTCCTTTTAGGCTGCGAGAACAGCGGATCAAGTCCTGAACTACTTGGCGCTTGCTTGAGAAATCTCAAGGGGAGCAAAGGTTGCCACGGCTACTCATTAACCGCGTGGTCACATTTCTTTTCATCATTACAAGTAGCTGCCTAACGTGTGAAGTCAGCTCCAGATTTGGGCGACGGTGCCAGCAGACTGCTACTGTACGGTGTTTAGATACGTGAGCAGGCCAGACGCGGAGGTGAGCTGGTTCATGCAGTTATCTGGAGGAACATGTGCTTCCATACATTGTTTGCAGGTGCTGGGCAATTATTTTCTGCCCTTTGTTGTGCTTCTATTTTTTTTACATTTACAGACTTATCAAGGACACATTTCTACACAATACCCTGTCAGATGAACTCAGTTACCCCTTCCCCTGTCACCAGTTATTGTGCCTGCTATTTAAAATGGTAATTATCAAAAAAAGTGGATCCATTTGCAATATTTGTTTCATACGACACAAAGCGTGATCCTGGAATCCTTCAGGTTCAGATGTTACTCTTCTCTTCTTTGTGCTACAGTCAATTTATAGTGACATAAACGGACATTTTAAGGAATTTATCTGTTTAATTTAGCTGTCAATTTCACTTTGATTCTTGTCTGTTAACTACTTTTTACTCTCAAGTGCAGCATGTGGTGTTGGAAGTGACTCAAGAAGTTGGAGGTCAGTTATAACGGCCAGTAGTTGGTGGATTGTTCCGACAATAAATCAGCTTCACGCCAAACTAGCTGCAATTCTATGTGCATGTTTATAATATAATCCTAAAATGTCTGTAAAAGGCACATATTTTCTCAACGCTGTTGCCAAGTGCTCACTCATGGGGGAAATGTTGCATCTCTGTAATTAAATTAATCAAGGAGTATAATCTAGACCTGCTTCACATCTATACATTTTTTCCCCTTATCAAAATGTATATTTTTCAAATTTGAGTCACTGAAGTAGGAAAATGTTGATTATTGGATCAGTTCTACTTCTGATAAGGTATCAATTTGTTTTTTGTACGTTTGTCTGATATTTTGGTTCAGGAACCTGCAAAACTAAAGACATCCCCATCAACTTGAACTGTGTTTAGTGCTAAACAGCAGCTGTTAGCATGCTAACATGCTAATCTAAGATAGTGAGCATAATAAACATGTCTGCTTAAAGATCAGCATGTTAAAGTGGAAGCAAATCATTTTCTTTTTGCTTAAACTTACCATTATTACTTTACTTTCCATCAACTTTTCAGTTGCTGATCGAGTGAGAAGCGGTGAAATGTTACGTCAGCGGAAATGAATATTGTCTATGTTGTGAACATATTAGCATGCTGACGCTCACATTTAGGTCCACCAGGCCCCAATTTGGCTGCTGGGAGCCAAACACTGGACTCTTCTGCAGTGCTTTTCCATCTTTGCGTGAGCTGCTTCCTGCCGAGTAAACTTACCGAACAGGTGGGAGCTCTCTGAGATGGAGAATTCATCGCTGGGTGGGATTTCCAGCGATCCCACCACATTGATGTCGGGGCCCACCCACTCATTCATTCAGGAGGGTCGCTGGGCACCAACTCAGAAAACACAGGTTGGACCGGGCCGCAAGGCAGCAGTGAGCCTCTGTCTGCTTCTGTAACAAGCATAAGAAATTTGTGAACTGCGGCAGCATCATCTGAAACCTGCACCACAGTGTAATTAAACATCAGCCTGGGAGTCTCTACATCATCACACCTGACAGGTCTTCTCTCCCACACAGAGATTGGATGTTCAGTAGCTGCCTGCAGGGAGGCGGCATGTAAAGGTCTGCTCATTGAAAGAGTCTTTTCTTTCAACCTTATACTGTCGCGTTGTTTCGTAGGAATTCACATAACAGGATGTTCTAGATCAGTGCCGTCTTTCTTACTGTAATTTTCTCAGTTATTGATGAACTTGGAGGTGTCAGATGAATAACAGGCCTGTTGATATACTTGCCCACAGCCTTTCTGCTGTCAAGGCCACAACATGGTCGCATGTGAAACATTACTTTTATATTCTGCCAGATTTTTACAATTACCTTCACTGTAATTTCCCCTGAGATCCAAAGGCAACCCACATGGCCTCATGGAAACCTCCAGCCTACTCTATTAAACATCCCACACAACAGCCGAACATCAACTCACACACAGTGGCACACCACGGACTCGTAAGAAGTCGCCCGTATTCACCGGTGAATCTAAAATATGTCTGGACTCGATCTCGTTGCACTTACCTTATTCTTTTTTGTTTTGTTTTTCGCTGACGTTAACTCCCCTCGTTCTTTTCTGGCCTTGTTTGCGATATCCACGCTGTGAGCTCAATCAATATTGGCCAATGAACATTTAGCTGCTTGTGTCTGGGCTCCAGTGAGAGCATTTGTGACCAGTTGAGGTCAGGGAGGGATGGATGGTGGTTATTAATTAAACGCCCCCCCCCTGAAAAAAATCCCTCTTTATTTAGACAAGAGAAGAGACTGCCTTTAAATTCTCCAGCAGACCAGAAATCCCACCCACACACACACAAACATCACACATGGAGCATACATCCAGTCATTGGTGTTGCAGTGTCACAGTTTTTTAATCATATTTTCACAGAAGAAATTAGGCTACTATAGAAGACATTGGGACACCATCCATCCGAGCTGCTGACTGAAGCCAACATGTGAGGACACAGTGTTTATATTTGCACATTCGGACCTCAGCGTACCTGCTCTTTTGTTTCTGTGTGCTCTAAGATCAACTGAAATAAAACCGTTCTTGTCTTTATGATCCTTAATTTGTCCAAAAACCAATAGTTTAATCATTGATGGGCTGTTGCTTCATCCAGAGAGGCCCTTCTGAGTCAATAGACAGTCTCTCTGAAATAAACAGGACCTTTGCCATTGGCTGCCAGCTGTTTGTGGACTATCTGGTCTGTGTTTGAGCGCATGTGGGGAGTGAGTTGGCAGCGGTGGCCTCGAGAGCGGGACGGACACGATTTCCAAGTAACATGTACAGTAGTCAAAGCTCTCACGAGTACTGGTGGGGCTCATTTAAACATATTTTAAATGTGTCAAGATGAGGACCTGAACGGATGATGGGTGTTACCTTTCGCCACAGCGTTTTGTTACACGTTCCAGACAGACGGTATTGTCCGTGACGTACGCATGAATAAACACAAGCACACCCTGGACAGTGACATAATCAAACACATGTTCTCAAGGACAACCGGCAATAAAGTCCGTAACCTTGAAACTATTCATCGCCGTATGAGAGAGAGAACTAAAAGTGCCCGTGAACAAGAATACACGTGCATGTGTGTATTTCACAATAAAATGACTCTGTCTAACTATCAGCTGGTCAAGCGGCTGTGTGGAACATCCTGTCCAGTAATTAACCTCCGTGGTGAAAATGAAGCAGGCGTTGTAAAGACAGATAAGACAGAGGATGTTTACCACAGTGTGATGGGAAACAGAGCTGCCTTTGGTAATATTTAAAGATGTCTAAATTAGGCCCGCTAATATAAACAGGCAGCATGAGGGACAGCAAGATAACGTAACATCTAATTTTCATAAAGTTGTAACGGTATCACACATTGTATCTTTAAGAAGACTTTATGCTGCTCACGATTTAAACGTAGCTTTATTTCGGCTCTGTGGATGGTAATACACAATGAGTCAACACCATCCAGGCTGAAATATCTCATTAACTATTACACTGAGAGAGAGAACAACTCCTACTGACTTTGGTAATCCCCGGACTATGACGCCACCAGCAGGTTGGCCAGTGGAGGATTCAGGATGTTTGAGGGAAAGAAAGGGGCGGAAAAAAAAAAAAAAAAGGCCCCCAAGACATAGGCGCAGGTTGCTGTACGGTTGGGGGAATGTGGTGCCAAAGGAAAGGGTTGTTTGTCGGCAATGTAAAGTTACAAAACATAGTGTACACTCAAATGGATATATATTTTTTTAAGGTGGGACTTATTTCAGGTTGTTGTCATCTACTGCAGGTTTTACACTGACAAGGTGTAAGTGCCTCATACAACCCCGCATCAAAAGACCCAAACTATCACTTTAACCCAAAGAAAAATGCTTTCCATAACATCAGCTGAGCAAATTTGATGATAAACTCCTTTTTATAATTTTCCAAACACACAAAGCAACATGAAATGTTGTTATGACCTGATGCAAAGTACTCAATAATTCAGAACCTTCAAGCTTATTTATACCTCTAAACAACCGTAACAGAGTAGAAATGTAGTTTATTACATTTCCAGTGTGTTCAAGTAAAGTGCAAATCAAATCAATGATCTCTCAAACAGTAGCATATTTACTGTACAAAACTGATTTTCTCTTCTTAAGCGGTGATGATAAACCGAGAGTACACATTTCACATACTCTTTTTATGACTGAAGTGAAACATTACATCATTGGTAGAAACCACCGACGTGTATAAAGATGGACAATGTGTCTCCGCGTCCTGCTCTAAAATGAAGCTAAGCTATCCCGATCATGAGCGCTGCTATCTGAGCGCTGTGACGTCAAAAAGGATCCAGAGTCTGCGTCGTTGGTGGAGCTGCAGTATTGAGTTTCAACATTCATACATCCAACCTGCTCGATCGCGAGTACGGTTCATCTGTCCGTTACGATGTTTCGTCCTTTCTTATAGCACCAAATAACTGATTAAAACCAAAACCCCTTAAAACAACAGAAACCTTCATTGAGATTTTTATTTTTTTTTTATGTGCTCATGATTGATCGCCTATACTGCAGCCGGCCACCAGGGGGCGATGGAGATGTTTTGGCCTCACATGTTGTCCATCTTTATACAGTCAAAGGTAGAAAACAATCTGACTCGCCATGTATCAAACATTGCAGAATTGCAACAAAAGACGGAACACCAGAAGAATAAATAGAGTTTACACTAAACGCTTCACAGAGTAACGTCGGCACTGAACTCACCGTCCATTTCGTCCCATTATGAGCTCAGAGCGCTGATGTAATGCTGGAAGAAGGGCATCGCAAACGGACGGTGAACTAAGACCTGCTCAGACGAGGAGAGTGAGCTAAGCAGTGATAGAGTGCAATCATTCAGCAACGGCAAATACATATAAGCAAAAAAAAAAAACAAAAAAAAAAAACAATAAGGCTTGTTACATTAACACTATGGTCTGCTGACAAACCCATTATTACATTCCAGAAGCACGTCTCTTTTCACGTTGCATAGCCGACACACAACATTTCAAAAACTGTTCACGTGGTTCAAAGTAAACTACAGAAAGTTCAGCTTGCACAGACGGAGTACGATCAGGTCTGAGAGTTGATATGTGTTTGTGATGTTCTGTTAACGCAGCACTAGTTGGTTCATGAATGTTGCTCTGGTTTTAATTATACTTGTCATGCTAGTCTACAGGGACTATTGGTGTAGATTAAATGGATTTTTCAATTTCTGATATCGTTGTTTTTGTTCATGGTTCTCTATTTCTAGTTTATAATAAATTTGATCTGATTTTAGCTTTTTTTTTTACTTTTGCAATGTTGAGTTTTCATGTGACGGTACATCACAGTTAAACTGGAGTCATGACTAAAAGTGAAATAGAGCCATCTTGAGGTACATGTGATGCTGCTGTTCCTGTCACTTCTCAGAGGTTTGATGACATCTCCACAGGTTTGAAATCTTCAGCTTTGACCAGTTTGAGTGTTTTGGAAGTCCTTTTGCCCCCTCGCAGGGCGTCTCACTGGTACCCGCCCTGGTAGTCGCCATTCCCAAAATGTTCCTCCTCCTCTTGCATGGTCGCCCCTCTCTTCTTTTTCCAGCCCTGTTTCCGACCAGACGAATCGTCTGTGGTTCCGTAACCCCTCTTGGGAACGATCGTGTTCTCACTGTTGAGCTCTGACTCTTCAGCCAGCTCATCTTCATCAATGATGCCACATTTATCCTCACTCGTGCTCTCAGGGTTGGCCCAGTCCTGCTGCTCTCCCGAGGCAAAGATAGCGTAGAAGATGACCCCTGAGTAATGCACCATGGACGCAATAACAAAGACGTTCTGCCACTCCAGACGAGTCTGTGGGGAGATAAATGGAGTCAATGAATTTCCCCTCTACAGCAGAAACACTGATCTTTAATGCACCTCTGAGGCTGTAAATCCACTGCCTCACTCACAGCATCAGAAAAAAAAACAACCGCAGTGTGTATAAAAAAAATGTACAGGGATATAAATTATTTACGAAAGCCATTCATGATATTCTCTTACAATAATTCTGCCGTTATGTTTTATACATACAGCACGGGAAAACCCATACTGCATGTTATTAAAGATAAATCAAAGAGAATATGAGATTGATTAACTCAAGCATTCATCTTCAGTTAAAGACATGATAAGAGCAAAATATCTAAGATGAACGACAGGTAAACAACTTATCAACATATGTATGTGTGTGAATACACAGCCTGAGCAAAACAGCTGCAGTGCTGCTACAGATAAGCTTATTATACCTTGTTTTTAGTCAGGGCTCCGACAATTAAAGGACACACCATTCCAGACAGCGTGCCCACCCCGTTTGAAATGCCCATCAGGATGCTGGCATAGCGAGGAGCAATATCCAAATGATTGACATTGAAACCTAAACAAGAAGCAAACACAAGAGCGGCAATTATGACTCCACTCCTTCTTTAGCATTTTCATATTTTGTAATAGATGAACATGGTTTAGATCCACACACAGGTTTTGATATTTTCGTCTGCCTTGACAACAATCTATAAAATATTCAGGAGAAGCGCCAGTGTGCATGTATACTGCATCACACCCAAAGGAAAAAGAAGTACTGCATTTCAGCTTTTGGAGTCTTTCACAATCAAAAAGAGTGAGAAGACTACGAAAGAAAAACAGTATCTCTGCAACGCCATGCGCATTTTAGTGTAACAGCCAACTCAAGCTTTCAGTAAAAGCCTCAGATTTTAAGTTTAGTGTTCGATAAAATGAAAGGTCTTAAATTTCATAGACACACACACACAAACACACACAGAGGTTTGCCTGAAAGTCACGTTTTGTCCCCATAATGACTTTTGGTCCTGACATTATGCCAGAGGTGGTCCCCAGTAGGTAACAAAAATGTACATACACACACACACACACACACACACACACACACACACACACAGACGTTGTTTTACCTGAGATGGCGAATCCACTGAAACCTACAGCCAGAACGAGGAAGGAGATGGCGACCCCTCGAGTGTGAGAAAATCCGACCACCAACAGCAGAGTTGCTTCCATACCAAATCCTGTAGAAAAACAATTCAACACCAGAGTGAAGGAGTGATTCAAAAGCTCATGTAAGACACGACATGATAAACATTTTTGAATACACGCAGATAAATGTTCAGCAAAGAACAAAAGTAATCTGATTTTATCTTGATTATTGGGCTCTATCGTACAGTAACACCAGGGAGTGAGTCATCTAGTTTTCATTATCAAGATGAAGAATGAGAAAACCTGTCGCTTCTAGTTTGTAGAGACGTACCTCCACAGTTCATGAGTTTCCTCACATTCGTGGTAGACATGATTTTGTTGCTGCGTAAGAAGTCAGCCAGCTGTCCTCCGATAGGAACTACAATTGTCATCACCATGTGGGGGACAGCAGACAGGATCCCAACCTGTTTTGAGGAAACCATCATGTAAATCAGTCCTATGATTAATTATCTGTCTCCATGGACATTTGTCATTGTCAGTGGAATAGCTAGCAGTGAAACTGTGAGGCCCAACCTTGCTGATGGGGAAGCCGAAGACTTCCTCAAAATACGCCGGCTGGCTGATGAGGAGCAGGTAAAAAGTCCAGCTACGGCAGAAGTTGGCCACGATGATGGCATAGACGGGCATGGAGGTAAAGAAACGACGCCAGGGAGTCTTGAATTTCTGTGATCGGGACACCAAAATGAATGGATGTCATTTATGCTGTGTGTGTCTGTGTTAGGTATCCTTACATCGGCAGCATTTTTTACACTCACACACCTCAGTCTTGCTCAACTGGCGCATTGTTTCACCGATAGTGGTCTCGATGTACGTCCTCTCCTCCTCAGTGATTGTGGGATGTTCAGCAGGACTACCATACGCCAGCAGGAGCCACATAACATACCATATGATCCCAAAAACTCCTGTCTCATAAAATGGCAACAACAAGGAAAAAGTGAGTGCATTCCTTTGTGCGCACGCACATAGGGTCAAGATTTTTCTCTATTTGTAGAGAGAGGCTTTGTAAGGGGCAGGACAGACTAATTAAAACAAGCGACGACCTTCTCTGGACCACAAGAAATTTTCATTATTAAAATGAAATGAACAAGGTATGAGTCACAGAGCTCAGACAGGAAAATGCTAATTCACATCAATAAATCATGAGATGATATCGCAGCAGAACCAGAGAAGACTTTTATTAAAACACGTTTGGCAAAGTATGAATTTGATGTCAGTGTTAATCATTTTAATCAAACTCTAAAGCTATTCAGATAATGCTTATTGGCCGACGCATACAGAGTGCAACTACCACAGAAACGACTTTGCATGTCATTAAACTGACACCTGGTGTATTTATAGACTCAACACCTGATGCACAGCCTACGTATCTCACTGCCTATAGAAGTTAAGAGTTTAATTCACTAGGTTCTCAGTCATCCAGGTCATGGTGATTCTAGGTGCTGTGTCATAGGTGACACGACGTGTTTCAGTTTCCTGAAGAAGTTTCATGTCTCATCCAAGAGGCTTCTTCAGTTCTGACTAACTGGACGGGAGTTGCAGGGTTTTAAACTCCGTGTGGGAGTTTCCTTACAGAGTCGTTAAAGACACGTGTGAGCTCTGAGTGTCAGAGTTGTTAGGGCCACTTTTCAGTAGTAGTCCTTAACTGGCCTTCATGTGTGTTGCTAGGGCTAGGTGAGCCCAGGTGTGAATGGTTGTTGTCTGGGGAGGGAACTCAGTGCTGCATTGCAGGTTGGTGATAACTGGGTGATAAGTAGTGTCACCTGCTCTCACCTGCCAACTATTTCTTGATTGTTTCTTGCGCCTCTCCAATCAGTTTGCAGCAGCACCTTTCCAGATTGTTCAGATGTACTCTGACTTTGCACGTGTTTCCAAAAGAGTGAGCGTTTGTTGTGATTTTATGAACCATTAAATGGTTTATTCCAACGTCAGTCTCACCGTAGATGTAGAAGACCGAAGACCATCCGACGTACTGAACGAGCACTCCAGCTAAAGGCATGGCGATCACTGCTCCTGCATAGGATCCTGGGAAAACAATTGGTGTCAGGTTTCAGTGTCAAGGTATTATTACACCAGTCCTCACATCAGATCTCAGTGATGATGAAATAAGAATTTATCAAACTTTCAGAAAAGTCAGACTAAAAGAAAGAAGACTCTTATATTTCATAAATCCGAATATTATATAGCAGAATTGCACAAAAACACCTCACTGTATAGAGAATATGTGTCTTAATAAAAAGAAAAACATGAAAGAAATGCATTATCTTCATTGAATACCCGCTGTCAAAATTAGCCATTGGCACAGTAAGGGTGTTTTAATGTGTTTTCTATTATCAGACAGCTCCAGTAGAGTGGAGCATGGAGCATGAGAGTGCTTTTGGACAGTAAGCAATGTGACACTTCATTTAGGTGCATAGAGAGAGCAGCTCCTTCAGAATACGCAGGTGATCCGTGTTCATTTACAGACAATGTCAAGAGGGTTTTGATGCGCGGGTTGTCATGGCACCAGTTGAAAGTGCAACGTGGTGATTTTAATTTCAGGGGCCGACGGCAGTGGACACAATCTGCAAAGCAAAATTTGCTCCCTCACATCCATCTGCTGACCAGCCCCTCTATGACTGATCAGGTTGTGAGAACAGATGGTAGAGACAGAAGTTTGTATCGGTGAAAAGCAGTCGGTGGAGTGTTTAGGAGCATTTTGACAGGAGGCATCGCTCACCACAGAATGAAGTTGTGGCCAGTCGACTCCGTTCAAGAGGTGGTGCCCATTTCGCCCACATCCCGTGACAGGCTGGGTAGGTGACACCCTGTGGAAGATGTCAAAGGGCTTCAGCTAAAGAAGTGGACATGATTTAAGAGAATAGCTCGACATTTTGGAAAACCCATGCAGCTGCTTTCCTGCTGAGAGTTGGATGGTACTGATCCCAGCCGCTTAGCTTAGTTTAGCCGAGCTTAAAAACAGAAACAGCTGGCCTGGCTACTCTAAGGATCACTAATTAACATATTATATTGTGCTTGTTGCTTGAACAAATGAAACGGTAGTTTCTTACACATGGCAGCCAACAACTTGTTTGGAAAAGATGTAGTGGAGTGATTGTGTTCATGGCCAAAGAGCTTCTCTGTTTTTTGTGTTGGTAGCCGCTACAGCCACACGTGCGTGTCAGTGCGCTCATCTCCGTCCTCCTCTAGGTAAAGGTTATCAGCGTTAGCTAGCATTAGCAAGGTTAACCTTTGCTAGCTAACGATGGCAGCGTTTGTAACTGACACACACTGCTCACTAACATGTATATACAACTACTAAACGTTTGGAAGGTTCACTAGTGCACAGACCAGCAACCACTTGAGGAGGCAGATGAGTCGAAGAGCAGCGATGTTGTTAAAATGAAAGGAACGTTATTATTAACACTTTTAACTCTCAGCAAGAAAGCAAGTAAGACTATTTCCTAAAATGTCAAAGTAAATATACAGTCATGGTTTTCACTCTTTTGATGCCACTAACATGTTTTCTCTTACCTCTACTAAGCCCTGCAGGATACGAACAAACATGACACAGCCGTAGTGGACCCTCGCCGCTGACGGGATGAACATATTGAGCACTGACGTCAGGAAAATGGCCGCCCCAAAGACCCTGTAGGAATACTGACATGTCAACATATTGTTGTCCACCTTAGTTATGAAGGTAGAGCATTTTCATGGGGAGAAATGTATCCAGATAGGGAAAATACAGGCACTGTTAAAAAGCTACACTTTCAGTTAAATAATTCCAATTCCTCGGCTGCTGAACATGCAAAAAATGTGAACTTCATCCACAGGCAGGCGAACAATTCAACATGGAGAACAAGAGACAACAAAGAATGAGCAGGAGTTTGTTCAAGGAAACATCTTAAGAAATGACTGAGGAGCAAACAAACTGCTCTTCCGTCTCTGAGCGCTGGTGTATATGTCTTAAACTGACAGGCAGTATATCTCCACACATCTCACGGTCAGAGCTTCTCCGTCTGCCTGATAATGAGACACATCTCACGCCTCTGCCTTTCACACACTGAGATAAAGACATCCCATTCAATCCAAAAGTTTGTGCCTCATCACGGCGGCGCCGCTTAGCTCCCCTCTCTTTTCTCCCTTCGCCTCATCCCCCCTTCCTTCTCTTTTTCCAAAACAACGTGTAAGTGACACTTGTAATATTCCAGTGGCTGGTGTTTCAGAAAGAAATCAGAGGCAGGATCTTTCATTATTAACTCTGTCAGTGGCGTGTCCTCTTTTCCTGTGAAGCTTTTATTACAGGACTGCTATCTGCTCCATCAGCACTGCTCACCGCACCGTGCAGCTTTAACCCTTTAAGCACACATGCTGAGGAACCTTTATCTTTATTTTGTCGTTCTTATGATCCTTACATGTGTGGTCAGGGCTGCAGAGACCATGACTTCAAAATATCAACAAAAGACAAAAAAAGCCTGATGTGTTTCTGCAAACTTCTCAGACATCAGTGTCTGTCTCAGGAGCCGCAGCAGCAGCAGCAGCAGCAGCAGCAGCAGACTCTGCACTGTGTTCATGGCTGCAACGATTTCATATCTTAAATTATGGATAAACCATCCAAGTAAAGGAAAAATTACTCTCAAAATAATCAAATTCCTTTTCTAACCCACAGCTGAGAAACAACAATGATCATGAGACAGTTATTGAGTCGTTACATTGGGACTTTTGACAGTCACTGCTCATGACGTTCATGTATGTCACCTGTTGGCAAACAGCTTGTTGGAGATGAAACCTCCGGGGATCTGAGTCACAATGTATCCCCAGAAGAAGGAGCCGTGGATCAGCCCCACCGTCTCCGGGTCCCAGTTAAACTGAGCTTTCTGTAGAAGGAAACAAAGAAAAGCACGCGTAAATTCACCCATTTAGCACCAAAATGCATCAGTTTGGTTTATTTAAAATGTTTACACTTTAGCATCTATTAATAATGTTAACACTGTAGTATTCATTTGAAATGTTTACACTGTAGCATTGCTAGACCATTATTCATTCTGTTAACTGCCCACTATTTTAATTAATCAGATTCCTTTCAATTTTTCCACAAAATATCATGTGTGTATTTCTGTTGTTGTTGTATTATTTATGTAGCATTTAATTATTATTACACAATGACTATAGTAATGATGTAGTACGAGGCTCATGTCTTACATCTTTATTTCTAGACGCAATTCTGTTTCTAAATGCAAATTCAAGATGTAAGAATCTTGTCTATCACATGGTGACAGAAAATTATTTTTGGTTAGGGCTCCAACAACATGAAAAACATTCACACCCATGAGAATCACATATATGGAGTTATTTACAGTTAAATGCAGATATTTTTGCATTCACAGTTGTTTTATTATTTGTAGTTTATATCTATTTTACCTTACTCTTATTGTTGTCTCTATTTTTATGTAATTATAATCTCTCTATGGTGTCATTTCTATTCTATAATTGTAACTGTAACGTGCCAATTTTCTTTTGGGGGTCCATAAAGTATTTCTAACTTATAATATGAGTGTTACATATGATACATCACTGCCAATTATGATGTGTGTATTATGAAAATGATAATTTTGTGAATGGTGGCCTCCACTATGGCAGGTCTGGATCCTTCCCAGTGTTAACTATTTGGCTACAGCCTTATTTTGGTGTATCCTCCTTTCTCAGCAACAAGAAAAACGACATACATCATGAAAAGTTCTGAAGAGTCCGTGACGCGGGGGTGCTGTCTGGTGGATGTAGCTACCTGAAGCACAGGGGTCCCATTGATATAGACTGTGTTGTTGTTCACCATCTCCACAATTGCCACACCGAGGTTGCAACGGATGCCAAAGGAGATGCAGAAGCCCAGGCCGCTGAGGATGGCAATGATGTAGCGCTTGGGCAGGCCGCCACAGCTGCAGTCCAGCAGCGGGGCGGGACGTGGCGCCGATGCCACCGGACGCCCGTCCTCCGTCAGTTCAATGTTGTCCTCCTCTTCTACATTGCTACCATCTATTTTCCTGAGAAGAAAGTATGAGGAAACAAATCCACAGTAAGAGCAGCAGTGCTAGTCAGTACTTTTGTGTCAACATTGCAATCGTTTTTTGTCAGTTGCTTTATAAAAAATGCAGAAACACAAATGACAAAGTAACACAAGTCTCTCTGCTCTCTTTCTAAGACAGGAGCTGAAGCCAAGACACGTGACCAAAAAGGTCACAGCAGCCACAGTTATCGGGTTACTTTCAGGTGCATCACTCTCCACGCCTGTTCCACTACCCAGAATTCATCTGTCACTGTGCCCCTGCTCCCCTGATCTGCTTTCACCTGCCAGTACAGTCGTTCTCCCCAGGAAGACACAAACTAACAAAAAATGGGATCAGTTTTTGATATTGAGCTCTTAAATCCTCACTTATTTTTAGGAAAGTGTGAAAAGAAATCGGTTGAGTCTTTGCAAATGTAATGACTTGTTTGTTTTTTATAGAATTTATTGCATTTCTGTGGGAAAGAAAATATTTTACTATTGATTAAAAACTTTGATCAGTTAGAAATAGAGCCCAGCAGTCTTGCTGTGGACACGATTCTTTGAAGGAACGATGTAGTTGGCAGGCGTCTCTCATGGAGCAGCAAATAAAGATCTGCAGCATAAACAGTGAAATGCAATACAATTTTAAAATGTTTTATGTAGTTTTAGCATTAATGTACACTGCAACCAGTCTCATAGGTGACTGATTAATTGTGTGTTCATTTTGTGAAATGTATTTTACAAATTCCCACACACCAAAATTGTGTTTTTGTCACAATATTTTGTTTGTTTGGGCCATTTTAAAAAGAAATAGTTGTGTTGGTGATCAGTGTCAGTGCTCTTCACATCAAATATTAACTCCTGAGATGAAAAATGCAACAAAAACCTTTTGCAAAAAACAAACAAACAAGGATTTTTTGATGTCTTATAACTATATTCATCAACAGCGTACACCAAAAATATTCACATTTTTCATTTTTTCGTAATGCAAATCAGTACATTCTTATTCCAGAACATGCATATTAACAATGTACATTCCTTTTCCAGGAAATTGCCTACTTGGCGCTTTATCTCTTGAAATGACAACAGTCCTCGTTATGTGTGCCCCCGTCACCGCAACACACTCACACGCCTGTGAAATATGTATCAGATATGAAATATGTATTAATGTCTTAAAATAAAATCTGTGATCACATCACAAGGCAATGCCTGGCAAGCACCAGAATCAAATATTTATTTATCGCCAGGATCTCTGAGAACACGCTGGGGCTCAGTGTGCTCGCTCCCCGGCTCTCCGCATCCCTCTGATGTTTCAGCCTCTCTCTGTTGAGCGTTCTTACAAAGTTGTTTTAAAAATTCATCTCCACCCTGAATGCAATACACGGATAATGAGTGGAATGCTGATTTCATCCCGTGGAGTGTGGATCGAACAGTCTTGCACACACACACACACACACACACACGCATCCTTCCCACCACTCTGCACCCTCTCACCTTTGCAGTTTTCCGAGCGAGTCGCCCACTGTGTTCTTCACTTCCTCCTTTCCAGGCTTCAGCACCTGTTCCTTCAAACCTGTTAACCCACCAAAAGGCATTTTTGTTTCTCTCTGCTTGCGTTGTTTTTCCCTCCTCCTGAATGTGTTGATACCTCACTACACTTTGCTCTGAGAAAGGCGACAATTAAAATCCCCTAGAAGCTGTTCTTCATCCTGCCTGAGTTTGTGGCACTGGGGGGGGGGTTGGCTCCACCTTTCAGCGGTGCCACAGGTCCCTCAGAGGTAGGACAGACTTTTCCTCTCCACCTTTCTTTTCGTTGTGAGGAGAGGATTCGGTGGAGAAGTGAAAGGGGAGGATGATGTTGAAGTATTCCTCAGTAAGCCAGAGGCTCTGGAGCTTGTTTCATCTCTGGAAGATCCAGTTGAGAGGAAAATGGATGAATGAAGGAGTGTAGTATCCAAAATCTAGTCTCTAGACATTGCGAGCCCCCTTTTGTCTGCAGCTGAACTGAATGGACTGCTTAGATCTCCTCTCCATCTCATAACTCATCCATCGAGGAGGGGCAGGTGTAGCTGGTTTCACGAGACCCAGCCCCCTCGCTTTACTCATCATCCTCATCCCCCCACCTCTGCACCACCCCTTCAGCTAGTTCATCTGATAGCAGCCCAGTAGACCCACGTTAAATTTGCATGAGCTTGACAAGTTGAATTGAGGAGAGACAGGAGTAGCTGGACGGCTGTGGTGTAAAATGGGAGCAGGTGAAACCTTAGACAGAACCATCAAGTAGCAGGTTTACTCTCCTGCTTTTCCACGACTGCTGTTTACTGTTTCTACATCACTGGGAGAGTGACCGACATCATCCCTGAACGAAGCACGAAGCCCTGTCGTTCATGGACTGAGCACTATGCATCTCACCATTCGACACCCACAGGCATTCCCTGAAAAATGCTAATTTTGCCAGGAGGGCGAATTTTCATTATTTTCTCAGAGCGAGTTTCCCTTTTTTTTTTTTTTTTTGCAGACAATCAAATATGCAGCATTTCAGGGAGACTTTAAAATTTAAACAGTAGAGATGGTTTGGGCCGGAGCCGTAACAGGATGGTGCTGGTACTCCAGCTGTTTTCTGCACTCCATAAATAAACTGGGGGCTCGCTCCCCAGTGGGCGCTCCTTCAATAAAACAAGGTTCTTCACACCAGAAACATCACAGCTCTATTACAGGAAGCTGACAGGAGCAGCCTGTGCAGCTTCTGATCAGATGCTTCTTCAGAAATTAGACTGAAGTGAGATGTGTGTACTTGTCTCTGTGATCTAAACAGCAGCATGGTTGTAAACACATTCATACAATTTTCAACAAATCTACCATCAAAACCTAAAATACTTCAACTATTAATTTAAGCTTTTGAATAACAGGCATTGCAGCGAATGCATCACCATGTGTTGATTACTGGTGGGGACATAAGGGCACAGATCACCTCCCTGGTGCCCTCATAGAATGCCCTGTGGTAGATGAAACATGATAAAACGCAGAAAAAGGATGAGAGAGAAAGAGGGGGTGACATACAGCAGAGGGACACAGGTCGGCTTTGAACACCAGGAGACTGCAGCGAGGACACGACCTCTGTTAACAGGGTGGACGCTGTACCAGCTGAGCTACCAGGGCGCCTCCACGTCTATTATCTCATGAACAAAAACAGTTTTCCTGCACGTGTTGTTGTTTGTTGCTCTCAGCCACAGCTGGTTTCAGAGGGGGCTTTCGGTGCACCTTATGGGAGCACTGATAGTTGATGAAACATGATTAAGTGCCATCTAGGGGTGTCCCACTGTGCCCTTTTTGCACACTAGCGTAAAAAGTGACAGGGGAGAAAAAAGGTAATTTCAAAAAGTGGGACATGTTCCCAGTGTCCTCAGTGTAAATGACACCTATACAGTGAGGATGTAAGGCAAACACTCTCAGTGGAATGGCACAGAGATGTAAATTATTTCTAAATGTAATGTGTCAGCCTGAGGCCAGGGATGTTTTGAACACACATTGTCCCCACGTCTTTCTTTTTCTGAGCAAGTCGCGCCTACCATCTAGTGTTTGGAATGAGGAAGTGACACATCATCTCTGCAGAGAGACACAGACAGTGTAATCAATGAGTGATGGAATTAACAAAGTTCACTGCTCACGGCACTGTGCTGTTGGAAGTACTATTTTAAGGTACATTTCCATTTCTGGTCTATTTATAATACCACTCCACTGCATTCACAGTAAATCTGAGCAACGTCCAGGCTGATAATAAGTCGACCTCTAGTTCATATGTACATGTAAATATACTCTCTCACTGTTATGAATTTAGCTTTAAATGCAAATCTCTTAACCTGGTGCCTCAAACCTTCACACAGTAAACAGCATGACTCTGAGCTGTGTGCTCTCTGCAGGCACACAGGTCTGCTTCACTCAGATTTAGTTAAAAGTGCATAGAGGTTATCAGAGTTTTCCCAATAGCCTGGAAAATTGATGGTCGCATGCTCCCATGCCCCTGATTTAAGTAATTATCTTTGCAGAGCATTGCATTGATTCTTGAGAGTCACTCTTGTGAGCCATAGTGCTGCTTTGGATGTGGGTCAGGATCATTTATAAATCAAATCACCAATCATCAAGAATGTTGTCTTTTTAGATTTCAGTGTCCTGCAGTTATTAAAGTCCACATTCTGGTTCCTGACACCGACAGTCAACAATGAAGAATTCACATCCAGCTCAAAGAGCGTTGTCATTTTTGAACGCCTGTAAACATTGTCACCTTTGAACACATCCTGTGGTTTAAACACAGTCCACACTCACTAGAGGGAGTCCTTGAGCTTTGTCACTCCTCTCACCAGTACATTACAGCATGAAACACCTCACTACAGTTAAGTATGCTGCTGTGAATAAATAATATATCTCAAGGCTGCTGCCACATGTAACAAATTTGACTTCAGATTTCAAACTCATATTTTTGACATTTAGCCCATTTCCCTCACAGCTGAGATGTAAATTGTTAAAAATACATTTACATGTAAAATATGAATATTATCTATATCTAAATCTATATATCAAATCTACATGTTACATGTTATAGCTTTACAATATTTCCGTTATGGGTTTTGGTGACTGTTCAATGAGACAACAACACTAATGTGACTGTTGTCTTCATAATAACATATTTTCACTGTCGTATATTTGATTAGTTTTAAGACAAACTGCAAATTTCTTGAATTTGAAAATTATTTTTTAAATTGACAAACATCATATCTGTAGTTCATGGCACAATTCTACGGATGCCGAGAACAGCCATGGATTTTTTTCTTTTTTATTCACTGTTATCTTGTGACAACAACTTATAGTCTTGTTATTTCGATATAACAAAGGTTGTTTTCTCGTGATAACGAATGAATTGATAATGTGTTCGTCTTCATTTCAACCTACAAGAGCTGCCACGAACGGCTTCCGTAGCCGGCTGTAGCTGTAGCCTACTGGTAAGTTACACTTCACATTAGTTTGTTCACTTGACTTTGTTTAGGGGCTACTGTTAGCAGATGAGAGGCTGACAAACTACCATCTATTCGGCTGCGTCATCTAAGGTAGTGTAAGTGTAGGCTAATGTTAACTTAGCAATGTAATGTGAAACATTATAAAATTTTTATTAATTCATTTAATATTACGGAACACATTATTGATTAATTCGTTCTAGAGAAAACAATCTTTGTTATATGGAGATAACCAGATAATAAGTCATTATCACGAGATAACAGTGCATAAAAAAGAAGAAAAAACCATGGCTGCTCTCGGCTTCCGTACAATTCAAATGGGATAAAACATTTTCAATTAAAAAGTACGTAAACCTATTCTACTAAGACCCCCAATTAAAAGTAGCATAATATGACATATTTAATTTAGAAGAAAATACAACTTTCTTGTCTTTAAAAAAATATTTTTTTAAATTCACAAACATGTAATTTTCAAAATAAGAGCTCAAGAGGTAAAACGGAAGGAGAGTGACTTGGGCTGTATGTATTCAACAGGTGACCAATTCTTACATACTGCACCTTTAAAGGATCACTTCTGAGGTAGACCACCCTCCTCACCCCTAACAATCACTTGCTTTGTTATTAACTGTTATGAAAAGGCACTCAAAGTATCTCCTTAGTCCAGTCTTTGCCGCTGAACTTGCGAAAAACTGGGTTCGTTAGTCAGATTTGAACGCACCACTCAATCACGAGACGTTTTTGGTGATTACTAGGCAACGGTGTTGGGGGGCGAAACCGTCCGCGTGGAGCTGGCAGCAGTATAAAAGCTCCGTGTCCGGTTTGCCAGGTCTTCACAGTGATGGAGGTGGAACACACACACGTCAGGTGGGAGCTGACAGCAGGCAGCCCGTTGCGCAGCTCTCAGGTCAGCCGTTAGCTGCTCTCCGGCCCACAGATGTGAGCGAGTTTGTTGAATCATGCGTGTTGACAGCGGCGGTGCTAGCTTACACCACCGCGGTAGCTGCAATTTACGACCAGATGTCTGACATTGCTCAGGGAATGGATGGACCGTGTTCACACGCTGTAAAAACCGGGACCAGCTGAAGAAAGTCGGACAGATTTCGCGGGGGAAACGCCGCCGTGTCGGGACGTTATTCACCGTGTTTGGTTGAATCCACATCTTCTCCCCAACACTGCTTTTTTGTGTTTGTTTGTTTGTCTGTTTTAACGTTTCCTGGCACTCGACGACTGGTAGGATAATAATATAAATGATGAAGTTTAAGCCCAACCAGACCAGGACGTACGACGGAGAGGGGTTCAAGAGAAGAGCGGCGTGTTTGTGCTTCAAGAACGAAAAAGAGGACGAGGTAAGCGGCGTGTCGACGGCTCAAGTTGGTGGTTAAAGCGGTCGTCACTGGAGAAGGAGGAGGGGGGCATTTTACTAACACTTGAATTTCTGTCAAAGCCCCAAGTTTCTGTGAAACACTCATAACACAGGCTAAGTTGTTATGTGTTATATTGTGAGTTTATTGAGCTCAGCAGCGCCTTTTTTTAATTGATATGTTGGACTAGAGGCGAACATAACATGGCCCGAGATATTGTACCTACTAAACAACAGGGAGTCAAAACAAGCTGGCACCCTCTGCAACACCCAGCAGGAGACCATCATTTTTCATTTCCTGTCCAGGAGGAGATCCAGAAAACTCATAATTCATAAAGACAGGGTTCAGGGCTCAGCGTGTCCTGACACTCCTGCACAAGAATTTATTTGATTACATATTTATACGCTCATAAAATGTAGTGCCACCTCATTTATCAGCCTGCACTCACCTCCTGTCATTATAAAATCCACTCACCAAGGTGGTGTTTGGTTTCTAACTTGGTTAGTAATTTCCTTATCAACACTTGTCATTGTGATGACTAATCCTTTGGTCCTGCACTACTGTTGCTGCTGCATTTTCCCCCAACATCTCATCTGGAATCATGTTTCTTGTTTGTTCTGAGCTAGTGTGATGACAATGTAGTGCAGCAACTTGATTCATATTCAGTCTTCATTTCACGATTCCATCATAGAGCAAAATGTGAGTTGATTGCGCACACCTGTTTTTAAAAGATTGCTTTCAGATTGTCTATAATTCTTTTATTAAAGGAGCATTGTTGTAGTTTTAGGGAATAAATTGTAATCAGAAGAGAAGGCTCTTGATTTTATGTTTTATTTATGCATTAACAAACTGAAAAAACAAACTGACCTTAAAGGACAACACAGTTTACATTTATATGTGATGGACCCTGCCACCTTTCTAGCTTCATCCAGTGTTCTGGGGACCTAATTTTCCTCTGAGAGCTCTGTTTATTAAGTTAATGGAAAAAAACCCCAACATATTTCTGAGTTTGTGTTGTTGCCTGCTAAAGATAAACTTGTGATTATATGTTTTCTTTGATGCTGAGTAAATTAGGGGGATGTTTTTATTAGATTTTAAGGCTGAGTTGGCATAAAGAAGTTAAACACTGGGGGTGGATGAGGAGCTGTCCCAGATCACTAGTGTCTGCCCAGTGACGGCAGCCCATCTCCGGACCACATGTGATGGGGGAGTGGGGTCGCAGTGGCCTGGCTGAGGGCTGAGTGTTACTCTGCGTGCTAAACACCAAGTGACCTATCAGCTGCAATTTATAGAAACAAGGTGCCGGCACTTTCTGTCCCCTGACCGATTTACTTTCCTGCTCCTCGTGCTTCCCCCCTCCCCGTCCTGGTCATCTGTTACAGAGTGCTGACATCTGCTAAAAGTCACGTTGATTATTGTTGATTGCGCTGGAAGTTTATGAACTGGTATCGTATGGCTTGGCTCGTGTGTCATTATCACTGCTTTGCTTTGATTGCATGTGTCACCCTTTATGTGGTAAGCTATCCGTCCAGGCTGCATGCCTGTTTTACAGTCACTTCCTCAACATGTCAGCTGGAGTCCAGCAGGCAGAAACATAGAAGGCAGGATGACTTCACACATTCCATCTGCCCATATGAGAAGAAATTATTATTATTATTATTATTATTATTATTATTATTATTATTATTATTATTATTATTGATAGTAGTTTCTGTAACTGGCATATAACATTAAGTCAGGGTTCTCCCCAGACTGTGGAATAACGGCGCTGCGCCGCTGTACTGCTAGATCAGCGCCACTATACTCATTTTCAGTGTTAGCTGCTTTGTAGTGGGTGTTTGTGGGCTGCCGTGGTCTTCTCGTCGTGAACTACAAATGTCCGACAAGGTCAAAAATACTGAAGACCAAGATAACATCCTCAAATATCTTGTTTTGTCCACAACCCACAAATATTCAATTTACTGTAACAGACGAAAGAAATCAGATACTTTTGATTTATTACAATTTTACAATCCTCTAACCAAATCAAAATAGTTCAAATTAATTGACTAGTTGACTAATTGATGAACTGAATAATCACTGTGGCTCTAGTCTTACAATATATTTAACTCCTTGCCTCATGATACAGTTTCTAGCTTAGCATATAATATCTGTTGACAGTATGTTAGCTGTGTTGATCACCTTAAAGCTGATGTGGACGCTCGAAGCTCCTCCTCACACTGAGCTCTGTCTCACTGAGGTGTGTGTGGAGCCTGCCGGGGTCATTAACCTCCTCTGCTGAGCCCTTTGTTGTCATACTGAAAGGCAACTGCTGATCCAGTGGTTTTAGAGCGCAGGCCTACGTGTTTCGTATGGCGTTTGTGTGAAATTGCGCATGCATGTGTGTGTGTTGTGTGCATTTGTGTCAGTGAGACAGCTGCCAGTGTTTCCGCAGCTTGCAGGGCTGCACGGATAGTTTATGGGGCAGAGATTTAAAATAAGACTCATCTCTGTTCTCATCCTCTGCAGCTATTAATTTGCCACCTCATTATCAGTCATGACGCAGCAAAATCTTCACATCACATTAATGTGACATACAGTTTTGCGCTCCTTTTTAAGACATTAAATAAATCAGTTCAGTGCCTTTTTTATTTCTAATCAGTTTAGGTCACTTTGTAAAACTTGTAATGGTGGTGAATACTTGATATTGGTGCTGTATTGTGTATAAATATATAGTTAAATATTTTTGTAAAGAGTAGGACCAGTGAAAGATCAAGCTCTGCAGGATTTGAGTAAGCCAGATTCACTTTATATATTTGATATCCATACATAAATATTGACAGAGTTGCCCGTGTTAAGGATTTGTCATCGTCTCCAGAGAGTTGTATATGCAAGGACGGACACAGAGAGAGTTTGTCACACCCATATGCATTAAATTGTTTGCATAAATGATCCGAAGCATGTAAACAGATGAACAGGTTATCTTTGTGTGTATAATGTGCTAATTCGTGTTGCGGTTTATGTCTGAATAAGCTAAAATAACAGTGAGACTGTTTTAAGAAAATGTTTGTCTGAGTCCTTAGATTTCTCGTGGGTTTTTATCTTTATCGTGACCTGCTTACAGCATGAGTTACAGCCAAGGGTCACACAGTATGAAGTTTCACTCATCACAGTACTTTCTGTTGCAACTGAGACCAGCTTTGACAGCAGTGAAGATGTTGTCATTAGTGCTCTTCACAAATCTTCTGCCATGCTTCCACTATCAGGTCTCAGCAGGCATGCAGACGCCTCTTAACATTTGGGGAACCTTTGCTGGGACAGTTGTGTTTGCCCGCAGTGAATAATGTGCAAATGGCTGATTTCTGTTGCTGGTTTTAACCTTATCTTTGCTTTCAAGAGAGCTACTATAGGAGAATGTAGAGGCTGCAGATGTCACGTAGAATTCAGAAAGCATTCACACGTGAACTTAATGTGGGTCAGTGTGATGCCAGATAGAGTTTAAGGTCAAGTGATCGCTTCTCCTGAGGGGCACCGTGCTCAAAAAAGACCCAACTACATGCATTTGAGGTCAGTTAAACATAGTGCGGGGCTTCAGTTAGATTATTTCAGACTAGACTGATGATTTGTCATCTCTTTTGTCATGTTTTATAGCTTCTCAAGCTTTTAATGTTTATTTACTTTTGGCACTGGTTACTGCTAGCTGTTTGCTATCCAAAGCAAAAAACAATCACAAGAATCCCAATTTGACCAAGAAACCCCAATCTCAGTGATATGAAAAGGCAGAGGGAAATGTTCTAAACCATAGTATGTCCTGATGGTGAGGCCAAACGCATATTATTGAGGGAACAGACTTTGAAACAACAATCGAGTGAATACTCGTCTGTTCAGCCTAGTTTTATCCTAGTTTCTAACATTCTCTTCACCTTCTTTGCTTCCTCCATCAGCAGAGTTCTTCGTCTTTTGAAGTATAGTGTTTTCATAGTTATTCCAGTTGTCCTCCTGTTACCTGGGGATAGAACAATGCCTCCTGTTTTGGTTGCCTAACCTGGTCTCGGGGTGGGACATTCCAAAAACGCTGCCCTTGCGTTCTCGTGTGGACGGCGAATCTGCATACGTTCCGTATCGATTACGCCATCGCCCCACCCCTCGACCTCTAGCCTTCGACCTCTTAACAACAACAGATCGTTTTGATACGTGCGGACATGGCCTAAAGGTTGTGTTTGTTCATGTGTATTAGTGTTTTTAATGCTACATTGAACACCAGGCTGACTCTCAGTCACCTATTAAAATTATGTGGCAAAGTGTATGTCATGCTCAGCAGCCCAGTCCATGCTCATATTGCATTAAGGAAACGCACTGAATTTCTGACATGACATGTGAGATGTTCGATAAACATCCTTCCACCACCAGACACCTATAGTGGCGAGGGATACTGAACTTGGGCATGCCGTCGGTGTGTTTTTGGCACCCTTAACTCCGTAGCAGTGACCTGACGAAGGCCTTTCTACTTGAAGGTGATACTGGTGAGCAGCAGTCGACATCCGGACCAGTGGATCGTGCCAGGAGGGGGAATGGAGCCGGAAGAAGAGCCGTGTGGGGCCGCCATCAGGGAGGTGTACGAAGAGGTGAGCTCATCCACTGAAAAAATAAAGACAATACTCAGTTACACATCATGTATCTGTTTGTCTACATTTTCAAATCTATTTTTCAAAGCATGCTGTATGTTTTTTAGTTTATTTCTTCCTCCCATGGAGCCACTTCAATTTGTGATAATACAATATGAAAATGAACTTTCAGAAACTTGTTGTAACACTAATGATAATGCAGGCAACAGGTGGGCTTAGCTGGTTGTGGGAATTTCCAGCCTGTGAGTTGTGACAGTCAGCTGATTGACAGCATTACTTTCACAAGCTCTGTTGTCATAAAATGAAAGAGGAAGATAAACAAAAAGCAAACATGAACATTGGGAAAAGGACACTGTAATCTAGGTCACTTCATAGGTCCAAAAGGTCTGTGGTGTGGAAGCCAACTCCCCAAGACCCAGATGTTGGAATTTAAACTGAAAATGACACACGAATAAGAAGAAACTGTTCTTAAAACCCAGACTCAGGCCTGCATTGGCCTGGATAGAAGTATTTGGCAAAAATCCATAAATGTCCAGTTAATTGTTCTGTGCTTCAGTTAAGGGGGCTGCTGGTAGTTGGCCAAAGTGTTTGACATGGAGTGGACTCTAAGCTTCTGCCTTGGATAGTAGTGGTGCTGATAGCTTTAAAGTATGGCAGTGACATTTGGGAAGGGTTTCCAGTTACCCACATCCTGTGCCTCCCAGACCAGACATGTATCTCAGTATGGATGAACTGCAAACCAACTACTGTGGCCAGCGAAGGTATTCAAAACACATCATGTTTAAAATCCTGTGCTGGTAGGTCCAGCACAACGACCTCATGGTTCCACCTGATGGCAACAATTTGAGCACATTTGTCAGGCTATTTTCAAATTGAATTGTTATCTTTGATTGCTTATCTGTTTTTACAAAAGTGCTGGAAAATATAACCGTAAAGGTAATTACGCACACATTTTGTTTTTAAGGAATACAGCGCAGAAAAGGAAGTTTGGGTTGATTTTTCAGTTGTTACACATAAACTGTAAAATATCCTGCCTGTTACATATTTTCATCACAAGTGAAATGACATTTAAGGGATCACTGCCAAAAATGATAGGCAGGTTGTAATTGTTTACTACCTAATGTCAGCATCAGCCCCAAAAACTGCAAATGTCTGAAAAAGTTTTAAGCAGGTCTTTTTCTCTTTTACTCTCCACCCTCCCAATCATCTCACAACCTATATTTAGAACTTCTCATGGGGGTCCCGACCCCCCCAGGTTTTAAACCACTGCTCTAGGATATATGTCAGTCTCCACAGCTAAGTGCAGTGGCCGCAAAAATCTGTCTTGCAAAGTGTGCATAAGCAGAAATGGATCTCAACTTGTGCACTGTGCTTGTATGAAGCCCCTCTGTGTCATCATGCTGTCACTCAGACTATGTTTAGGCCTACCTGGTCATCCCTGCCATGCTCTCTCACCGGCACGTGTCCATGCTAGGATGGTACTAAGCCACAGGGTTTCCTGACCTGAGTGAGACAAATGTGTGACTGAGAACGTGGGCACACATTAAAACAGGGACAAGCTGTACCTAATACCAAGTCACGTGTTCTCGCTGTGTTGCAGCTATATGAAAACATTGCACAGTAAGTGATTCATTTAGATTTGTTGGCATCAGGAGGTTTCACACAGCACGGCCACGCATTTATTAAGGTGAAGGAACGAGATAATTAAGTCGTGGCCATGCGATACTCAGGCAAAGGAATGAGATAATTAAGTCTTGGCTGTGTGTTATTAAGGCGTCTCCATTGATGACACCAGAGCGCACAACTGGCGAGCCTCCAGTTGCCCATCCCTGATATACAGGGTCACTCCGAAACTGACAACCATCCCGCCACATCTTTAGCTTGTATTGACGTTATCTTGTTCCCACATGTTAATAACGCATGGCCATGGCTTACTAATGAATTAAACTTAATTAATCAAGCAATGATATTTATTTTTCACCAATGTCACCAGAGGGGCTCCGAAGGTTTCAGTTAACTTGATGATTTAAAAAAAAAACAAAACACTGTGTGGTCACTCAATTGTAAATGTGTAGAATGGGTCCTGATTGGTTTCTTTATTTGTGTGCAGGCTGGTGTGAAGGGGAAGCTTGGCAGACTACTCGGGATCTTTGAGGTATGTTTGGCATACATAACATTATATATTATGCTGTTAAAATGCTGTATCAGCTTAGCTGGTAAGCCTGCCATCGTGCATATGATATGGGTATGCCTCATGTCTCTGTGCCAGTCCTCAGTCAGCTACACCATTAAGTTGTTGTGTACAGCTTATCACAGTATATGAAAGCTTTGCATGAATTGCACTGATACACTTCAGTGCAATTACATAATGTCATGTCTTTATCCAAATTTTTGCAGCACAATAAAGACAGGAAGCACAGGACATACGTCTACACCCTCATAGTGACGGAGACGCTGGAAGACTGGGAGGAATCTGTCAACATTGGTATGCCTCTAAATTTCACTTTGTTATCACATAACTGACTGACGCACACACAGAAAAGTCAGTATATCTTAAAACTACATCTTGTTCCCGGGATTTATTGAACCAATTTAGTGATATTTTGAAGGGGGGTTAAGTCCTTTTTGTCACATAAGACTAGATAATTTTCACTATTTGGCAAGTAATTTAGGCCCACTCAAGCTACTGCACGGAGATGAAACTGAAGATGCCACCACAGTTTCTGTTTACATTCAGATTCAATGGAACACAGTTTACACAAATTGCAGTGTGTGTGTGTATCCTTGAGGTCTAGGAAATGTGAGTTTTGCTAATAAAAGACTTGCAACAGCATTTTTTGCAAGTATAAGACGCTTATACTCATTTTCTCAGATTTTTATATTTGAGTACTTAAAGATCTAAATCCTTCGTAGTGAGCACTTCTTTTCTAAGACAGTCCATCCAAACGGCAGGTGTTGCATATCAAGATACTGATTGGATAGAATAATTATTACACAGGTGCGCCTTGGGCTTCATTCAAACAATAGGCCACTCAGATGTTGCAATTGGCATGCAGACCGCAGGAATGTCCATGAGCTGTTACCTGTGGATTGAATATAATGTTAAATATTAAAGCATCTTGATATGCCACACCTGTCAGGAGGCTGGATTACTATGGCAAATGAGAAGTGCTGATTTCTACAGATCAGACTTGTTCTCAAATCTAGAGAACAAATCTGTGCCTCTGTTGGTTCATCAACAAGCGTTCCTTTGAATGTTGCCACCACCAATTTTCACGGCAGATATTTTGGTGGCTTGTGGAAGCAGGAAAAGCACAGGCGTCTCCAATAATGTTAACGATGGCGCCATTAAGTGTCCCAGTGAGCCATGTTGGTGAGCATGTACAATAGCAGAGCCCAGGAACTGGCTCACCTAAATGGATCACCACCATCATTAATGTTATACATTTCACCTGTGCTCTTCCAGCTTTGACAAGTCAAAATGTCTGCATTGAAAACACTTGATTACAGATAACAGAATAGCATAAAACCTGTGTCCTCTTGATGTGAATGAGACAAACTATATAAATCATATCATTACACAGATCATAATATTTCTGACAAATGTAGGTGATTTTGCTGTCTTCATGAGGGTACAAACAGTCCTATGTTGATCACAGGTCAGAAGGTCGAGTTTGCGTTGAGACCATAAAGGGAAACTGTTGAGAAAGACTGTTGGGGCCTCCAGTCATAACTCTGTAAACTGAGAAACTGGGACACATACCTGTGGATGAGGTCAATGCACCTGATCTATGTCGTTTATGGTCCTATAATGTTCCAACAATTTGCCATACATGCTTGTCCCAATTATTTGACAATGTTCCATTTAGAAATGGCGAAGATGATTGATTGACAAAATAATCTGCAGCTGGTTTTGATTCCCCATTAATCGTTTCAGTTTTATTTTTCTCAAAGAACTGCAAACATCCTTGGTTGCAGCTGCTCAACTTGGAGGAGCTTGTTCTGTTCTTTGTTTCATTTAATAGAAATCTGAATGTAGAGATGTTGGACTGGTTGGTTGGACAGAACAAGGTATCTGATGGTGACGAAATGTTAAGTTTTAGCCCTAAAATTAATATTCTTTGCCCATAAACCCTCCCCATCACTGTGAAATTTCAAATGTTGCTGTATGTGGATTATAATTAGGCATGCGATCGCAATTTGGCATTTTGAATGTAATACTTTTCTGGGGACTTAATCACTTGAAATGTTAACTATTTTTGACTGGGCTGCAAAAAAGTGGCTGTGATAAGTTACTCCCCTCGCCCACAGAAATGGTTCAGCCTGTTCACGAGGGGGAGGAATGTTTGCTGTCCCCAGTTGTTTTCCAGTTACCATCACTCACCACAGCCCCCTCCTCACTCGTCCTCTCTTGCACCGCACGAGGGCTGCGAATGAGCGGAAAGAGCTCAGCACTACTTGTCTAATTTACTCTCCGCCCGCTGCTGAAAGGCCAGAGGTTGTGTACTGCAGGGTGTCAACATCAAGTCTCACACCACACTCTCATAATCACTGGCCACGCCCAAGTACTTACCAAAATGCTGTTGGGCAATGAATTGGAGGAGATGATGCGTTTTGAAGTAAAAATAACTACCAGCTGACGGTTTACTGGACAGATCGTTTTGGTAGAAGGTGCTTTTTTAGGATGGTTTGGTGACATGAGCGCTTCATAAACATGAAGTGAAGTAGGTCATGAATGTCCATTCCCATTCTGACTTTAGTGCTGCAGCTTTAGTTTATTCTTGAGCATGTTGTATAATATTGTGGTTTAGCAGTTATTTTGCCCGTTGAGCAAATTTACTCACTGCTCAATCATGTTAGCTTGTGATATACTGTTAAGTTCTGATCCCAACTAACACCAAGTTCACACAATTACACAAACTACAAACGGATGGCTAGTCCATTTGACACAAACTCTCTAGGAAGGCAGTAAAAATGTATATTGAAAAGGTAACATGATATGACATATGATATGGCTTATTTCTAAGCCAGTTAACAACACTCAGCAGGGACAAAATAATGGTAAAAGCAGTACTGATTATTGCTATCTATAAATTGTCGTCCATTATATAGTCATGTAACCTGGTTTTGCATAGAATTACTACCTCATGGGGTGTCTTGATTGCAAACCAAGAGTGTGAGCCCAATTTACCCCAGCAGTAGTCAAAGTCCAAATCCAACACTTGACCCTTTGCTGTATTTCTTTACCTCTCTCTACCCCCTTTCCTGTCAGTCTTAACAAGCAAAAAAATAATTTTAGAATAACCACTTCTTTAAAACATCAGCTTTGGCTGTTGGTCTCAAACGGGACTCAAACTTCAGTTGCTTGGGTGAAAGCCATTCACACTGGCATGTCTCACCTTTATGTTTCTCTCCACCAGCAATTTGATCTGCTTTCTGCATGTATTTTTCTAAAGTTTGCAAAAAAAATGTGTTTTAGGATAATTTCATCTGCCATGCTGTCCTACCAGCACATGAGCAGTGTGTGGAGGTAGCTTGTTGGTAAATATGTAAGCCAATGAAAACCACCAAGCAACATCACAAAAATCAGGTGCGCTTACAAGTTTGTCTCTTTTTCTGCAAGGTATCTATGGTTGTCAATAGGGGGAGAGATTGTGGGCGAGTTAATCGATTGCAGGTGGTGTTGTACTCTCGGACAGATGGAAAAAATGCAAAATGCTTAAATGGGTTGGCAAATGTGCTTGGGTGCGCACTTATATACCTGGCGCACTGCTAAAATAACATCTATGTGTGGGAAACACTGCTGCATCTCCAGAAAGGCATGTATGCCAAGGTGAGCCAGACGGTCACCCTCACACACTGACCTCTAGTGGATTGGCAGGTCCATTACATGCTTTGGCATTCGAGTGGGCTGATTCATCAGCAGAATGGAGCCCTACTTAAAGGGCTTTGATCAAAGTACTAGCTGGATTGTAAAAACAGCTTCTGAAACCTCTCATCCCACGTCTTTCCGACATCTACAGCTCTCATTTTTTCTAACTTTCCATTGCTGTCTTAAAGTGGGTTACAGGATTTGTCCAGACAACTGCCAACATGTTGAGCATAATCCCCATTTGCAACACAAACATTTACCTGTTTATCAGTGTTAGCCAACTTTTGCTTTTCTTGAATGTTTCCACAGGGAGAAAGAGGAAGTGGTTCAAAATTGACGAAGCCATCCGGGTCCTGCAGAGCCACAGACCTGTCCATGCAGAGTACCTACGCAGGCTCACAAACACCTGTAACCCCACCTGCAGTCCTGTGTGTAGCCCGACTAATGGCAACACCCCGAGCTCCCAAGTGACGGACAACAACACACCTCACTATGTTGTTTGCTCCACACAGGGCTCACACCTGGTCAACAGATAGGACCATCAGCAGCAGATTTTTCTGACAGAACACCAGGATGGACATATCTGGAAAAGACTTATGCATTGATTGCATTACTAATGCAGCCTCTTAATATGTACAGTATGGACTTCTTTGAAGTTGATTTGACACCGGTTCCAAATGGGCTTTGAAGAGTGCCAAAAGGTTATCCAAGTGTATTTAAGATTTTATATGGACATTTTTAACAACCATCACCAGCTACATAGAGCAAATGTGTAAAGCAACGTAAAAAGGTCCTTTTTTAGTCCTACATGCTGAATTTTTTTGGGTAGCAGTGCACTGAGCTTTTGGGTGGTTTCCCGGAAGCCAGTACTAGGAAGTGTTTGCTCTCAAAGGAAGTCATATCCCCACAGTGACTCAGTGCCAGATAATGCCCTTCGTTCTGAAGACGAGTAGCTACATTTGTGTGGACATTTGATTACAATGCAGTTTTTGTGAATTATCATGACTTTCTGGGAGTTGGTGTAGCTCAAGTCCTGTGAGGTATTTTGCCTCAAGGGAGCTGAGGGCAAAGTCTGTTTGGATTCAGGTGTGAGCAACATTTCTCCTCCTGTAATTACTAAGTACACAGCACGGTATCATCTCTGATCACTAGTAACAGTGTTACTGTAATACAGATGAGATGAAAATCTACGCACTGGAATGGAGTTTTAAATAGTCCTTCTTCAAACATCCTTTAATTTGTACATATATTTAATGTTGTCAGGCTGAACAAATTTCAGTATATTGGCACAGTTCAATAAATATAAGCTTTTGTATCGTGGAACAAAACTTTCAAATGTGCCAAAGAAGGCGCGCATTCAACACTACGAACAGACTATCATACAAAAACAATACATATCGTCTGAAAAAACATCATCATTAATATAAAGTGTTTTCGGACAAATGTTGAATCATGTTTAAGTTGCAATATGTAAGAATTTTAGTTGAAAACACTGAGAATATTAACTGCATTTATCAACAGAATGTGATATGATGAGATGACCTGTGTGATGCAGAGATACCTGCTGCGGTTAGCACCCAGTCTGGACCACTAGCGTGAAGGCTAACTGAGCTAACTAGCTAACAGCAGCTACAGTTAGCGGTTACTCTGGTGATATGCTGCTCCATGTTTGTTTTGAGTTTGAATTTGACAGCTGGCTGATTCTTACATATTGTATGTTTAATGTCTGAGAAGACAATAAGGAGGCCTTTGGCTTTTTTTTTTTTTTTTTTCCAAGACTCACAATGCGTTCTAAGTGCCTTTTTACAATCACAACAGTAAATTGTGTTTATTTTTTAGACACTGTGCACCTTAATGACTGGAGGACGTACAATCTGCCTTACACACTGTCAGAACCACTTACTGTTCTCAGCTGTTAAATCCAAACAAAAGGATGATGATGTAAACTTGGGATTGTTGTTACAGTTTGAATGTACATTATTTAGTATGTATTGACTACATGTATTTATTTGTGTTCCATCGGGGATCACCCCTTCCCATCACACACAGGAAAACTATTATAGGAAGTCATGGTCATTGTGTAGGCCAGACTCTTTTTTTTTTGTTGTTGTCAACATCCCAGAAGAAGCTAAATATGTGAAAAATTCAGGTTTTTTTTTTTTTTTATCATCATTAGCCCTTGTTCTTAAGAAGCATGGGACATTGATTATTATGATTAACCCCCCTTTTTTTCTATGTGTGCATGTGTGACTGGAATTACTCTGCAGTGCACCATCATGTTGTGTATATAAAACAAACAAAAATAAAATGTATTGATCGTCCACAGTGCCACGCTTCGATCAGTGAGAGCGGTGTTTATATTCTTGAATGTAGCCAGGCTCGTGCGACCATCCTCTCCATGACCCGCCCATTCGCCGCCGCCGCCGCCGCTGCTGCTGTCGGAGCCTGGTCAGGTGTTCGTTGAACAGCGACGTAAACTTTGCGTTTTAGGAAAAACAGATTGGGATTTTCGTGTGCGGACAAACGGAGTCGAGGCCATGCTCAGACGGATACTTCAGATGGTAAGCTTCTGGTGCGACAACGTCCACCGTGTCGCGTTTTGTAAGCTAAAACGGGTCGTTTACCTCGGGAGAGCCAGGCCTATCCTTGTCTATGTATTTTATGGAGGGTACGCGTTGTTTATCACACAGTGTGCTGCGGGTGGGCGGGGTTTTTGTTTATAGCAACGGGGGTGCCTCGTATGGAAAAAGAAATCCGCCACTCCGTCAGATCTCAGTGAACATATCAAGCGCTCCTTGTGTGGGGTTGACACAGCTAGCCACAGATGCTAACTTGGGTTCGGTTGATTGATGCTAGTGTTGACAGGGATGTAGCAAACTAGTATCTGCCTATATATAATGAAGTAAGGTTAGCAAACTAAGTAGCTAACGTGTCCACCTTGTCTTAACCCTGTCAAATAAGGAATAATTAAGCTAGCTAACGTGATTGTTCACGGAGCTATGCCATGTTTCCAACGTTTTCCGTTTCATGGTTAGCTAGCTGTGATATAGCGGTGGGTTAATTCATCGTCCACTCATCATCACATGCTAACGCTGACGTTGTCCGCATATTGACCGTTGGGAGGTCCTGTCTCTGATAATTGACCGTAACATGGACACAAATATGCGTTTTGATTAAAGAGGCTCATAACAATGTTAACGTGGGTTTTACAAGCGTGTCACTAAAAATACAAGTGGGAGTAACCCAGGTTAGCTCGCTTGCTAGCTGTCGTGTTGGACTACATTTACCACAGGGCATTGCCAACGTCAACTGCATCATTGTGTACATTTTGAAGTCCCGGCCTTGTAACCAGGAAAATCCATCTATGATTTTAGGTCAGGGACACTCATACACTCTTCACTGCTAACCTGTCAGAAGCCAAACGAAACAAAATACGTTATGCTATAAATGTTGCCCCTTTTAGTTTTCCCTTTAAATCACACCACCGGACCTGTGCAGTAACGTTAGCTTGTTAATTATTCAAGCAGAGTAGCTAACAACACAGACACGGTCACAGGTTTACAGCAGACAATGTGAGGGGTCCTGTCTCTAACACACATCTGTTCTCCTCATGAGAAAGTTTGGTCCGACAGTTTACTGACACAAACAGTCAAACTGTTCACCACATTGTCAAGATAACAGTTAGATTAATATTACTGCTGTATCATGTCGGAGCGACTGTGTCACCTTTGGCCCAGATGTGTTTACTTTGGCAGCACTGGTGGACATTTTATCATGTTTTAAAGGTGCACTATGTATTCTGATCAAAAGAGAGAGATCGTCATTGACTGTCTTTTTTTTATTATGCCTAAATAAACAAACCCTCTTCCTTTTCATGACTGAATACACAAACCGCCCTTAAAGGACAACACAGTTTCATACTGTTTTACTTCGTTTATATCTGGCGGACCCTGCCACGCTTTTAGCTTCAAACTCTCTGAAGATCCTTATTTTCCCCTGAGAACAGCTTGTTTATTCAGTTATGGAAACTTTTTTTTTTTCCTCCAAAATTCTAACTTTGAATTTGTTCTCCAAAACTACATAATGCCCCTTTTTAAAGTCGGGGCTTGGTAGTGTAGTAGAAAGAAAAGTTGTCAGTCTATTTCAAGACAGTATATTATACAAAAATACCCTTTGAAAAGTAAAGTTTTCATTTATGTATAGAACCATACATCCACTGCTGATTTAAATGTAGTCAATAATTTCTTTTTCTGACTTTGTTTTAGCTAAATATTAATTTTCTTTCAGTTATGCAGTTGGAGTGTTGTTTTATTTATGTAGTTCTTGAGTTGGTTCAAAGGTTGTTTCATGATGCGAATGCTGGGCGTGCCTTCACTGTGGTGTTTTTCAGCCATCCAACAGTCCCTGATGACTCGGTTCAAAGTACACAAAGTCCCTCTCCCAGCACACACACACACATACACACAAACACATGTGATATCACTAGATTCATTCATGCAGACTATCAATACAAAACCCTTTTTTGTGAATGGACCTTCAGTGGCACGTCCACTTTATGTGTTTGTGCCTCAAGCGAGTGGACTGTGCTGATTTGAAGTGACCACACTCACGTCTACTGCCAGCCTCTGCAGAGGGTTGAGTCTTTTTTTTTTTCATCAGTCTAACAGCGTCCCCCCTGCAGTAGTCTAATGTTCTGGGTGTTCTGTTGATGCAGTGACACTCTAAGCCAAAGGCAGAATTTTAATACGAAAAGTGACTTATGTTTGGACATCACAACGGACAAACATCCACAAACAAAAGTCATTGGAAGGTTATAGAGAAAGAGATGGAGATTGGAAAATTAGTTAATTGATTTGATTTGATTTTTTTTTTTTTTTTTGGAAAGTTAAGTCCTCTTTGACAGTAAACTGAATATCTCTGAGTTGTGGAGAGAACATGACTATTGAAGACGTCATTTTGGGCTTTCAGAAGCACTGATCGCATTTTTCAAACATACAAGTGCATTTCCAAGGCAGCAAATATCATAAAGTCAACCATAGAATGTGGATAAAGGTATGGCAGAGCTATAAATCTCAAAATACTTCTACCTGGGTGCGTCACAACTTTGTGAGGCTGTTAAAAAAAAAAAAAAAAAACTTACTGTAAATGACATCAGGACTAACGTTTGGCGGCGGTTATGGAAGACTGTCAGACTCTGCAAAGTGAAAGAATCTTTTTTGGTCTGTGGAGAGTTAAGTGGAGCATTTGGCTAAATGTACTAAATGTTTGGTATCAGCCGAACACCACCCCAATCATGAAGAAGCTCGATGGCAGTGAGGATGCTCGTCTTTAAGAGGCACCTAAAGGGATGTGAACGTAGAAGGATGAAAAAAAAAACATGAGTGGATGTCAGAAAACTGCTGTTCATTCACAACCTGCATGATGCAACATGACAAAGCTTCAGCAGTTTGTGGCGCTGGGTGTTGGTACTTGATACTTTTAAGATGCTGACCGAAATGACCCAGAACCAAGTCGTATCAAAACTTTCTCTTGTCAAATGATTCCTGCATTGATCGCTTTAATGCGTCCACCACAGCAGCTGTTACCCCTACAGTCTTTGGTGTATTTGACAGAATTGATTACAATGATTTTTGATAATGTAGTCATGTAAAAATTATTGATGGGGTCGGTGGTGTTGCATCTGAAAGCTTACACTTAAATGAAGGGCATCAAATGTATTCTATTGACATCAGTGGGTATTTGTTTAGTTGTAAAAACAGACATGGCTCGCAGCAGTTTAGCAAAGAAGAAGTTGACAGAAACATATCCACATATACAAAGTCCCTGATCGCTGCCCAACATGCCAATCTATTTGTCTGCTGTTCATTGTGAGTCAAGATGAACGAGACTCACTGTGATCCAAAGTTATAAAACAGTGAACAGTTGATGACATCCTGCAGCAGCTGGAGCAACTGGTGTCAGCACACACTACAGTGTTGGTATTTCATGATACTGCGATCCAAAATAATCACAACAACGACATTCCAGGGTTAAACCCTTTACAAAAATGCGTTTAAGGCTTTTAAGTCATACCCAGCAGAGTTGTTTATGCCAGGACTCAAACTGTCAAAGGCCATGACTCCTTTTCTGAGAAACCTTCTGGACCTTGGATTATTGTTTACCTGATACAGCGCTTACCAAGATGCAAGGGTTGCGAAAGCATACAAGTAAAGAGCACAAGCATCAAAGTCAGAGGTGCATGCTTGTGTGTGTGAAATTAAAATGTCTCTGGAATATTGTACGTTAATGCATCGTGTGTAATAATCCTTATCTTGTCCTCCCCAGACTCCTGGGAAGGGAGGCTCCCAGAACGCAGAGTCCGAGCAGCCCAGCACAGACCTCAATCACGACCAGACGTCTGAGGTAACATGAACTCGGAGCTGCAGAACTGAATCTGTCTGAACAGTATTTATCACCTGAATGATTCTGATGGTCTGTGTTTGTGTCCAGGGCTTCATCTGTCCTCAGTGTATGAAATCTCACAACTCTGCAGAGGAGCTGTTCAAGCACTATGAGCTGTTCCATGACACCGGAGACCTGCCCGCTCATGTGGCCCCCACGAGGTGAGGTGATATTGATGTGGCACGAATTATTACGTTCTTGACAGAATGTGGTGTTTTTGTGAACACACTCTATCTTCGTTTACAGGGAAGACCTCACAATGCTGCGGCAAGAGGTTCAGGACCTGCACGCTTCTCTCAAGGTACAGTGGAGTTTGTGAAGCGAACAGAGGTGTGTAAATGGTCAGTTCGTACGAAGACTTGATTGTGTATCTGTGTTTGTGTGTGTTCACCTGATTAGGAGGAACGATGGTTCTCTGGAGAGCTCAAGAAGGAGTTAGACAAAGTCACAGGACAACTGAAGCAAGTAATTCCCTCAAGATATTTAAGATATATTATGATTAAATGTGGGTGACCTGAATATAAAACCGCTTGATGAGACATGATGACAATTCTTCCTCTTACTGTACGTGTTTCTCTCTTTGCCTTGATCCCACAGAACGATGGGCCGGTGGACTCTGAAGATTCAGGTAGGGGAAAAATACATTCAAAATGATAAAAGATACAAAAACATCAATCGCTAATGATATGTGGTGCTTTTTTTTCCCTCAGCGCTAGAAAGGAAGTTGAACGAAGCAGAGACAGAAAAGTTCAACATCAAGCAGATGAAAGACCTGTTTGAGCAGAAAGCTGCGCAGCTGGCCACAGAGATAGTAGGTTAGTGTGCGGCCAAGAAACTGGGAGGCCTGTCTGTGTGTGTGCACGCATTATTTAACAAACTGAAGTTCTCTATTACGACACCACTGTAAAGCTCAATCCGTCCATTGTCTTTATAAATAACAGGCCTCTTGACACATTAAATCAATGTTCTACAATCCTGGTCCATGTTCCAGATGTTTCCCTGCCCAAACACAGTCAGCGTGTCATCGAGCTCTGCTGAAAGCCACAAACGTTTTATCAACATTTATCCATTTATTTCTGAACCTATAATGTATTTTTTTTAACTTTGTACTAGAGCTGTGCAATATGGCCTTAAAATAACAAAATAGCAAAATCTAAGACAGTACATACTTGTGACATTACCCAGTCCAACTGTATATACCTGTTGGCAAAATGTAGATTACCCCAACTCACTGTGGCTTTCATATTCCTGCATTAAACCTACCTCTGCATGGGGACACATGCTGTATACAACATAACCTTTGTACTAACCTGGAATGGTTGAATAAGAAAAAGATGATTTGTCCTAAAAATCTGTTGGAAATATGGTCAAAAAATATCTTGAAAGGGTCTAAAAACAGGTGTAGTGTAAGTGCTGTAGCGTTGCATCCTCCCCCTCTGCTGGCCACGATGTGCCACTGTGGCTGTCGCTCAGCCACCTGCCTTTCCAGCTGATAGCGGTCTGGCTGATTATGAACAACCAAAACAAAACATAATACCACAGCCAGGCTCCAGACTGCATCTCCGGTCAGGTGGAATGGAGAGAGAAAGAGTTTAACTTATTGGATAGTCATAATTAGCCAGACGCTGTCACCTGGAATGGCAGGAGGCCCGGCGTCAGCCACAGCAGCACATCAGAGGAGGAGCATGTAACATCTAGGCAGACTGTGATAATGTTTTCCTTAAAAGTGAGGTTTCTGTGTGATTTATATTTGGATATCATTAACTGGGTTTCTTAACAAAAAATAAATGCTTTCATTATTGAACGTGACAGACTTGAAGTCTCGCTATGACGAGGAGAAGAGCCTGAGGGAGGCCGGAGACCAGAGGTCGGCCAAACTGACCGAACAGCTACAGAAAGAGAAGCAGGAGAACGAGCGACTCCAAACAGAACTGGTACAGGACACACTTTCTCTCTGTGTTAATTCTCTACTCGCTCAGCTTTAGACATACTTTCAGTCCTTTATGTCATCAATTTTGTGCTTTGGAGTTTGAAATAATAACATTGAATGAACACCATGAAACCCATTTGGCTGTGCGCTGTATACATCCATATGCACGTAATCGTTATCGTAGCACCAAGCAGCCTGTTCTTCCCACAGCTTTAACCCGCTGCCTCTGCTCTGCCCTCTAGCTGCAGCGGCCGGGCGTGGAGGACGTGGAGGTGCTGCAGAAGGAGCTGGTGCAGGTCCAGACACTGATGGACAGCATGACTCGTGAGAGAGAGGATGAGTCCGAACACCTCAAGAAACACTACGAGCAGCTGCAGGCTAATTACACTACCTCAGAGGTAAAACACCTGAAGTCCCGAAGGTCACGTGTAGTTCTGCTGATTGTCACTGTAACTTTTCCCTCTGCACACTGATTCCCACGGTTGACATAATCATTTAGCAGACCTGAGATATCGTGAAGTTGTCGCTGTGTGACCCCTTTTCCATTTCACCCGCCGTCAGCTGAGGCCACACACGGCGCTGTTTGGCAAGAAACCAGGTCTTAAGACTCTGGTTCAAAAATAGCTCTGAAATAACTTATGAATTAGTTCTGATGGACTCTGGTTATGTCAGACCAAATGGCTTTACGTCTAATTCTTAGTAATTCAGGCTCAATGAATAATTCAGGCTTTCTGTCCTGCATGTTTGATCCAGATCTCTCTCAGCACGAGGCCCTGAACCTCTCCTTCTGAAAATCATCTCAGAAGATAGTTTTACACATTCAGGAGCCATTCTGAATATATTTGAGAGCTGTTTGTCTTTAGATTATGTAACAGCTCTCAGGATTATAAGTAGCTTTGTTATAGTATGCAAGCTGTCTGAAACAAGATTGTAATTCATTGAGGTTCAAGTTCCACAGAATGAACATGGAGGTTTTTCGCTGCCTCCAGGTCTGCCAGCAAAATGTCAACATGCAACAGTTAATATTACATCGTCTGCTCATGCTGGAGCAAATAGCAAAACAAACCCATTCGGATGAATGCTGCCAAAACAAATTTGAATATTTATCCTCTCATCGCAGCAGCATCTTGATCAGTGATGCTCGGCCTTTAGCTGTTGTATTGTGACTTACCTTTTGTCCGTGTCTCTCTTTCCCTTCCCCTCCTCTTCTTCTTTTTCTCCTCCTCACGTACTGTTTCCCTCTCCAACATTCACTCTTTCTTCAAGATTCGTAAACTTGAGGTAAAATACGTTGTTTAAAGCCGACCCCAGATTTGATTTGTTTGCATCCTTTTGAGTTTCTCAAGAAATTTTTTTTTTTTTTTTTTTTTTAACTAGTGTGCTACCTCTTCATGTTCTTTTTTGTTGTTTTTTTGTGCAACTGCTGCCTGGTTGTTACTAATCCATGTTGTGTGTTTGTGTTTTCTTCTTTTATGTCAGTCCTTCTCTGTGGTGCTGCTTCAGTTCTTGAATGTACACTAAACGGCTCTGTAAAGAGAGTTAAACATGTCTCACTGTTGTATTGCAGATGACTGTATCCCAACTAAAAGCAGAGCTGGAGAAAGGTCCGCAGGAAGCAGCCGTCTACACGCAACAGATCCACCAGCTGAGGAGCGATCTGAATAATTTGCAGCAGCAAAGCCAGGTGAAAAACACACAACCAGAGCAAAACACTTACAGTCATTAGAGTTTGGGACGTCACGGTTTCAAGATCAAAGTTAGCTTTCAATTTTGATCATCGTAATCAAAAGCAGGAGCAGCAATTTAGCCAGAGTTTTCTTCTCTCAGCCTACATGTGCACATCAGAAGGGAAAAAAAACTATTTTAAAACGACACCACTCGCACCTCCAGACATTTTTTTGTCTCGTCAAGTCTAATCTGAGCCACCTGGTTTCAGTGAGGCTGTTTTTTTAAAGAATTTGAAAATGTAAATAGCAGTTGTCAGGTCATTAAAACTTGTTGATGAATCCAGATGCGATAGTCTATCAACGGCGTAGATGTCAGTGCAGAAGAAGTTTGAATCAAATCAATCCTAAATTTGGAGAATCGTGACACCTCTAAAGTCATTCTGAGCAGCTAACAGCAGGCACATGGCGTCTGCCACACATTTTATAAGATTGTGTAGGATTTACTTTGACTCCTGAAATGTTAACACGCCTTGCCAGCTGCCTCTCAAGTGCACGCCATCTCAGTTTCTGTAAACCTTCCTCTGTTGCCCGGCATCAGGCCCTGCTGTCATCAGCCTTCTTTGGCAACCCAGCCATGTTGATTAAAAACGCAGACCTATAATTAAACCAGCAGGGGGGGATCTCTGCCATGCCAGCTCTGTCACTTTGGGTGAAATACAATCACAGGTAACTAGGCCTGTGCACTGGGAACTGGGGAATAGAGGCATGGAGCTCCTGCCAGAGATTAAATCCTTCCACATCAGTGCCCTTCCAGCCAAGTAGGTTTCCGGGTAAGAGGGGGGATTACAGAGTGGATACCTTGAGACCTGATGGAGAGACTCATCTCATGAGAACAGAGACAGAAGTGATGGAGCACACAGACAGAGGATCAGGACTAAGAACAGACAGGTGAACAGCAACAGGAGTTTCACTGGTCTGTAACTACAGGATTAGAGGGGAGGCACGCAGCAGGGAGCTGTGACAATGACACGAGAGAAGGACAGCAACAAGGCCATGAAGAGGAAAAGGGCTGAATGAAAGAGGAGGGGAAAAATAGAAAGTGCCCAGAGAGGCTTGTTAATGTTGGCCAGCTGCTGTGGTGGCCTGCAGAGGTTTACTGAACGTCTGTGAAGTCCAGGTGCCTTGTCATACTCCCTAGTTAGCAGCACGCTCCACTATAAACAGCATTTTGTTCTTTATCACCCTGAAGCCAAGTTTACTGCCAGCTCAGGGGCGAGTGCTGCACACACAGCATGGTATTCCTGTAAGTCCTGTGTCATAAACTTCCCCCTCTAGAAATGCCATACCTCACTTTACTCTCGACTCTTGACAACCAACTGTTCTTTTCCATAGCGTATGAGGCACACAGGGCGTGGGGTGTTTGTGCCCTTGTTGCAGCTCCTATCAACTAGCTGACTGTTAACTTCAAAAAGAGAAGTGGTTTATGTCCAACTGTGACTTAAATTGATGACTCAAACAATTTCTGAATTGCATCTTAAACAGTCAAACTGCCTCCTTCAAATCAGAACACAGACATTTTATACATTCATTCACATTTTTGCTTTCAGTCAATTTTTAACACTCTTAAATCCAAAACTTCTGGGCAACTTGTGTCATCTGTCTCACAATATCCTTTCCTCTTCTCACAGAGCCTGTCTGAAAAGCTTGCACGTAAAGAGAAGGAGTATCAGGAGCTTGAGGAGCGTCTGGGAGCTGAGAAGGCCGCCAAGAAGGGAGTTCAAGGCAGCCTGAGGGAGAAGGAGCTGGAGGTTCAAGAGCTCCAGACCCGTGCCTCAGGGGCAGAGGCCTCCCTGCAGAAGGCCCAGGTGGAGATCAGAGAGAGGGCTGAGGAGGTGGCCAAGTTGAAGAGCGAGATCGGGGAGCTGGAGGTGAAGCACGCAGAGCTGAAGGTTGAGAGAAAACAGTTGGAGCAGCAAAGGGAAGAGAAGGAGAGCCACGGTGCTCAGCAGCAGACCGAGATCGGTCAGGTGAGTGAACGACAGAGACACAGAATTGTCAGAAATCAATAAAAATGTATGTACGTGTCATGTAGAGATGTGCTCGAAAAAAAGTCATCCGCTCTCTTCATCAAAGTATCCATCATGTTTCTTGCTGTTCTCCGTCTTCATCATCATCCGTCTCTCTGTGCTCTTCGTAGCTGCATGCCAAACTGCTGGAGGCGGAGAGGCAGCTGGGCGAGGTGCAAGGTCGTCTCAAAGAACAGAGGCAGCTGTCCGGGGAGAAACTGAAAGACCGCGAGCAGCAAGCAGCCGACCTGCAGCTCAAACTGTCCCGTGCAGAAGAACAGGTGGGCATCAGATGAAACTCGAATGTTGGCTACAGGGAAACTAAGTTTGGGTAACAGATTAGTAAGAACATCTGTAGGTAGATTCGTCTGATTTTGTAAGTATATTGCAAGTGTGGTCTAAGAGTTATTTACTAGGCTGAAATGGAAGCAGAGTCATTAAAACATGAGGAAACCAAAGATCCATGAAGTTAAGATAAAAAGGAAGCAAGAGATAGTAAAAATCTGCTAAAGACAAACAAATCAAGATAAAAACGTAACTGTTTAATATAGAAACAGTAAGATGACTAACAAAATGACTAGTATGGTAAAAAAAAAAAAAAAAAAAACAATAAGCAGAGGGAAATAAATGAAAATGCTGCTGTGTTTTGCTTCTTCAGTTGAAGGAGAGTGCCAGTAAGAACACAGACGTGCAGCACCAGCTGGAGAAAGCCAAGCAGCAGCACCAGGAGCTGCAGGCGCTGCAGCAAAACACCAACGGCAAACTCCGAGAGGCGCAGGTACTGTCCACCAGAAAAACACCCTCTGCTAACAATCATGACAAACTGTACAGTACAGTGAGTTTTTTGCAGAGATTTTCTATTTTGAAAAACATTGTTTGATTAAAAAAAATTGTGTGTTGAAGCTTTATAAGATTGTATTACATATTTCATATAACATTTTGTTTGTTCACAAGCAAAAAAAAAACACACTGGTGCAGTATATCCCGTTGGTGGTCTACAGCTGAATATACCTCGCACACAACACAAAACCCAACATGAAATAAATACATTTCTGCCCAAAAACCCAACGTGACCTTCATGCTGTGCCGGCTCGCTCTCCTGCTGCAGAATGACCTGGAGCAGGTGCTGCGCCAGATTGGAGACAAAGACCAGAAGATCCAGAATCTGGAGGCTTTACTGCAGAAGAGCAAGGACATCGTGAGCCAGCTGGAGGCCGAGAGAGAGGACTTGTGTGCCAAGATCCAGGCCGGGGAGGGAGAGACGGCTCTGCTGAGCCAGCTGAAAGAGAAAAACCATGCACTACAGGAACAGGTTGGTACACACATACGCACTTTCAAAGGGTCCACTTCCCCTCTCTTGTGTACAAATATAATGTGACAAAAGACGCATGCCTCTCCCACACAAAGAAATGTACTGTAATGTACAATAATGTCAGCAAACTGTCAATAATGTCATCCTTAAGCTCATTATCATTTTATGTGGTTCGTAAAGGTAACACAGTTGACAGACAAGCTGAAGAACCAATCAGAGAGCAACAAGCAAGCCCAGGATAACCTCCATGAGCAGGTCCAGGAGCAGAAGACTCTGCTGCGTTCAGCCCAGGACCGAGCCCACACCCTGGAGACCTCGGTCACAGAACTCACCACTCAGCTCGCAGACAGCAAGGAGAAAGTTGCCCAGTTGGATGCTCAGGTAATTGTCATGTATATTTATTAACATGCAGTTGGAGCAATTACATTTCTATTCAGTTTGTAGTTGTAGACCACATTGTCCTGCAGATTTTCAGGAAAATAACGATTTTTGTGGGTTTGTTCATCTTCAGCTAAAGGCAAAGACGGAGATGTTGCTATCTGCAGAGGCTGCCAAGGCTGCACAGAAGGCTAACCTGGAGAACAACCTGGAGAGTGCCCAGCATGCATTGCAGGATAAGCAGCAGGTAAGGGCCTTCTTTGTGCCACTGATGTTGCAGCTGGGCTAAAACGCAGCATGGTGTCCCTTTTTAATGTACAGTATTTCTTTTGCTCCCTTTACTCCACCTTTTCCCCTTCTCATCGTGCACCCTCTCTCACCATCTTGCATAGGAGCTGAACAAAGCTCAGAAGAAGGTGGAAGAGCAGGCCCAGAGGCTGAAGGAGAGACAGGAGCAGTGCACGCAGCTGGAGGCCAGCGTGAAGGAGTTTAAAGACAAATTAATGGCCTCAGAACAACGTACAGAGCAGCTGGAGGGCCACAATAAGGTCTGTGTTGAGTCTTTACAGTGAGTACCTGATAAAACGTCCTCTGTATACATGTTTCATTTAGAATAATCAGGGGTTTGGATTTTTATCTGACAGAAATTAGAGTCGCAGGTTGGGGAGTTGCAGACCACACGCGACCAGGTGCAGCAGGAAGTGCAGAAGCTGCAGAAGGAGGGGTCGGAGGTGAAACGGAAAGTGAAGGAGTTGCAGCGCTCGTTGGAGACGGAGAAAGCAGGGTGAGATAAACACACAACTGCTGTGTGTGCTTTATTAAGATCTGTAGATGAAATGCATATGAATCGAAGCTTGATCAGTGTTTATCTCTGTGATGGTGCAACCACATGTATTGTGTTTTTCTCAATCTGTTCCACTGTGTTTTGACTAAAAAAGATGAATGTCTTTTTCACTGTTAAGGGCTACAACACTACAAGAGGAATTGAATAAAAAGGCAGCTGCTCTGAGTGACATTCAGCAGCAGCTGGAGCGCAGCGAGCAGGACAAATCTGCTCTGAAGGTGAACCTGGACAAGGTAACCCAGGAGGGAAAGACTCAGCACGCAGAGCTGGACAGAAAGGCTCAGAGCCTTGCAGCAGATTTACAGAAGGCCCAGCAGGAGAAAGAGGCTCAAAAGAAGGAGCTCGCCTCTGCACAGGAGAGTCTCGGAAAGGCTAAGAAGGCACTGAAAGAGAGTCAGAGTCAGCTGGACACAGAGAGGAAGAGCCACAAGTCAGCCATGGAAGAGAAGGTAGGCTCAGTAATCTAAGCCACTTCAGTGTTTTTCAGTTTCAACAAAGAGTAAGAAACAGCCGCCTGACTACAACACCAGGACACTAACAACATTAATCTGTCTTAATCCCCAGGAAAAGGCCAATGAAAAGGCCAAACAGGAGCTTCTTACGAATAATGAGGCCATCACCAAGGCAATGAACCAGACTAAAGAGCAGTTGGAGCAGATGAGAGAGGTATGTTTCTGGGGGGGTAAAAATTAAAGGATCAAGCTTAATTGTATTCTAATGTAACACCTTAAAACCTGTTGTGTTGTTTCTGTGAAATGTCAGGCAGAGAAAAAGTTGAAGGTGCAGCTGACCACAGCGGAGCAGCAGCACACAAAGACTCAGGAGGCGCTTAAAGAAAAAGAGAGTCAGTTGGAGAAGCAGCGGGCACAACTGAAGACGGCCCAGGGGTCTTTTGGGGAGGAGATGAAGAAACTGAAGGGCCAAGTGGCAGAGTTACAGGAAGTGAATGTCAAGAAGGTGAATAGAGGATACAAATACAAACATGCATACTGTGACTGTCAGCTCTTGAGAGGATCGATGTGAAGTGTGAACCTGTGAACTCCAGGTAGAAGAGGAGAGTAAGCTGAGGGCGCAGGTGTCAGGGCTCGGCCAGGAGCTGTCCTCTGAGAAGAGCCGGACAGCAGAGCTGCAGAAGGCCTTGGAGCAAAGCCAGGGAAGCCTCACTAAGCTTCAGTCTGACTTCTACGGCAAGGAGTCTGAAGTCTCTGCCCTGCGTCAGGACATGAAGGTAATGTGATGATCGAAGAACGTGTATTGTTTATTTTGTTGTTTCTTCAGAGCATTATTCCCCTCTCCTTTGTAATATAGATCTGCTTGTATAGATTATAACCCACCTGGTTGGTGCCAACATCATCTGGTACCTCACTGATTTCAAGTCTGCGGATGAAACCTCGTGCTCTGCGGGTCGATACAGAAATATCGACACATCTGATCCGTTCTAGGATTCATTTTCATGAGAAATATTTAAATTCAGTCTTTCGGGGTAAAGGTGTGTTCAACAGGCCAATAAGCCAAATGCTCATTTTATGTAAATTAATCATTTAATTCACAGAAAGTTCTGCCATATTATGATTTGTTTCGATTTGTATCGGGTTATGAGATCTGGGTCTTGACACACAGCTCTGAAGGTATTTCATGCGGAAAAGGCTGACGGAGAAGAGGCTGATGATGACTTGGTTTAAAGAGGTTGTGTTACACGTCGTATTTCTAGAGAGGCTGTGATGCTGCATCACTTTTAACTATTTTCTCAGAGGTGAATTAAGGATACGGAGGGTTGTTGATCATTCCAGACAGAGACTTGCAGACTGATCAATAAGACAAAACACACACACACTCCTTGGAGCAGTTCCCTTAGTCCTCGCTGTTTATATTGATTTCTATTTTCACCCTCCTCACTTTGGCTTCTTGTGATGTTTCTCTGACTGTAGGCGTTGGAGGAGAAGCTGCACCTGGCTCAGGAGGAGCTGGCTGCCAACCGAACCCATCAGACGGGTTTAGAGGCTCAGATCCAGGAGCTGCAGACGGGCCGGGGCTCGCTGGAGCAGGAGCTGACGAAACGGGACCAGAAGCTCAAACAGCAAGAACAAACCCTGAAGGAATTACAGAAGCAGCAGGTCAGACGAACACGAGTTTAAAAGAGTGGCACACACAGAAATAAACACTTACATGACTCGCAGTGATTAAGTCCAAGCGTTACATAGTAAACTGTGGTTACTCAATCAGGGTCAAGTGAAGGAGGAGATGGAGAAGGAGAGGAGTAAAGTGGAGGAGCTGAACAAAGCCAAGAGTGTCCTGGAGAAGAATAACAGCAGACTGACTTCTGAGTTAAAAGCACTGACGGAGAAGAGCGAGAAGGTCAGTGTCTTATTATAAGTAGCAGCTAACAGTATATATATACTGTTAATAGTCCACATGTCACAGCCTGAGCTGTTGTCCGCCATTTTTTGTCCCATACTGGCCAATGTGACCTGTTTCCCATGCTTGTGTCTTATGTAAACAGCTCAACTCGGGGATACTGCAGGTCATAAGGGGCCACATTCTTCAAAGTTAGAGCTAAAGCGTGCTTGAGTCGACAATTTGACCTGAACCTGGGTTTCTTCACTTCTTCAAAGCTGTTAAAATTGATCTGAAGCCGTTGTGAGAGCAGTAACCTGCTGAAGCCTCTCATAGTTTTACCCCAACTGTGATCTCATTTTTAGTGCTGCTGCTTTCTTTAGAGACAGTAAACATGTGTTTAACGACCAAATATTGCACATATTTACAGTATTTATTTCTCTTCAGGAGCTAGTTGAGTTACGGGAAGCCAAACAGCTGTTGATCCAGCAGAAACTGGAGCTGCAGGGTCAGGTGGAGGCGGCTCAGAGTTCCCTCGAGCAGGAGCAGAAAGAGCACCAGGCCACCAAGGACAGCAGGCAACAGAGAGAGGAGCAGCTCCTCGCCCAGACCAAGGAGGTCCAGGATAAGTTGGTAGGCCCATCTTCCAAATCCCACCAAATTCATCTAAACGTCGATCACTTCTCACCCCTTTTCATGACATGATTAATGCTTCTTCTTAAAGCTGGCCGAGAAGCGAGCCAGAGAAGAGCAGGTGAAGCGCGGGGAGGAGGCGGAAGCCAAGATGGCCGTGCAGGTGACGGCACTGAATGAAAACGTGGCCACGCTGAAGAGGGAGTGGCAGGGCAGCCAGCGGAGAGTCGGTGAGCTGGAGAAGCAGACGGATGAGCTGAGAGGAGAGATCGCTGTGCTGGAGGCCACCGTCCAGAACAACCAGGACGAGAGGCGTGCGCTTTTAGAAAGGTGAGTTGAGTTTCGGATGTTCTTGATTGTCCTGATTGAAGAGTGGAATGACTTTAATCACTTGCCATAGACAGATGTGTTGACTTGAGTCAGCTACTTAAAAATCAAGAGAAAAGATAATTTAATTATTCATAATCAGACTGTTGCTGCACAGATGCTTTTCAGGGGCTACATTCAGATTATTTAATCCATTTGCATCTGTCACCGGGATGTTCTTATGTCTCCAGCATGACTAACATATTCCTCTAAAACAGGCACTCGGCTTTAGTTCCCCCCAAAGAAACAATTACGCTGTGTGAAACTCATTTTGTTTAATATTTAACATTGCCTCAAGGTTAGTCATGCTCTTTAAATTCACTAATGTACCATCTCAATTTTTAAAGAACTTAATTAAGACGCTAATTAAAAATTATGTATTATATATTCAGCCTATTTTCGGCCGCAAGATGGCTTCTGTTAATCAGTCATCAGTTTTTTTAGTTTAGGTGACATCAGACAAACATTCCTACAACACTTATGGATTCATGGTTGATGATATTGATAGTTAACTTTGAGGGGCCTTGCAAATTATGGATGTTTCCTGAGAGAAACAGTAAACTAGGAGGACACTCTGTGATGACTTTGAAACACTGGTGAAGCACTTCTACTGTCTGTTGTTTGCTCTGATGGAGGCAATGTGATTAGTCAAAACTGACTTCAGGGAAATCCACCTGTGAATAATAGAGCTCTGTGGTAGCAGAGAGAGAATTAATAAAAACTGTCCCAGAGGACAAGTTGTAATTCCCCAAAACACTTCACATCAAAAGTATTAATTAACAAACTGATTATGCAGCCTGCCAAGTGGCAACGGTGGGAAAATTATCCAGAGCAACCAATTAATGAGCGCGTACACACAAGTCATCGCGTCCCGTGTGGTTGTGTTCCAGGTGTGTAAAGGGTGAAGGCGAGATAGAGAAGCTGCAGTCGAAGGTGGTGGAGCTGAGGAGGAAGCTGGACGACACGACGGCGGCCATGCAGGAGCTCGGCAGAGAGAACCAGTCGCTCCAGGTCAGTGAAGCAACGCCGGAGGAGCTGACGGGATGAAAGTACAGATGTGTTGGCATGTGTTTGTCTTGCGAATAAAGTTCGTAGCTCTGATTGTGAGTCTTGCTGTTGGTGCTTTTTTCAGATCAAGCAGTCACAGTCTCTGACCAGGAAGTGGGCCGAGGATCACGAGGTGCAGAACTGCATGGCCTGTGGGAAGGGCTTCTCTCTCTCTGTCAGGAAGGTAAGAGTGGATCGATGCTGGTCGGCAGCTGGTCGCATATTTTAAACCGTCTCTGATCTCCGTCCTCCTCTCTCAATATCCAGCACCACTGCAGACATTGCGGAAACATCTTCTGCGCCGAGTGTTCGGCGAAGAACGCCCTCACGCCATCCTCCAAAAAGCCAGTACGGGTCTGTGAGACGTGTTTCGAGGAGCTTCAAGGTTGATTTCCCTCTCCCATCCCTTTACCACTCACCCCTTTACCCTCCCCCCCTTCCTACTCCAGCAGACAGAAGAAGGCGTGTCTTCGTCATATTTTAATGTGCACTATAAAGGACAGACCCAGTGCAAGACTCCCACCTGCATGTGACTCCTGGCCCTGGCATGGAGGGAAACAGCTGAAGGGTTTTTTTCATGGAAGAGACGCCAGAGCCACGTGACGGGAATCTGGTGGGACTGGTTGGGATTGTCTGTATCTGTTTTTGTGCCTTTGCTACTCCTGTGGACTGCCAGAGAGCGGAGACAGTGAGAACTCGACGCCATCCATCTCTTTTAAGTTCATGTTCACATCTCCATCGTTGTTTGGCATCGTTTGCGATTGCAAGGTAGTTGCATTTTGTTGTAAAAATGTTGGGCATCAGGAGGTGGAAGGTCAGTGTGACACTGCAGGAGTGACCGCGGAAGTAAATATTGGGAATCGCTGCTGCCCTACAAAGGTACACGCAAGTAACTATTGTGTCCAGGAGAAGTGACATTTTCTGTGTTTAGCTACGTCAATCTGACCCTTCACTAAAAAAACTAAAATACATTTAGGATTTTATTGAAAAATTAATGATTTTGGTGAAGACTAAAATATTTTTGGATATTTTTTCAGTTTAACAGTGCGTTAACTACACCTCGAACTGCAAACAAATCAAATATGACTCTTTCTGTTATGAGCTTTTGATCTATGGAGGTTTTATATCTGTAAAACTCGTGTTTTAAAAATCTGACCTCGTCTCAATGTGAAGTCTTCGGGCAGAGCGGGAGCGCGTGGGGGCGGGGCCAGCGGGAGAAACTCTCCACTCAGTGTGCTGCGTAACCAGGAAGTAAACCTGGAAGCTTGGAGGCTTTTCTTTTTTTGGCACCAGGCAAGCAATTCACATTGGACTTTGGGTTCTACTTGAAATCTGTGTCTTGCAACCACTGCTGTGCTGACTGTATAGTTGTGACTTCACAACCTGACAGAAGATCAGACAGCTTGTTTTAAGGGCACAGTTTCAGAATATGAGCTTTGTGCATTGAGTGTTTTGATACTTTCACAGTATTCGACCTGCTGTATAATCAACAAAGACACGGAAACCTCACAAAATGTGCCAGAAAAAGTTCATCTGGCCCCAAAACAAGATGACAAATTGTCAGTTTACCAGCTGGAGTTTTAATTTGATGTTTTTGTGGACAGGATTGAATTAAAATATGAAGATTTTAGATGTAAGGATGCGTTATATTTTCTAAATTTGAACCAATGACAAGAACTAGATCCTTTTTTGTTAACACTGTGTTAAAGTGCCCACCACTTGAGATTTTAGGGTTAAACCATCGCTGTAAAAGAAAACAGCTCATCAGTCGATTTATGCACCAGCGATTTTTTTTTTGTGTACCAGACTTGAAACCAACATTGATGTCAAACCTAGTTACTGTGTGTTTCCTTTGTGCGGCAGCGTGTTCGTGTATTTTGTTGAAATTAATGTTTTCACGACCAAAGAATGTCAGCAGCAGGAAAACAGCCGAGATTGAAAAAAACCCTGAGTTTGTTTCACGTTTCAGTATTTTTCAAAGTGTCTCCTTTTGAAAGCTTTTTTTTCTTTTTTGTTTTAAATCACAGGGTCCTACACTTTTATCTTGAACGCAGCACGTATGACGACGCGAGAGGCTTTTTTTCTGTACAGTCTGTTGTGTTTTTATTCGCTGCGCTGCCACATTTCTGTCGTTTTGCAAATCGTGGTGCTTTCTGCAGTCATCGAAGGTGCCTGCATGTTTATTTTAATTATTTTTTTTCTCCTGCTGCTCGTCTCCGCTCAACAGCACCAACTACTGCTGGAGCTGTGTGCGCGTATGTGTGTGCGTATGTGTGTGTGTGTGCTCTGCTTCCAAGCAATAACTGTGGCTGTGTGTGACGTTGCTGTAACAGAGTGTGTGTGTGTGTGTGTGTGTGTGTGTGTGTGTGTGTGTGTGTGTGTGTGTGTGTGTGTGTTTTAGTGTTTAGGCCTGCTGTGTTCGTCTGCTGAGATGCACTGTACGAATGTCGGCTGCTCAGAATCTCAGCATCTCTCTGGCCCGCGTTCAGGGACGTCGGTGCTGCTTTCAGGTGCGGCCGTGACTGTCGGCGACCTGTCCGCCGCCGAGCACACTGTAAAAGTGAATTCCTGCTTTTGTTTTAATTTATAATTGTTTGACAGATATATTTGGTAAGATCTTTTTTTTTGTGCAATCGTCTAGAAAGACTGGAGCGGGCGACAAACACTGTAGGCCAGGTGCGACAACGCAAGGCTGTTCTGGCACTTTTGCAAAACAAGTGGCGTGTTTCAGACTTTGGCTTACCAAATTAACTCTTTACGCTTGTATGCTCATTGGAAAAATAACAACATCCATCTCAAGTTGCAAGCTCTCAAGAAACACCTTCTCTTTTGCGTTTGCATTGGTTTTGTTATGTCTACCTCAGATTGGCACAGGAAAGCACTATTTCTAAACCTTTAGAGATCACAAGTATTGTGTCATTGCCTGCATTTGATCAAGGATTTGTGATTTACCCATCAAGCTGTACAGTCCCCTTCAAACCCAGAGAGATGATTTGCACCTTATTGTATTCTGGACTCCTCCAGCCACAAAAAAAACAAAAAACAACAGGACCACCACCGACTTTATACAGGCTTCAGCATTTCTAGCCCTGATGTACTTAAACTGCTCATTAATACTAAGGCTGTCATAATTATCTTTGTAAATGTTTGTAATGAAAGAGAAAAAAAAGGAAATTATATATAACACTCGTGGATGTAGAATCATGACAACAGTGAAAATGTACGTGGACTCATCAGTGTCTTACTCATTTCTACAGAATGGCACCACAGACCTGTGCACACTGAATTGTGGCTTGCTTCGTGTTGCTGTCAGTTATCATGCATGACGACTTATAACTGGCCTGTGGCTCACACGTTTTCCCCTCTCCATGTTTTAGAGTCATCGTATTCGATGGTCGTGAAAGGTGTGCCTTAGGCCGACGTCTCGCACGTCTCACACGCACCGTGTTATTTACCACAGTCAGGGTGACCTCAGCTCACCCGCGGGGACGAGAGGAGTCATGTAATTTTGTGTTCACATGTTCACCAGTTGATTTTCTAATTCATCATCATCATGACAAACGTAAATAAAAACCAGTATGTTTCTATTTTCCCTTGTGTTGTCGTCTTTCTTTACAGACCAGAAGAATCACTCCTACAGCCACTCAACGTTTATTATAAGATTTTAACTCTCTGTAGTTAAAATGTTTTAGCCACCAAGAAAGCTGAAGTTCATTCTCTATCTCTGTCTGTATTCAAGGTCTTTTTAGTGACTGTTCTGGAGCTTTCGATCAGAAATAATCCCATGATCTTTTTGCCCGGACATGTAGGTGTCAGGGGTTGTATTTCGCTCTGAGGCGCTCCTTGTTCATGTTGGCTTAAAAATGGAAACCTCTTATAAAACTCCATCTGCTGATGAAGAACATGTGATATGATCAAAAGCTCAGGAACAGATATTAAATGGAACTTTTTAGTTGAACTTGAATACCACAAATTTCCGAGAGTGGGAAAAGCAAATTAGAAGCTTAAGAGTAAATGACAATGAAACAGAAAAGTTTTACTACACATTCAGATATTTATTGTACACTACTGCAGCAGCTGCCTCGGACAGGCACAAACATTTTTAGTTTACAAAATGATCCTAGTGCTAAAAACAAAACGAAACAGTCATTTACAGGATGTCAGGAGACGACGAAGTGCACGTTTGACAGGAGAGAGACTCTCCAGGTGGCTGACGGACGGGTCATATCTGCGAGGACTCCAGCCACAGTGAGGAGCTCTTGACTCGCGGCTGCTCAGAGTCCAGCTTCAGCAGCGCCGTCACAGCGCCCTCTATCTTTGAAATCCACACTCTCTGGAAAAACATCACACAGGAAGAGAGATGCAGTCAGATTTAAGGTTTACGGTGAGCAGCAAAAAAAATGTTAATTTTTTTACTTCTTTTTAATTTCTACTTCTGTTTCGTAAAGTGGTTTTATACATATGGAGTCACAGGAGTAACAATAAAAAAGATGAATGTGGGAAAATAAAGAGGAATCAACAAATGAATAAAACAACAGTACAATATGTTAAGTTCTGTTTGATTATTGTATTTAAACATGTTTTTATTCAATGTTTCACAGTTTTATTATTTTTTTGTGGCACTTCTGTGACTCCATGACGACAAGTTACCACTAATCCTGTGCTTGAGCTCAGAAAACAGCCCCAGACAAGTGACGACCAACGACTTTAAACTATTTCAAAGATACTACTGAGCCGCACAAGACTAGGATTGTAAATAAATAATACAGTTGCATGCATAAATACTGGTGATAATATTTAAAGTTTAACCTGAAGACAACAAAATACATTTCACAGAGGAAACAAATTACTGAGAATACTTTGTTATTCAGCAGCTGCTAGCCTGAGGTAAATTCAAATTATGTGAGTGATGGGAACATCGTCTAAACTCAACAGACAAAACATCATTTTGTGGTTCTCTCTGAATGTCACCAGTGAAATCTTGTGTTGATTCCACCCAGAGAGCAGATGTCTGGCCGCAGTCAACAGATCCACAAGATGTTTACAGAATCTGATCAGCGCTCTGCCGGCGTTTTGAAAAAACACTGCGTGCCTCTTTAAAACTTTCACGGGTGAAGTGAATCTACCTTGGCGGACTCTGACGCAGCTTGCAGGATGAACGCTCCGATGCATTGCTGGTAGCGGTTCTGGTGCATGATTATGAAAGAATGAGGCAGTCCCGACGCTACAAAACAAAGCACAACATTACAATTCCTCCACCGACGTCAACTGTAACGCACCGTACAGGCTGCAAACATCAAGACCCAGCAGAACTTTTCGATTCTGCTGCATGTTCTCAACACATCTACTCACTGATGTCACATAAATTACTCAAATCATTCAAATAATCGTTCATTACTAGATCCGAGTCTGAACTGAGGGTGTAAATCATTACTTGAGGCGTTGAGCTGATCAATGTTCCTCAGCTGGAGTCGGTCCAGAGAGACGGGCTGGTCCAGAACCGTGAACGTGCACCCCTCCTTCAGCAGCTGATCCAGCTCCAGGTTCTGCGGCAGCCTCAGAGGATTCTGATCTGGACCCATGGACCGCTACACAGGACGACAGCACACACACACACACATTATGAACAGGCTCTGAAGCTTCTCTACAGACTTGACCTCGGTCCGGGTCAGGCTGAGAGCAGCGCCATACCTTCTTGTTTCTCTTGATCTTCGTGATCAGCAGGAATTCGTCGAACAGGAACAGATAGACGTCTATGAGCTTCGTGTTTTCTAGTAATGAACCGAAGAAAAACAACGTGAGATTTTTGTATCGTATCGCAGCTCCGAGCGCAGATAATGTCGGAGGCTGTTCACACCTGTGAGCACCAGCTTCCCTTCATGCAGCAGACTCCTGTGGGAGATGAGATTCTCCAGAGTGACGGCCTTCAAGAGATGCTTCAGGCTCTGATAGGAAAAAAAACATTTTCACCTTTCGGCGCGTAAACTGACACGCAAAGATCTGATAGCAAAGGAACAGATTGCGACACGCTGCCGTAAACTGTACACACTGAAATTGTTTTTCTTTGCTATCCAAGATCTCTGATTTCACATTCAGATACACGATCGTGGCATCTTATCGGCACACAGCAGGTATCAGAGGATGAAGTGTTTGTGTCTTGTTGACAGGTGAGAGTGTGAAAGTCACGGATATGCACAAAAAGTAATAACTTGCATGTGCAGAAAGAGAAGTAAACCTCCTCCCCTCTGGGCGCAGGTTTACAATGCATTGATTCATTTTGTATATTTTTTGGAATATTTCTTTGTAAGAACTTTTTTAGAACTTCTTAAGGACTTGCCAGTTTTACATTTCAACTGTGATTGTGTCTCTGCGTTTTCCCACATGTGTGTGTGAGGACTCCGCTACTGCAAACAAAATCTACCTCTGGGTTCTGATTAAGTAACTTGAACTTGAATATACACATGAACAGACCTCAGGGACGAAGGCGCGCTTGTCTCTCTCCCACACGGGCAGCCACACCAGGGCGTCTCTCAGCTGTTTCACCTTCTGGTAGTTATCCAGCCACTTCACCTTTCCCTCCAAGTCACCTGGAAGCAGAGAGGAATCATTTCAACGAGAGGGACTTAAATGTAATGCTACTACAAGTGTAAAGCTGCACCGCTCCACCTTTTCTTTAGTTCTGTTCTCTAAACTCTAAGCTCCTTTTTTTCTTGATTCTTCTCCTCCTCATCAGTATTACCAGAGGTGGCAAAAGTAAACACTTTCTTTACTCAAGTAGAAGTATATGCACTTGTGTAATATAAGCAGAATTTTTGATTCCACTTCTTTACTCTCTTAATTACTCTCAAAATATAACAGCAAGAAGTTTCCCTCCCTCATTTCTAAGCAAAACTAACCAAACCTGAGCTTTTGTCACTGCAGCAATTTTCTAGTTTCCCTCCGTCTGTTTCTGTCTTGTCACGTCTTTCACGTCATTTCGTCTCGCCTCATCGGTCGTGCATAATAATAGGCACTGATAGGGCGACATCAGTCTTGTGATGTTGGGAAGGCGGCGTGCAGTGACGCAAAACAGGAGTAATGGATTTATCAAACGTAATGACCGTGTTTGTGAAATTGCAAGGCGTAGAAAGTGCTGAGGTTTGGGCTGAAATGTGGGGAGCAAAAGTGAAAAGGCTGTCAGACAAATAAATACTAGTACAAATATGAGTACAGACATCTGAATAATCTACAGAGCAGTAACAAAGTATTCATTGGAGTTCAAATGGTAATAAAACATATCTTTAATCAGTCAGAGCGTTGAATTTAGGATCAGTGAATCATAGACCCGTGATGTCCGATATCAAAGTGAATTAGGCCAGAAGTCCAATAAAAACACTGACACTGGGATCGGTCCTGACCCTATTTTAAGCCTCAAACTGTTAATTACTCTTAAAAATAATTATGTGCTTCAGTTCTATTAATAACAACTTTACAAGGTTCCTTCATTGTGCCAACACGTCTTCTAAAGCACCATTTTATTGTCTTGTTTTGTCTTTCTGTCTTTCTGTACTGCGATGGTTACCTGCCAAACACGGGCGTGGCCTGTATCGTGAGAGATTACACACACACACACACACACAGCTCTTACAGTAAATACCCCCCCACACCCAGAGGACATTGCCCTACACACCTGAGCTGTGGTCATGTCAGTCCTCGTCACCGGTGCAGCTCTGCCGCACCTTTTTAATGGCTATGGGAAAGTGTGTCGCTGGAGCGTCGGTAGCTGTTTGGCTTCGCATGAGTAATTGTTCAATTCAATGAAAATGACATTGAGGCGCAGCATAAATTCCCGCAGCCTGTCCATCTAGTTACAGAGTAAACCGCCTCAACAGGTCTGCAGGCGGAGGCGTGCCGAAGACTGAGCGGTCACCGCTCCTGGCTGCCGTCCAAAACATGTCGCCCTGTTCGCTTTGTTCGTGTCGAACGGGACAACCACGCATGCATCTGCTTAACACGCTTCTGTATCTTAATACGTTTGTAAACCACCTTCCGACAAACACGCTCTGAGTGACAGCCCGGCCGAGCCTTTCAGATTGTCATCAGCTGCTGAAAAAGATCTGTGAGAGGAGCTGAGAGGCCGGCTGCTGTTGTAAACATAGCCGGCGAATAAGATTATGGACTGCTGAGCGTCACTGCCAGGCCTTAAAGAAATCGACACTTGTGTTTGGCGAGCCACCAACCCGAAGCGTTTGGTAATCGACTACCTTGGAATGAAGAAGAAAAGATTGGTGACTGTCGTTTACCAGTAATCTGTGCCTTCCAGTCAACACAGGCGAGGTCTCAGACACCGCCTCGCACTTCGGATGGGTCACAGGTGATGATTCAGAGGGATTCGCTTGTATTTTTTCCAGTCTACGTGTTGTTTTTTGTTGTCGAGTCCTGCATAATATACCTTTAAAGTCACATCCCTCACCCTGCAACAGTACAGCAAGAAGTTTCCCTCCCTCATTTCTAAGCAAAACTAACCAAACCTGAGCTTTTGTCACTGCAGCAATTTTTGTTTCCCTCTGTCTGTTTCTGTCTTGTCACGTCTTTCACGTCATTTCGTCTCGCCTCATCGGTCGTGCATAATAATAGGCACTGATAGGGCGACATCAGTCTTGTGATGTTGGGAAGGCGGCGTGCAGTGACGCAAAACAGGAATAATGGATTTATCAAACGTAATGACTGTGTTTGTGAAACTGCAAGGCGTAGAAAGTGATTCAGAGGGATTCGCTTGTATTTTTTCCAGTCTACGCGTTGTTTTTTGTTGTCGAGTCCTGCATAATATACCTTTAAAGTCACATCCCTCGCCCTGCAACAGAACACACAACCAGTGAGTGACTGCTGACAGACGAGTCAGTGCTGAAATCCTCACGCGGCGCTGAAGTGATGGATTTTTCAGCACAAACCTCTGCTAACGCCCCACAGTCCCCCTCTTTAAATCAAGCCAAATCCAATGAAACAGTTAAATCAGCTAGATCTTCATTTGCATCAGCATCAACATGTGCTCACTCACAGCCACTCAAACCTGATCCTGATGCTTTATACCCTGAGAAATCAACACAAGACATCCTGCAGTCTCAAACTCTCAGTGTGAAAGAAGAGCAAATTCCTGAATACGATATCAGTTCAGTAGTTTTTGTGTAACGCTGCTAACAAACCAACCAACACCAGCCACAGGTAACACATAACCCCCTCGGTGGAGGTAACAAAAGGTAAAGTGAGTCAGGGTGGTGCGCGCTGCTCACATATAGACGTGTCCACTTGCTCAGCTATAGCCTGCAGGCCTCCGCTCTCGTCCTCCGTCTGGCATCTCTTCGCGATATTCCGCAGCAGCAGCGGGTATCGAGTTAGCCTCTGCAATGGCGCCACCAACAGGTCGCGCAGCTGCAGCCTCCGGCACTGTTCGTTCCTCTCGCACCACTGTGGAGAAACAGAGAGGGAGAGGGAGAGAGAGAGAGGGTGAGAGGAGGAAAAAGAAGGAGGTCAGAGGGGTGAAAGAGCTCGTCACGGTGTTTGTTAGAACAGAGGGCTGATGGCGGGGGGATGGGTGGTGAAAAGCGTGTGAAGAGAAGTGAGATCTGAGACCAAAAACACAATGCGAGGCCTGACAGATACATGAGCGTGATGACAGGGAAGGTTACACGAGGGACAAACGGTCACATTCCTCCCTCTGGAAGGCCTCGGTGACACTGAGCTGCTTGTTTGCCGCTTTGGGCAGCAGCGTCGCTGCGTTTCCTCTCTGACACTTGGCACGGCGCTGCCCCTACCTTCACATAAGATCCAAAGTCCTCTCGGGGCTTCAGGCTGTCCAGATAAAGCAGAGCGGTGGTGTAGTTGAGGCAGTACTTCTGCAGGCAGTGACATATGCTCTCCTGGAAAGCCTGCCAGCAGATAGAAGCACAAACATCAGGACACAGACTGCCGGGTCACACCGGCCTGCACGCTGCAGATAAACAAGAGCATAAAGATGCAAACAAGGCGAGGATCTGGGTACCAGCACAGAAAATATATTCTCAGGCTACTGTGAGGTGATTCATCTCCTCTCTGCGGCTTCTTGTGATGCATAATTGAACAGCAGGATGAAAAGGTTTTCTATTATTTTCCTGAGACTATTTCAACAGTTGGAGCGCTAAATGATTTATAATGAAAGGAGAGAAGATGAAACTAGGATTGTTTTAGTTCCAGTTTTTCTCTGTTATCTGAGGAAAGATCCAGTATTATTATTATTATTTTATTCTGAAGGGGCAGCAGCAACGACTCAAAACAAAATATTAGTGACAACGTAAGTACAATAAAAAGCCACTGAAACTTCATAATAGTGTCAAATTTGGGAACATTTTCGATACACTAGTCTGTGTATCACAATTTCTGACAACTGCTGATGTTAAGTTGAACAAAAACTCAAGATCCGGCTGCTTTTTAAGTCTGTGATGAGAAATGGAATTGTGTTTGTGTTCCTGTGAATCCGTCTGTTCTTCTTCTACTGCAAAGTGTAGCCAGCATACATTTAGATAACCACGTCTGTCAAGTGTGAAATGTTTCTTTTTGCCTCCCACGTATTATCAGCGTGGAGCTTTACGACTGAGTAAATAACTGAGAATGCAGTCAGAGTCAGTGTGTGTGTGTGTGTGTGTGTGTGTGTGTGTGTGTGTGTGCCTCCACATGTTTGCGACACTTGCCTTGCTCAGCAGCACCGGCAGGGTGGGCCCGCCACCCTCAGTGATCTCCAACGTGTCCCTGATGACACGGAGGAGGTTGTTCAGGAAACCAAAGCTCACCTGCAGCAGAAAAAAACACTCTGTGTGTCAAGAGTCAGCAGAACGACCGCACGCTCACACCTCAGCCACAATCAGCTGCATATCACCAGACGTACCGCTAACTGCTGCACAGTGTCTTTTTTTTTTAAGTACAGTAGCCATCTGGAGCTGCAGCTACAACCTGTCATTAGCCGGTTAGCTCATTCAGCCGTGCAGCTGGTGGCCCGGAGCTGGTTTCAGTCCCTGCAGACTGGGAGCAGTGTGGAGAGTGTCGGCGTGACATTACTGGTGTCACATCAGCCTCCAGCTCTGACAGAAACTGTCACATCCTCACATTCTGGTGATAACTGAAGTTTTTTAAATGTTTCAAACTAAAACTCTCACACAGATGTCACATAATGAACAACAGTGCTAATAAACAATATAGATGCACAAGTCAATCTGAATGTTTCTTGTCTCCAGTAACAGTGAGATGCATCAGATAGTTCATCAGATAAAACTAGTTAAGTATATTTCCTACTTAAACCTTCTCCGTGCATTTTATTTATTTTGCTGGACTGATCTGTTCGGTTGCTTCATGAATTGTTTCTAGGATTAAAATCTTTTGTTAGAAACTGTATTCACAAATTAAATTCTGATTTTGTGGCGCACGCTTTCTTGTGCCGTCTGTTTGTCTCGCTGTCTTCACCTCTTGACCCGAGAACTCCAGTTTAAAATTCAAGTCTTTCTTGGTCAGGAAAAGGTTTAATCATCTTTTTATTAAGAGCGCTTTTTCAAGAGTAACACTGAGCCCTGCGCAACAGCTGGTTGTTGTGAAGGCTGCTACTGTTTGTAAGTATTTACATAATGTTCCTAAAACTAGAGGTAAACAACTGTCGCTCATTTGCATCACGTCTCACCAGGCAAAGCTCGTTGAGGTTTGCGAACAGCCTCCAGGAGTCGATGTCATTCAGGCAGTTGGTCGCCTGCAGGTTCGTGAGTGTCGCCGAAAACACCTGAATGCGACAAAGAAGTCAGAGAAAGAAAGAGAGAGAGAGAGAGAGAGAGAGAGAGAGAGAGAGAATAGACTATTATCAGGACATTTGTTGTGCCAGCATTAAATTTCTAATGCGTCGCTGTGAAGAATAGAAATCCCCCGAAGAGACTTTTACACAAAGCTCACGCACAGGAATTCAGTGACAGGACGGAAAGCACAAAGCAGCAGGTGTTGGGTTTCGTTTGGGTTTGGTCGAGTTATTTGTGGTGTTGTTTGTTTGTGTGTGTGTGTGTGTGTGTGTGTGTGTGTGTGTGTGCATTCTGAGGCTTTGCAGGGACGGTTACCTCTTTGAGAACCATGAGCTGATCCAGGAAGTAAACACACTCGCTGGTGAAGAGTTCCCAGATGGCCTCCTGTCTCTTGAAAAGCTGAGGGTCAGAGGTGGGGCTCACCTGGGACGACTGGTCGCGCAGGAACTCCGCCAGACAGAAGTCCTGCACGGAGAAAAGACAAAAAAAAACCATCAGACAAGAAGAAAAAGATATTAAGAAGGAAATGTATTTAACTGAGAGTGTGTTTGAACAGAAACGGTACATTCTGTCACTGTAAAGTTCCAACCCCCATCCTGATGCACTTCAGAGTCCGTGTTTGTTTACATACGCGTGACGGTTTGACCTGACTGCTAACAGTCTAGAAAGTCTGGTTCTTGCACAACTCGTGTTACCTGAGCGTTGCAGGAGCTTCCCCGCTAATGGCCGCGCTGTCATTCCTAAGTCACTTAACAAAACACTGAGATCTGTTTGGTTTGGAAATCTGAATCTTTTCCTCTGTTCAAACCCAGAGTCTGCTCAGATTAGAAGTCGCTGCACGACCATTTACATAACTAACAGCCTGGATGCTCGAGGCGCCTCCGCTGCTGACGGCGCTCGTTGCTCACCTTATACCGCTGAAGGTCGGAGTTCCTCCAGTTCTGAATCTGCGCCGTGGAGAGATATTTTTCAACGTCGGACGCTGTGCCCGTCTGCAACTTCGCCTTAGTCTGGAAAGTAAAGGAGAAGTCACACAGCTACATCAGTTGTAGTTTACGGGCGCGTGTTGACGTGTTTTTTTTTTGTCGTTCCAGCATCCCTACAAAGTAATCGCTCTGACAAACTAAAACAAGTCTGGCTCAAGTTCTGCGTTTCAAGCGTTGACCAATTATAAAAAGAGCCAAACGGGATAAGAGGAACCACATTAATCTGCTTTGAGAAGTGGGTCAGAGAACAATGTCCAAACCAACCGCTCGCTGCTTCAACAGGGAACATCAAAACAAACCACGAGCACACCATCCACCTCAACAACACAACAACCACACAACAACAACAGCATGCAGACTAACACACCCACCGTGCTACGCCTTGAAAAGGGCCACTTCGACTTCTTCGTGTCTGTAAAAAAAAAGCCCAAACACAAAATACCGATTAATCAACAGAAGAACACGCAAGAATGTGCGCTGTGCAATAAACGGGATTAGAATCAAACAAACAAAACAGTGTGTTCGGATAAAAACTGAGGTAGACTCAAGGACTTATGAGATGTGAGAACGGCTCGGTTATTTTTGGAGAAATTAGAGGTCAAGTCGAGTTCAAAGCAGCACACGAACAGTTCACGTGTCGTCTTTTATCTTCTGGACTTGATTTGTAGTTTTGTAACTGCAGACGGACGCGTGACGCTGGTCACGTTCCAAATGACTGTCCGCTGTGTCAAACCTGCGTTTTAGTGCCACCCGAGCGTGTTATTAGCTTCAGACGTGGACGTGTTGAGCAAAGAAGACGTGAATAATCGTAATCACAACTTGCTGGAGTGTGAAGGCTCGTTACAAAACAGTAAAACAACTCACGAGAGGGTTTTTTGGTGAAGCTGACAGAGAGAACAGGCTTACTGCAGCTTTGACTGAGCCTGCAGAGTTCGTGGAGGCCAAGAGGTCAACGCCCGGACCAAACAAAGGTCTTCAGTAAACTTTTTTACAGCCTTTTTTCCTCAATATGGAGACTCAGACACAACTGTGCTGCAGATACAGTCAGCCTTAAAGGGTAAGTCCTCCAATTTTACACAATAATGTGTGTTTACAGGTGTTAGGCAGCACTAGTGAATATGTGGAAACAGTAGTATACAACCTTTTGTGGCTCCAGAGGAAGCTGAGCATTTAATCTGATAAACTGCCTCCAGTGATGTCATTCCGTTGCTAGGTTGCATCATGGGTAATGTAGTCACCAGGTTTTGAGAAGGAAGATGAATGTGTGGAATAAAAGAGGTGATATCTCTGGTTCTGCTGCAGTCAATTCATCAGATTACATGCAGCTTCCTCTGTGTTTTGTACTTTTCCCCACACGTGCAGAAGAACTCACCAAGACTTGTAAACACACTTTAATGTGCAAAATTGGTGGAGTTACCCTTTAAAGACTGTTGACTGACAGTCAGACACACCTGCATCACTTTTTTACGTGGAAGCATCACTTAAAAACACGGACAGACGGCGTAACATCAGCAAGAATATATCATAATACGGGACGTTACCAGAGAAGTTTGAACCGTTCAGTCTGTCCGCCACTCCATTGGACACAAAAAGGTCTCCAGGTGAAACATCCAATCCCGGCAGGCTGACCACCACGGAGCTCCGCCTCCTCTCCTGAAGCCTGAGGGGGAAACGGTGAACAGGTGAACGTCTGCAGATGGTTCTCTCCGCTTTCGCTGGCAGACTGAAACTGACACTAACGACATATTTAAAAAATAAAAAACAGCCTCATCAGAGACGTTAGCTTCAGTGTTACAAGGGCCATTGTCGTCCTGTTGTAGATATGAGTGAATAGACTTAGCGCAAGCCACAGGAAATAACAAAATTCCTTTTGTGCTTTTTACATGGTTGAAATGCCACTGAAATACCATCTGCATTGTACAGAACATTTGGCGATTAACACGAGCAGCAGCAGCAGAAATCATAGAGGATAAGTGTTATGTGTCCGGCTTATGCGTGGATATCAACCGATTAATGGATCACCCTATTTGTGTGGAAGGAGGCGAGCTGTCAGTGTGAGCCGGGTCTAATCCTCTTGGTCTCCTTTTCATAGTCAGGAACCGAAGCACGGCTGCGGCTGGAAAAACACAGGCCTGCCTTTTAGCCTGGAGCAAAGCTCAAGCAGCCGCTGTTCTCAAGTGTTTTGACTTATCTTTGTGCTGCTGTACTTCTGGGATTACAGCTGAGAGTAAAAGAAAAGGGGGGAGCGTTCGTGTTGTGAAATTAAAAACCCTAATAAACGTAATTCAATGATGAGGCATGAAGAATGGAGACTCAGCACCTCTGCCTTCCTTTCTTCTAATAACAGTAATGACAGAAAAACTCGATCGGTTGCTGCGTGAGTACAACGATCACAATCCAAACTGTGCCAGCAACAACAACAACAAGCGTCTGGCCATTTTAACATGTATAATAAGTCACTCGGCAACCGGACAGGCTTGTTTTGCCAAAGGTAAGCTTCACTTTCAGCAGGCTGACACTGATCGACAGCTGGTCAGTGACCCACGTCACTGCGCTGCGGTTTCACCTCTAAATTTTTCAAGCTCTCGCCTTCAAAAAAAGAAGAGTTTAAAGTTCAGAGGCAGATCGAAACCGAAGCGACTGAAGCCGAAGGAGAAGCAGTAAAACAATCGATGGACACACTGCGTGTCTGACAAAAGGTTATCAGGACACGATCGCACCATAAGGAAGCCGGTGTGCCTGTTTGTGATAACAATACAATAAACGAGAGCAGAAGTACGAGCGAGGTGCCGCTTCTCTCTGTTGACTATTATACCCGAGGCCACACGAACCGTCTTCCTCTTTTCGGCTCACAGTATCCTCTGAGACAGTAGCTGCATTTCTGCTGCTGTGCCTGAACTGTTGCACAAGCAGCAAACGAGACTAACTCGAATGCACATGTAGGCCACATGGCTGCGGGGACAACCTGTACCGCTGAGGACAAGTTTACTTTACAACTGAGCTGCAGTGGCACGTTTTGTCCTCCGGGACCGAGGCACCAAGTGTTCTCAGCCGCTCCCGGTGGCAGGGGTCGAGCCCTTCCCGGTAAACCGATACGGAGATCGATATGTAGGCAGGCAGTAAGCAGCAGCAGCACCTGAACACTGTGGAGAGGATACGTGGTTAATGGGATGGCAAGAAAAGGCACGATTACTCCTCTAAAACCAGGTCAGCACCTCCTCGCAGTTCACCCTCACAATGGCGTCCTGTTGCTTTGTGGCCCGCTCAGAAAGCTTTCTCTGTGCCACCGAGAGCACTTGTAAAAAAAGAAAAAGAGAAAAAAAGGGGGTGTTTTGTTCCCGCACAACAAGAGAAATAATGACGCCCCCCCCCCCTAAAAAAAAAGAAAAAACTAAACTGTCCCGACCGATGGCTCTCAGGGCCCCGGTCACTGTAATAAGAGGGACAGTGCCAGGGTGCAATTACAGGGACAATAGCTGCCTAATTATCCAGTGAGGGGAAGAGCCCGGCAGCCCATTAGGAGGGGTGTGGGTGGCAGTGAGAGAAAACAGCCTTAATGAGGGTTTGTCTAGCCCATCCATGACCATGGGACTCTCAAAACTTAACCCAGCAAGCTTATGCTCCATTAACAAAGAGACGTGAGCGACAATGAATGCACAATGGGGGCTCCTCAAAACGTCCAATCATCCTCGTGAGCGAGCGTCCACGAGGGGATGGCACGGTGACATGTTCACATATTTCTGTTTTTTTTTGTTTTTTTTCACCCCCCCCCCACCCGACACAGATATTTGTTGGAAACAGAAACGTCGGCGGTTCTAAAAGAGTTGCGTCTGAGTGACAGAAAAGGACGTGCAGGCGCCATCGTTTACTTATCAGTCACAGCAGGGAAAGTCTTTTTTTTTTTTTACTACATTCCTCCCGACATGCAAACATGTTCTGACGGACTTCAAAAAGGTGAGTCCAGGTGCTTCTGGCTGCGCTGACATGACATGCAAATCAGTCCAAAGGTACACTTACCTATTATGTAAATGCTCCTTCTCCTGCAGGAAGAAGGGGAAAAGAAAAAAGCATCAGTCAATGGAAAAAAACTTTGAATGGTAAATATTCTACACACTGTTACACAACTGTAGGCAGATATAACAGTAAATGTGCTGGAGATGATTCAGTCCCCTGGAGAGACGAGTTCCAGATCAAGTCAATCGATTAATCAGACGATCACTTTCACGATTAGTCGTTTAGAGCGTCTTCAAATTGCATCTATTGTCCAGAAAAGCAGCAAATCCTCACATTCAACAAGCCGGACGATTAGACAATTATCAAAATATCTGGTACTCATTTTTCCTTTGATCGACTGATGTGTTGGCGGCTCTGCATGGATCACAACGAGTTTCTTTCTTTTTTTTTTTTTTTAATCTGATTTTATTCTTTTATTTTTTTTGGTGCCATATCAGCATTAGTCTCACTGTACACCCAGCGTTACACCCAGGGTGCAGAGGCCTCCTGCCGCTCAGGACACCCGCTGTATCACTTTCAAAAGACCAGTCAAGTTTGAATCAGTGTTTTTTAAGTGGCCGCTTGCATTCAAAAGCCTCTGATATCTGAGGAGAATGTCGGGACTCTATTGAGTATGTGCTCGCTTGAATACCGCGGGCTGATGAATAGATCCCCCCCCCAACACACACACACATTATCTTTTCTCCATCGCTCACTGACCCCTCCATTATTGGGTGACTGCTGACTGCGGTGAATAGGGGCCCGAGGAGAGCACTTCCCAGGGCTCTCCGGGGGCAGTGGGCTTGGTCGGAGCTGTCAGTGCATGTAACTGCTGATTCATTTGCTGTCAAAAGCTCGCATTGTCAGCGACCACCGCAGGAGGCAAAGGGCGGAACCGAGGGGAGAGGAGGGAAAGGAAGGGAAGGAATGTGTGACCATTTAATTGATAAGACTCTCAGCAGCACATGTCTGGTGAGAGAAGCCGTCTCACCTGTGCTTCACTATCAGGAAATCCAAAATTGCTGTTCCTGTGAGCCGGGTGAGCGCTGTGGCACTCTTGTCTCTTGGACGCGAGGCCGTTGTCGAAAGTCTTGGATCTGTGCGATCTGGTTCTCTGTCGGTCGGACGATGAGACGGACTGGTGGTCGTGACCCGTCTCCCCGTCAGAGAGGGGGCTCGCCGCGAGAGGAGACTTGACCCTGTGGGGGCTGACGGGGGACGGCGTGCTCTCAGTGGAAGGCTCCTCCTGGGTGCTCCCCATCCTGAGAGGATCCCAGGAGTCCGTCAGGGGACGCCGGGTGCTCCTCATCCTCCTCAAGGTGGGAGATGTGGAGATGCGCCCGGGAGCCTGCCGGTCAAACTGGAAGAAAGGTGCCACCAAGCCGTCACCGTCCACCAGGGACGAGTGTCTCAGCTTGGAGTTTGTCCGTGTGAGGTCTATGTGCATGATGACCGGGTTGCTGGTCTGACACTCCTTATCCTCAAAGGGTCCTCGGTCCGTTTGTGTCTCTGCGTTCGCCACACCTGCGCTGACGTCTTCATTCTCGTCCCACTCGATGTAACTCCAGTCCAGCCTCTTCTCCACGTCCTGGTCCTTGTCTTGCAGGATAACGTGCTTCAGCGCAGACATTATAACCTCACAGGCATCGTAGTGCGGCAGAGATCAGGAGAAAATAAGTACAGCGATCGAGGGGTCCGGGGGTTGGCCTCTCTTTTTTTTTTTTTTTCCTCCTCTTGAGTTTAAGGTCAGATGATAATCCTGTTGCATTCCAGCTCTGTTCTCACCATTCACCTCTGCAGCTACTGAGGGGGGAGAAGAGAAGAGAAAGAGAGAGAGAGAGAGAGAGAGAAAAGAAAAGCAGAAAATATGTCAATAGGCAAAACGAGGCATGCCGAGCACAAAAACTAATCTTCTGAGGGGATTTGAACTGGGTCGAACGTGGTCACCTGGCAGTGAAGCAGCTTTAAAACGCAGAGCAGGAGGACAACAGGTCGAGACCCGCACACAGCACAGTGATCAGTACAGTTTGTCATGACATGCTGTGAGACACAAAGAGCCAGACCCGCACCTTGTTCCAGCTCTTCCTCTATTGTTCCTCTCAAAACACTCGGGTCGATTCTCTCCTTTCACACTCTCGCTTTTTATTCTCCATGTTTTTTTTTTTTCTGTTTGTTTCTCTTCCCACCATGTTAATCTGAGTCTCATTGCTTTTATGGAGGAGCAGATCCTTCGTCACATCCACGAGGTGACCAGGTAAAGACAAGAAAACAACAGCGTCCCCGAGAAATAAACTTTACAGCCTCGGATGAAACCAGATATCAGAAACAAACACGCGTCTGAGAATAAACTCGTTAAAATGTGATCAGTCTGGGTTTTTCTTTTTCTTTTTTTTTTTTTACTCACATTCTCTGCGTGTGTCCGGGGAGAGAGAGCCGCAGCTGCCGGCGGGTGTCGCGGAGCTGAGAGGCTCCGAGTGTCGCTGTGAGCACCGAACACCGCCTCCAGTGTGGAGCCCAACAGCGGCCACACGCAACTGAACAGGTCGGTGTGGCGCCGCCAGGAGGAGGAGAGGAGGAGGAGGGGAGGGGGAGGAGAGGAGGAGAGGAGGAGAGGAGGAGGAGGAGAGGAGGAGGAGGAGGAGGAAGAGAGGAGGAGAGGAGGAGGAGGAGGGAGTGGAGCGTCTGACTGTACAGGGAAGGTGCGACCTGCACCATCAACTCTCTCTCTCTCTCTCTTTATTTGCATGAAAGTTTTAACAACATTATCCAAACTTTCAGACATGAACAATAATCCAACATAAACATATACACAACATCAAGACTGATTTGCAACCATTTAGATTTACATTAATTGTATATACAGAAATCTGAGACTATAGAGCTGAATTTGTTAAAAAATAAATGCTTCCTGTTTCATTGAATTTTTCACATTGTTGGATAAAGTGCATCACTGTCTCGACCTCACCTGTCGAGCAGCGACTCTCCCTCTCTTCCTCTTCCTCCCCCTCTCTTCCTCTTCCTCCCCCTCTCTACAGGAACAATAACTGGGCTTGTTCAATCAATACCTTTTGTTCAATACACTTGTGTCAGATTATTGTCGCAGAAAATTAAAATAAGTCACTAGTTTCCACAGCGTTCTGTATGCTTCTGATTCAGATTGTGTTTATTATATTATTGTTCCTCTTCTGTTTGATATTTTTACCCTAATATCTTTTCAATATATCTAATATCATCATAGGCTTAAAATAAGAATTAACTAATTCCTTCTGTCAGCCTTGGTGGAAGACATTGGCCTACCACTATACCTGTTCAATAATAACAACAACAAAAAAAACTAAAGTTTGTTATTTTTTTTATGATTTATATCATTTGTATATCAAAATCATTGGTGCATTAACACGTATGCAGCATGTTAAGGTTACAGGTGATTCATATTTGTCCTATTTCACTCATTTCAGTGTCTAATCTTAAAAAAACAAAAAAAACAATTGTACATGACAAATATTTCACTTTTACTCAGTGTACTTAAACATGTTTGATAAAGAAAACAGGAGCAGGAAGAAGACAAAGTTATGATCAAGGTGGACTTTATTTTTCAGTACATAATATTGATGTTGGGTAGTTGAATGTGTTTAACTACATCATATTTCATTTATTGATCAAGTTGTTAAATAAATGTTGTGAGTTTAAAATTACAGTTGCCTCTTAAAGTGAGTGGAGTGGAAAGTAAAGTAGATAAAATTCATACGAATGTATAAGATTACAGTTCTGTGAAAACCTTTAGTTGTACTCTTTCACCTGGCCTTATAAAACAGTGATGGAGACTGAAGTGCCGTCCCGTTACAGGTTGTTGTATCATGATGTCTGTTCAACACACCGAGGCTGTAAACATGTGGCTTCCAGGCAGGAAAACCAGTTTGTGTGGCAACATTAAATAATAACTGTCGGAGCATTTAAAGGTCAGAAGTGATCTGTGATGTCAGAGCAGGATGTAAAAAAAAAAAAAAACACTTCAGAGTTGACCATCATGCACCTCTTCTGGCTCCACTGACTCCTCTGAGGGATTTTGTTAATATAACCCTGAGACAGTTTGGACTTTGGATCATCACTCTGATCTCTACATGTTTGGATCAGACCCTGCAGATTCAGAAGTGTGATACTGTGTCTCACCTGCAGCCTGAGGACTGTTGATGTAGGTGTGAAACAATCTTGTCTCTCTTACTTGTTTGTATTTAAAACACAGGGAAATTAAAAGGAGGTGGGGGAGCAGGAGAGTTACCTGTTGGTTGGTCCGGTACACTAGGGGGCGACACAGGTCCAGTAATGGGATGACAGTGGAGCCGAGTCAGAACCCTGGCGACCCCTCCTGGGTCAACACAGGTGGTGCATCAGTGTGTCCAGAACCACTTGTTCTGTCTCTGTCTCACTGCAGGTTGGTTACTTCCTCAGTGAATTACATCACTGAACATAAGATATAATCATATTAATGTTGTCTCTTTCCTTTAGATGTTTTATGTTGTTGTGCCGTGACCGAACGTGAAACATTTGTGGCTCCTCAACAGAAAACATCATCACCATTGTTATCATCTTCATCTTCATCATTAGATCCTCTAAAATTATCAAGGTGCTGTTGTTGAGTAAGACGACGGCTACGACAGTGTTAAGATACACAAGTCCTTCATGCAAAACCCTATTAAATGCACTTTAAGTATTTAAAAGTAGTCATTCTGGAGGAAAGTCTCATTTATCATCATGTGTAATATTATAAGAATATGAATACTGATGTGTGGATGTGTGAGCAGCGTGTTGCTGTTGAGGTGAAGCTTTTAACTTCTTTATTTTCAGTTTGCTGGTTACTTTAGTCTTTTTTTTTGTTTTTTTTTTAGACTGAACCTGTTGTTTAAAAGATGCGTTCAAGAGGGGAAAAGTGTCTCTCCTGTGCATCAACTCAGACATCTGATCTGACATCATGTGCATCGGAGGCCAAACTGGTTTTTGTAAAAGCGTTGACAATTATTGTTTTTGACAAGGTTTATGTGTAAAATCTGCTGTATGCTGTAAAGTAAATGCAGTGGAGTAGAAGCATGAAGCAAGTTAAACTATAAATACTCAGGTAAAGTTCAGGTGCCTGAGAACAGTTTGTGTTCATTCATTTAAATATGGTCACTGTGTATTTTAGGTTAGAAGACTGTGGACCTTTTGTAGTATGTACGCAACATTTCACAATAAAATAATTAAAATGCATCACAGCTGTTGTGACACGTGCACGCGAAGGTGTTTCAGTGGGTCCTGCTGCAGCTGGAGGAACTTTCATGACTGAAAATAACAAAAAAAAACAAAAAAACAAACTCACTCTGGCTTTTTGCTGCTGTTTTCCAAAACTAAGTGCAGAGAAGAAACAGGATCATGTGACGGGCTGTTTTCTGTGTGATTTATGATTCCTCTGCAGGGCATTATTATCACCTTTATCTTTTTATCCTTTATTCTTTTTAATATTAAAAAAAGTGATATGTTGTTGTTATTTTCACCTGCATTAAAGGACCTGTATGTAGTTTTTTTTGGAGAAGAAATTCTGACCCATTAACAATAATAATGAGGTAGCAATACAAACTCAGAAATATTCATATTCTACCGTGACTGAATAAACCAGCTGTTCACAGAGGAAAATACAATCTCAAAAACTTGTTGGTAGAAAGGTGGCAGGGTCCGCCATATATAAACAAAGTAAAACAGTATGAAACTGTGTTGTTCTTTAAGGTCAGTTTGTTTATTCAGTTCATTCAGTCATTAAAACAAACAGAGTGTTTATTTAGTTTGTTTAGGCATAAAAACAAACTCTTCTGATTACAATTTTTTTCTCCAAAACTGCGGAGCGCACCTTTAATTCGCAATTTAAATGGCGCCATAAAGTGTTAGATGTTAAAACTAAATGAAATAAGTGATGACATGAGACAAAATAAGTTATATAACCATGAAGTCATGAAATAAAACCTCACTGATTTGATTAAAACGTTCAATCCTGCGGCTTTTCACAATAAAAGCATGTATCACAAGCCAATTTTTTTTCCCCCCCATTTCAGCAATTTGTATTTCTTAAAATCCATCTTCACACAGAGAATATGACATATTAAAATGTTTCTGTCCAACAGAAACATAAAATATCCTCCATGTGTCCCACACCCATCAGAGCTCTGACCCCCCCAGCAGCAGCAGCAGCAGCAGATATAATGTGTATCTCCACCTACAACTCGAGGTGATCGATGCTGAATGAGCAGAAGTCTTCCTGCTCAGGATAAAAACAAAAACATGTCACTGAACGGAATTCGCTCACAGCCCTGACAGCAGCAGTCTCCTCCCCCTCAAGTGGATGTGAAGAAGAGCCCTCTCCGGTCTGACTGACATACAGGAAGAAGTTCACTTAACTCTTTCAAACGTTGCCCCCTTTTTTTTCTCTCTAAGAGGAGAAAAGAAAAGCAGCTTGGCCAGTTTTTCTCGTTATGCACTTTAGCTTTTTTCGACCTCAAATCGACTCGATGGAGGGAATGAAGGTGGATCCGAGGACTGCTGCTGCTGCTGCTGCTGAGGCGGAGGAGCTGTAACGTGGTGGGGTCCCTTCAGTCCGGAGAGAAGACCTGCCCGCACACACTTCTTTATAAATGGGAAACGAACCAAACGACGAGTGAAACATGTCAGAGCACAGGTCGAGTTTCCTTCACATCGGAGACATTGTGTCTCTGTACGCGGAAGGCTCGGTGAACGGCTTCATCAGTACTTTGGGGTATGTTCCTCCTCTCTGCCTCTCTCTGCGCACTGACCCGGTCCATATGGATATTAATCCTCGTATATCTTTTCCTGCTCTCACTTAACATCCCTCCCACAACTCCAACTCTTTTATTGATCCTAAATGTGTTCACTTGTGACAGTTTAGGAAAAAAAAAAATAGAAAAGAAAAGAAAAGAAAAGAAAAGAAAAAGTGTCCGAGTGTGAAAGTGTGCGACTTGTGGCCAAGGCCTGTCAGCGCGCTGCCTCTCAGGAAACTCTACGCAAATGTAACAGGAATGCAAAGCAGCGTGTTGCTCCAGGTACACAAAGTGGTGAAGCTCACAAGAAGGGCTCCTCCATCTGTGGGGGCCCCCCATTGTAGGGTTCAGGGACCCAGAGGGGGACATGAGGAGGTGTCAGTGGGGGGACCAAAGAGAAATAAGATCAAATCTGCACTTAAAACCTCGAATGGAGTGAGGAAGAGCGTGCCATGTTGAGAAAACAAACCGTTTAACATGAGGATAAGAATATAAAAAGGGTGTAAGAGCTGCAGAGGGATCACACATTATAGTATATGTAAAGTTTGTGGTTCCAGGAGACGGCCTGATCCTGAACCACATGACCTCCTGTCCACCACCGCGGTGACCTGGAGGAGGCCACGCATGATCACTATCAGTAAAACAGGAAATATCAGCGTGAGGACGCGTCAGATTTGACAGAAATTACAGATACAATGACGACAGCAATGATCCAGCAGAGTCCAGGGTTTGATGCCAGCAAGGGGCCACGAGAGGTGGATGTCAGAATGAAAAGAGAGGAGGAGGAGGAGTGACACAGCGTGGAGTTCATGGGAACAGAAAACAAAAACAAAAGTTAGGGAAGTGCGATGTCAATCAGACTAAACATGGAAGGACGATGTGATTCTGATATTACAGTTGAGAGACTCATTGAGACTGAGGTGCTGCTCGCTCACTCCTCCACCTGCAGCATGATGTCACACAGTTATGTAAATAATCCAAGTCAATATTTAGAGTTTACACACCCTAATGAAATCTGCAACTGCTTACGTATAATCCTATAAGCATATATACACACAGCGCAGCGACTGAGTCCTGTACTTCAGATGCTACTGGCTGCTAATTAGGTCTAAATGTTACTCAGTCTGCGTCCACACGTCGTTGTGTTTGTCACTTCTGGTACATTTTCAATATGAAGGAGACACAGATGTCGTTCGAGGCAGTGAAACTGTAAACACTTGTTCACTGGCATGAACTTATATCTCCAGTCGTCAGCCTCGTCCTTTAACGTCACAACCCCGAGCACTTCGGAGGAATTATACACTTAATTAATGCACTTAAAGGTGCATTATGTCAGATTTTGCAAATACACAGACTCCGAACAAACAGGGGGCAGCGTATCGCCAGAGTAACTGCAGCTACTGTTAGCATCATACTGCTAGCATCATACTGCTAGTTAGCTCAGTTAGCCGTGCAGCGAGCTCGGCTTGGTGTTCACGCTGCTAACACAAGCACGTGGACGGGGCTAGTTGGTTAGCATGCTAACTTCTCACATACTTTGAAGGAAGGCTGCAGGATGCACTTACACTGCGACTATATTTTGACAGATATCGCGATTACAGTATGATACATTTAGTGAGAATGATCATTTTTGCGCTCCAGTTTTCATTTTTAAAGAAGAAACTGATGAAAACAACTGATAAATTCATGTTGACGTGACATTTGTTGGCGTCTGTACTGAACAATCATGTTTTCTTACATCTATAAAAGAAGATTTGTTGGTCAGGACGCGTCTTTAGCGTCACACTACTTCATTGTAAAGCTGCTTTGCGACATAATTCAGCTTTATCAAAAATATTGTAGCTTCTTGCGATATGAATTTTGCATCTGGCTTTATTGCAGTTTGAATTATGTTTAGATTTTTTTTGTGCAGACCTACATTGAAGCATCCTTGTGATCGTCCATATTGTGTGATGATGGTATTAAAGATAAGTTTTGAAGAGATCTGAGCCACAGTTTGACAAATCTTGTCTCAAATTTCCAGATTCAGCCATCATTTAGCTCACAGGATGAGGACAGTGACAGGAAAGAAGAAATAACAGCAACATTTATTCTGAATTTGCCAGTTTTAGTTTAGCAGGCGTTGCAGTTTTAGTCGATAACGATCAAGTGAAGTTTTGCAGGATGGCTAATAAACATTCAGCTCACGATGAGGGTTTGTCAAGCAGACTCTTGATACTTTGACTTGTCATGTGAGTTTTTTTTTTTTTTTTTCATTTTTCCGCCAACTAACTCATCCAGTCAGTCGGTTGTCGGTCTCACTTCACGTGTTCAGCTGTGTGTGGGTGTGATTTGAAACTTCTGTTCATGGCGCCGTTCACACAGCAGCGCAACAGAAATAAATACCACAAACAGACCGTTTTTTAAAAAAAAAATTTTTATGTGACCGTAGTTCCTCCTCAGCTGAAAAAAAAAAACATCAGTGCGAGGTGAAATGTCTCGGTTGGTTCCTGGTGCACTGTGAGCCTGCAGAACCAGCGTGGAGAGACCGACTGGCTCTGAAGCAATGAGTCGGCCCCACCCACCTCCTCTCCCTTTTCCTCACCCCTCTGTTTCTCGGTCTTGACGTTTCTGCCGTAAATTCCTTGGAAACAGAAACTACAGCACAGCTGGCTTGTTGGAGCCTCCTCTTCAGTCACTTGTGCTGTTGAGTGAATAGATAGACAACAATGCTCCCGGCCTCACTACCTGCCTCACTGTTTTCATGAAATTCTCCCTATCTTTAAAAGCCGGTGCCAAAGTAAATGTGAGCGGCAGCGGCACACAAGCTGTATGTTTCAAAAATACGAAAATGTAGAGCAGGCGATTGTTTGCAGCTCCTGTTGTGGCGAAGCGAAGCCGGGAAACTCTTATCAGCAACTCCATAACTTATGTAGTTTGACAGGAGCGCTGAGTGTTTTTTTTAAAATTTTTTTATCAAGGGCCGTGCTGTGTCAGAGAGCTCGCCAAGGCCCAGAAAAGCAAGCGCCGTGGCCCGCTGTGAGCACAGTGTAACCTCGGCTGCTCAAGGCTGCTCATGCCTGTGTTTGTTCAGGATAACATTTAAATCCGCGAGTTCCTCACACACCTTTCACTGCAAACACTCCGAAGCCAGATGACCTTTGAGCTCCTTATGATTTCTGGCTGATCAGATCTGTCATTGTTGACCTCCGTGTCTCGGATCTCCCGCCAAGTTTTTTTTTTAATCATCAGAGGTTCATTTTGCTGTAGTTTTTTGTGTTTCAGTCCACTTTACTGTGCATGGAGGAGATGAGAGATAAAATAAAGATTGCAAAAACCCGAATGACATTTGAGTTGCTCACGAGGTCGTCTGGCTGATCGGATCCATTAGTGACCTTGGTGTTTTGGATCTCCTGCTGCATGTTTAAATCATCAGAAAGCCTCGTTTTTGGTGCAATTTTCGTGTTAAGACAAAGATGATAATTTTGTTTCTATACGATTATGTTCTGTAAATGTTGAAATAATGACAGGGTGCAGTTAATGAGAGCAAGTATGACTCATCTTAGATTGCTCAGCTGCTTTATCAGCAGGTCGAAACAGGCAACGACGCACATTAGTTGTAAAACCTCTCACCCACCGACACTTTTCTGACGTCCTTCACCTTCGACGGCAGAATCATATCAGACCTGCCACTCCGCAGTACATACGGTATTATTTTTCTCCTGTTGTTGTCTCAGGTTGCCCCCACAAGCAGCGGAGCTAAATTTAGCTCTCCCCTGTCTGACCTGGTGGATTTATCATCGGTTCATGTTTAACTCGGTTACAGAGCAAACTCTTTGCGCCGGCTGTGAGTGTCGGGCCCTGTCGAAGCCTCCCTGTTTGAACTAAAGCCCGGCTCTGTGCGGACTTAAGGTTACTTATTTATGAGCTCGGGGGACTTTTCCAGAGAGCCTTCCTGTTTTAGCCATTTAGCACTCGATTCTGCTTCCTGCCGGGCTCTATTGTCTCTCATTTAGATGTAACTGATACAGAGTCTCAGGAAATAATACACAGCCTGTGGATTCGACGCTGATCAAGTGGCGTGGCATGAATAGGAAGCGCCTCGGCTCGCTCCTCCGCGGCTGCCAGCTTTGTATGAATCGGAGGAATTGTCCATTGCATTATGTTTCTCCTCAGTGGACGGGATGAATGGACGGGCTTGTGCACCTCGGCCTCTGGCGCAGCTAGGATAAAGGGAACGGGAATGACATGGAGCATCTGATATAGAAACTCGCAGCTGGTGGTATATAGAACGTATTTTCAACCGGTTGAAGTTACAACATCTCTCTGGTTTGAAGCCGTATGTGTCCGTCACGTGAGGAGTCCCTCAAACACCGTGAGCACTGTGACCTTTGTCCTCACTCACTTTACACACATGATATTAAACCTTGCTCTCGTAAACTTTCACATCAGATTATCTCACGTCTGCTCTCTGAGACGTGGTCTGCTCATCTTGAGGCCTGTCGTGACTTGACTAAACCGAGTTCCTAAAGGTTTAAGAGTCTGAGTTACTCCGGCAGTGTGAAATACGGCAGGTGTAACTTCAGATCAGTGTGTTTTTAAAACAAATCCAACGAGTGGCAGCATGAAAACAGGGATTTACTGAGGGGAAGAACAAATTCCGTCGCTTTCTTTTATTAAAACGAGTGAAGTAAAGATGATTTCACTGCTGCAGCACACTTTAAGACTCAGATGCAGTCTGACTTCTACTTTGACACCTTTAACATTTTAGGTCTTTATGTTCGTGAATCAGCTCTTTTTTTCCCACCTTCATTGTCTTCCCTCCAGTTCCACTAAATAATGGGCTCGCTGCCATCCCAGCCTTTATGTGCGCCGTCACCTCCAGTCCTCCGAGTGTTGACTGCTAACACAGGCGGCTGAAATGAAACTTGTTCAACACTGTTTTCTGAAAGCCGATTTTAAACCTGGGATTAACAACTCTGTGCCTGGTTTCATTTACACTGCCGTAAATCATCCGGCGACAAGACAGACTTCATGTCACTGGATACAGCTCATCTTCACCCACTGATAGTTGATGTGACGCCTGCAAACGTGTCATTCACGCAGGGGACGCTGGGAAACATCCCCCACCCCTTTCTGAAATGAGCTAAAAACTTGCTTGCACCAACAAAGAATAACTAGGATTCATATTCAGTTGCTGTAATTATCCACTGTGATCTCATACAGTCCCTAATACATGTTAGACTGATATATATGAACATCTACATGATTTACCCTTAACTTTGAAATTACTTGCTCTTAAAAACGCTTGACAAGTCCTTTTTAAAAAGACGTTACCTTCGCCCTCATGTCCCCACCGCCAAGTGTGCTTGGACAGATGAACGCATGTTTTCATGACTGTGGTAAATGAGGCTGTAACGAACCATCACACTCGTCACAGTGTTCACTTGCGCCGTTAATTCCTGTCAGTCATCAGCTGCAGATCAGCTTTTACTGAGCTGTCAATAAAACATCCCTAGTATGTAAAATGATGAGATAAGAAGTCTTGGATGTGGGGAAACAAGGCTGTTATTAACTGGATGACACCCTTCCAGTGCCCTCTAATCAACTCTGCACAGAAACCACATGGTTTCCTCTGGTGGCAGCAGCCAAATGAAGCCTGTGTTCTCTATACTAACGTACAGCAGAGGAGCTCGATCCTCAGAGAACAACTCACCCTCCAAAGCTTCATTTAGCATTTTAATCCATGTTGATTCCTGGTTTTGCCTCTGTACGCGCCGTGAGATACATTTTCTCTCTCTCCGCTTTGACTCTGCACTCTGTGGAAGCCTCAGAAAACATGTACGTCATTTTATCTACCTCGATTCAAACCACGGTCCCGAGCAGACCTCCCTCCTCCCCCCGCTGGGTTTGAAAAAGCGGAGATCAAAGCGGCATAAAATTCAATGATCTCCATCCAGAAATGTTCAGAGCATCAGTCCAGATGCTGGGAGAGCACCGAGGAGATGGACACGATGGTGCACAGAGACGTCGTTCTTTATTATATTTTGCCGGAGCAGCGTTTTCATCCTGCAGGAGGCTTCAGGCAGCCGGCTGTAGAGCCAGTGTGGTTTCTGAACCGTGTATTCAAATGATGGGATTTAGAAGCGGTCCGAGACTGTGCGCTGTGTATTTGCATTGGACTGTAATACCACAATTAGACCACAACTTATGCCATCTTTGTGTTTAAATTGAGTGGCCAATAGGACATTTGCATAAAGATGAAAGGAGACATTTTCAGATTCCTGATTTTATTTCGGGGTTTACTCCTAGAATATGTTTACATGCTGATTCCCCCTCTTGTCTAAAACACTCTTAAGCTCTTTAGACTTAAGACTTTTATTTATCCCACATCGCCCCATTTACCCCAATTCACTTGTCACAGTAGCAGGTAGACAGACATACAATAAGTACAAGCCTTAAAATACTTTAAAAAAATACTAAAAAAGATTTGAATAAGAGAGAAAAGGTACAATATAGAGAGGACTATACATTAAAGCTAGGGTCTGTAATGGTGTTCAGAAACACATTTTATTATACTGGGTGAAATGGCCCTGCTATCCTGAGAGCAGTCAATATATTATGTATTCAGAAAAAGGAAAGAAAATAATCAGACCTCTGTGGCAGCTGCAGGACTGAGAGAAAGCTGACCAATCCGTGCTTTTCGGCCTGAATAGCACGGATTGGTCAGATGCTTTCATGCCTCCTCTGTCCCTCCCACCTCTGCGCATGCGCACGTTACGTTTCACTGATGCCGGAAATATTCAGCACACTGCAGAAACACGGAGTTGCAGGAGAAGACGTTCATTTGGTTACAGTGGCAGAGAAAATGCAGCCAGCGTTACTTGTAACAGCTCACTCAGCTAAAAAGGCAAGGAAAAGAAAGCCTGAGGCAGAAATGGCTGCGACAAAATAGGCTCTGGATAAAGAAAGAAGTTGGACCGAGTCAACGTCGGTGTGGCGTTTTAGCAATGGTAACAACTGGGGCATGTGAAGGGCCTGAAAAGTGATGCAGAGGTTGCTCTTTTTCTGTTGGACAGGTAATGATTTGTTTTGTTTAGGATTTGTTATTTTCATGAACTATGTAAGGTTTGCCAACTAGCTCGTATTAGCCCAATGCTAACGTTAGCTTATTTGTGAGTTGTTTTTAGCCATGAGAATGGCTAATGAGTCGGCCCAGTTGCCACTGGATACGGTCCGCTGCGATCCGGTTCTGCTCCGCCCTCCGGCAGTCCTCACCGGTTGCGGTTTGAGTCCGCCACGGCGCAGTACGGTAGACAGCTGGTGTCAACACGGAATGTTTTATTTTGAAAAGTAACCGGATGTTGTTTGTTAGTTCGGCGCTTTACTTCCTGTCTGCTCCGTGACTTACAGCTCTCCAGGATTGTAGACCTTAGCTTTAATGTGCATTATATACAGGAGGCAAAAATGTTGTCGTCTCTTTAAGGCTTTAGACACTTTCGATTTAAAGTATTTTAATTCCTGCGTTGTTTACGTCCGTGTTTACCACCCGCTGGCTTCTTCTCTCCTGTCTTTGTTGGTGCATTGCTGCATTTCTTGACATATTAAATCCACCTCTGAAATCGTATGAAACCACCGGCTGCACTACGTACCACTGTGGATCACACAAGACAAAACAGGGACCCAATCATATTAAACTTAACGCTGCGAGAGGTGAAAATAAACTCCACAGGGTCACTTTAAAATGTTTAGAATTACTGCAATATGTTGTATTGCTTCCTGTTGTGATAAGTAACCAGAGTCACAACTTAATGACTCCTTGCGGTGTAAACTAATGTGAATTTATTCAGATTATTAGTGGCGCAAAGTTGTTTCCTTCCTTTAAATATTTTGACTCTAGAACTGTTCTGCTTTCTGTTTGTTGGCTCAGTTTATGTCTGTTTATAGATTGCAGCAATGGCAAAGAGGTTTATTTTGTTGAATCGCTGTGACATGAATCTTTCATTTTTGTGGGAAGAAAATCATGTCGAATGATTTAGACGTGATCATTTTGTGCTCCTCTCTGCAGGCTTGTCGATGACAGGTGTGTCGTCCAGCCTGATGCAGGAGATCTGGCCAACCCTCCCAAAAAGTTCAGAGGTGAGTAGAAACACACTAGTCACACTGGTTCAAGGTTACACACACACACACACACACACACACACACACACACACACACACACTTGTTTAAACTGTCGCGGCTGACCTGATCCCTGGTACTCAGTGTTATGTAACACAACATTGTGGCTTTAGAGAAGCTTTCATGTGTTTAAGTGACTCTGCAGGCCTCCGGTGGGTAAATACCCATTAACCTCAAAAAATGCAGCTCCACCACATTAAGACCTTTGGGTGGCACTAAAGCCGACTCCCTGAGAGCGACTCCCGTGTGCCTGAATGCCTCTCTTCCTCCGCAGATTGCCTCTTCAAGGTGTGTCCCATGAACAGATACTCGGCCCAGAAGCAGTTCTGGAAGGCCAAACAAGGAAAACAAGGGAACAACAACACACAGGCGGACCTGTTTAAGAAGTTACAGGTAGAACCTTTCGTCACAATCTGCTTCTCGATTTCCTTTTTTGATTTTTCATTTCATTTGCATCCCAAAAGCTTGAGTCGACCTCTGTTTCCTCACTCAGCATGCAGCAGAGCTGGAGCAGAAGCAGAACGAGTCGGAGAACAAGAAGCTCCTCGGAGAAGTTGTCAAATACAGTAACGTCATCCAGGTACCGTCCACCTCTCCAGCAAACACCCGCGGCGCCAGATTGTCTCGAGTCCGGAGCCTTGCTCTTGTTTTCTTGTTTACCAAGGTTACGTTACAGTCATCAAATCCCTGACACCTCGGGCAACACCGTGGAAGCTCACAGTGTTCGAATTTGGTTTCTGTGAGACTTGTTTTCTGGAAACTAAATCAGGAAAAGCAGTTACATATTCAACTGATGTTACGAAATGCGTCCGTGCAGGGCGGTCTCCATTGTTCCACTGCTTCAGCCCGATCAATAAGAGATGTATCAGGATTGACTTCAAACGCTGGTTTAATTTATCCCGGGTTTGTTAAATGGAATCAGGAAATGTGTTGTGTGCTTCTACGCACACCTCTTCAAATGAAGTCTAATTGAACTGAATAGTAAATCTCTGTTGAATCAAACGAGGAGTTACTGGAGGTGAAAACTGCAGCTGCTTTTTTTCTGCTTTTGTTACTTTTGTACAATGGTGGAATGTAACTATATACAGTAACTCAAGCACTTTGTGGTACTTCTACACGACTGATGTTCAGAGGGAAATATTGTGCTTTTAAATCCCCTACGATTATATGACGGCTCTAGTGACTAGTTAGTTTACACACATTACACAAAAATATGGAGAGCAGCTGAAACGATTACTCGGTTGATTGATTAATAGATGGACAGAAATTTAAATGGTAACTCCCTTATTTCCAGTTCTTGGGGAGTTCTGCGGCATATCTGGAAAACGTATTATAAATTATTTTGTGTCTCCAGACAGAGCTGCGTGTAATCTGGTGAACTGCCTCAAGTGTCACTCACTGGCTAAATTGAATTGTGGGTAATGAAGCCATCGGGATTTGGAAAGGAAGAAAAATGCATGGAGTAAAAACGGTTCTGCGGTGTTGAGCTTGATAGTTTGTTTTTAAAAAATGTCCTTAATGAGTCCGACTACAGCTCAGACTGCTTTTAACAACCTGGTGCCAGCGTTACCCACAATGCAACAGCCACTGACATTCATCATAGGAGGTTATATGTCAGATTTCTTCTGGAGCATCTGTAATGATAATAATCTAATGATATGATATATGACAATCCGTGACAATTTAACTTGAAGTATTTAAACACATCTTGATTCTTCTCGCTCAGCTCCTGCACATTAAGAGTAATAAGTACCTGACGGTGAACAAGCGTCTTCCCGCTCTGCTGGAGAAGAACGCCATGCGGGTTTCTTTGGACCCGGCCGGTAACGAGGGCTCCTGGTTCTACATCCAGCCGTTCTGGAAGCTCCGCAGCGAAGGAGACAATGTAGGTCCACCTGCACACACACTTCCATTATATAGACAGTGAACATCAAGTTGACTTTCCTCTCTGATACGAGCAGATGTCGTCTGGCGTTTGAGACGACTTTTTTCATCCTGTACACTGTCAGTTCATTGTTCGTCCTGTTCCAGTAACATTTCTGATTTTGTCCTTCCCCTTTTGGCTTTAGCATCCTATGGTTAAAGGTATTGCTCTTGATTGTGCATGGTGTTTGTGCATTATTCAGTCAGACACAGAATATCATGTACAAAGCATGGAAACACCGACCTCCCCATTGCATGTTAGGCTTCTAGGTTGAGCTTTACAAGCATCCCCCTCCCCCGGGATGTGACTTTCTATCCACTGTATGTCACTGATACTGCTTCACTTCATTTAAATACGCGTTCAAAGTTCCCCTCCACTCATAAAACAAGTTTTTTCTCATGTTTATGTTCTCTAAAATGCCTGACCTTGATTTTACTGACTTGTGTGCAACATTAATCACTCGAGAGGTTTTTTCATGTCACTCCACTGAAAGGTGAAATGTCTGTATGCTTACCTAAAATCTTCAAATCCAATTGCTGTCTAATACACAACCGCTAATGCTGTGTCCACGAGTTCCAGTAACAAGCTAACAAACATCACAAAATCAAAGATGCTAACAACACTTTCCGTCCTGATTCGTCTAAAAATTTGCTGATTTTTTGTGCAGAACAGACTTCTCGTCTAATCTGCAGCTCAAACATGTTTCGTCATGACTGAATCTCCCTGATCTTTGATCTGCACTGATCTCTCACTTGTCAGTGGTTAAGTTAATGTGTGAGAACCACAAAATATTAATCATAGAGTATTTTGACATACTTTACACGCACTTTATTTAATCAGGAATTAACACTGAGATTGTTATTTAAGGTGCAAGTGAGCCTTAGCGTGATAAGAATGAAATACAAAGACATATAGAGCTAGTTTTCATGTTCATAATTTTGAATTTTCTCATACTGTCCAGTGCTGCAGCTCAGTTTAAGCTCCTGTCTCTTCAAGGCCCGCCTCCTTAATGCCCGGTCCACTGTGATTGGTCAGTTCAAACGCGCTTGACAACAGAGCAGCCGTGCAAAATTTATTCTCAAGAACCGAAATAGCTGCTAAACATACATTTGTCAAATGTGTGACACAGGGACATAGTGTGATGTCACAAAGTCCCAGAATTAAAGGCAGGACTACCGATGAGGCGTTTAAGGAGCAGTGTTTTCTGTGGGAAAGAGGCGCTTCTGTTGGCACAGACTTTGACCTTTTTTAAATTTTGAGATATTTTACATGCGCAAGAACCTGATATAAAATACTGAAGGAAAGAAAAAATGAAAATCATAATAGGTCTCCTTTAAATACACTTTCAAATAGACAACAGCTTGACAAAATGACCGATATACTTGTTGCTGGTATGAAACTGAATACAAATACAAACATATTCTGTATAAATATGTAGAAAAAAAAGAGTAAAAAATGTTTATAAATGAATGAAAATGTTCTAAGATAACTTGACGTTCGTTATAAAAACAGTACACTTGCATGTCTGGAGGGGAACTTTGAATATTCCAACACAACACTGGAATATGTGTGACGATGAGCCGCCCGTGTCTGAAGCCGCGGTGTGCTTGTGTGCGCCTGGTAAACATGATATGACGGCTATGACACCTTAGATTCAGGGAGTTAAGCGAGCATGCATTGTGCAAGCAATGATACAATAACAGGCTGTGTACTTCTCAGTCACCATATCTTCGTATGCTGCATTCATGTGCACTCACCGTGGTTTGAACCGAGCTGTCTCTCATGTGAAGCTCAGCCTGTTACAGTCATGTTTGCAGACCTGAGACAAAGCCCCCCTTTGCATGGAAACACACTCTTACTTTCTGTTTGGTCCATATGAGCACTGCTAGAGAGTTTACCTGCCTGCGTCTCCTGCCCGGATGTGACTGTCTTTTACTTGGGTTCAAGGTGGTGGTTGGAGACAAGGTGGTGCTGATGCCAGTGAACGCAGGGCAGCCGCTTCACGCCAGTAACATCGAGCTGCTGGACAACCCCGGCTGCAAAGAGGTGGGATGAGATCAGCGCCGGTAACATACAGCAAGTCTTCTAGTTTAATTAGTGGCTGGTGTTATCAGGAACATGTCATTTAATTTCTCTTTATTCTCCGCTTCATGCCGCAGGTCAACGCCGTCAACTGCAACACCAGCTGGAAGATTGCCTTGTTCATGAAGTTTAGCGACTACAGGGAAGATGTTCTGAAGGGGGTGTGTTGTTTTTTACTTTATCTTTTAGTCTTTAGAGCCAACAGCATGCATGTATCTGCTGCAGAAATCTAAGTTTTTTTGTTTTTTTCCCCCTGTCCTCTTGTCAGGGAGACGTGGTGCGGCTGTTTCACGCCGAGCAGGAGAAGTTTCTGACAGGTGACGAGTACAAGAAGCAGCAGCACGTCTTCCTCAGGACCACGCTGCGGCAGTCGGCCACATCGGCCACCAGCTCCAAGGCTCTCTGGGAGATCGAGGTAGAACGAGCACAGGAATAAACAACATTGTTTATGGATCCAGTTGAAAAGAATCATTTGTCAAGCTCAGTTTAAATAAAATAAATCAACAGTTGTTTCATTTTCAAGCAGCTGAATTGATGGTTTGGTCATATTATTATAGTTAAGGGCCATTTTGCACAAACCTTTATTTCCTCTTCGATGACCTTTTGTCTGCCCGTCTGCCGCTTCAACCTTTAATTCTTTGTCACACATTGTCTATTGTATTTCATCTTCCCCTTATCAGCTTTCACTGAATTGTAGTTCCTGTTGTGCCGGAACGTACTTATGTTACCGTATCAGCTGTTGAGATGTTGTCGTGTCAGTATGACGAACACAAATTCCTGCTGTGCTCATGACTCTCCCTCTGACCCTGCAGAGATGTTGGTGCACCCACGCCCTGAAAAGTGACTCGTTGATGTTAAGTTACACAGGAAGTGTAATAAGTTACTTTTGACTTGAAATCTACAACATAGATAACGTCTCTTCCATCATATAACTTACCCAGCGACAAGCTTCTGTGCATGTTGCCCAGCGAACGTCCCTCCTCAGACATTTTCTGCTCTGAAATCTAGTTTCTGTCATTGAGCCGGAGTCCTTCCTGCCTCACTGGCAGTAAACGCCTCATTTCCAGCAACAGTGTTTTTATTTACATTGCTATGCTGCCGTATCAGATCACTCAGAGTTCTGGGAGAATTTAACCCACATGTTGTATTTTTCGCGGTTCTCTCGCGCAAAATTTGCGACAAACAACAATCTCTCTTTGCGTCTTTGACTTGACAAACTCAAAATAATGCCTAATGAATTCACTTCCAGCTGTTGACAGTTAATCTCTCTCCCTCATCCTCCATCCTTACTGCAGTGATTTACCTGGTAGTCTGTCGTGTCCTGACCTGACCTGCCGCACATACACGTCAATCTGTTCCTGCAGCGCAGGAATGCAGCATTACTTCATAGAACAACTGTGATATAATTGGTCATTTGGAAATTGCAAACCCTGACGCTGCTTGTTAGTAGGGAAAGTAAGAATATTACAGTAACTAGTTAGATACTTTCCAGCACTGCCTGTTTCATTTAGTTTGTGAATTATTGTCATTTTAAATAACAGAAATTATACCAAAAACCAGTCCTGTCCTACACGGAGCTGTACAGATTTAAAAGGAAATGTATAATTTATGAAAAAAGCTTCCTTGAAAGACCTTAACAAACCCAGACTCTCAGTGACCAGTGCTGTTTTAAACATACAGATGTAAAATGAATGAAAACTACGAATAATGTTTTAAAAGTCACTCTGCGTTGTATCAGAGTGGTTCAAGTCAAGCATAGACTGACACTGAACCTTGCAGGAGACAGAAAACATCACAGACGGAGGATAAAAAGCTGATGTTCGTAGACGTTTCATGCTACTTGTCTCGTGTCAGGTTGTGCACTACGACCCCTGCAGAGGTGGAGCCGGCCAGTGGAACAGCCTCTTTCGCTTCAAACACCTGGCGACCGGGAATTACCTCGCAGCGGAGGTGAGTCTGTCACGCGCCTCTGCTTCCATCGCTTGGTTCAGTCTCCGCTTCATGATTGTAATTAACTCTGCAGCAACTTCAGAAAGTCGCTCGCACTCCTGATCACTTTGTCTGAGTCACTGAAGCACAGCTGAAGGGGAGTTTAGGGGATGTGCTGTAGGTGGCAGTGTTCCCATTGATATGGCCACTATCGCCCATCTCTGGCTGCTGAGCAGTCTGGATTTGGGTGAATGGGGGGGGGTGATAATGACAGGATTATGATCAGAGCTTTCTGAGATTTCTTGAGGTCACTGACTGCTCATTTCCCCTGCAGGTGAACCCTGAATTCAAAGACAACACGGTGGAGCCCAAAGGAGAGGTGAGTCGGTCAAACACGGCTGTAAAAAACACTGCAAACCTCGCCTCTGATCGGCCGCCACTAACATAATTTTCACATTTTATGATTCAGGACACGCAAAAGGCAATGCAAATAGTTTGTAATGTTGCACAATAGATGAGTCACGGCGCCCTCGAACTGAAGATACAAGTGTGTTTTCGTAGAGGGAGCAATTATCTCAGCGGTTATTCGTTGTCTGTCCAACTTCGGGCCCTTCTCTGCGTCTCCTCATGCTTTGGTTATGCAATATCACCAGTTCTCTCACACTCGCAAAGTACTTCTGCTCGCACTCAGGCACGCACACAGAACTCTGAATCTATATCTAGACATTTCGTTCAGCTCTCAGCTACGTTGCGCATTTGTATTCTGGCAACGCACAGGAACACACACGCACAAACACACACACACACACACAGCCTCACACTCTCTCATGCACATGCTGAATTTCAGACACACAGGGGGCTCCTTACATAACGTCTGGGTGTGGGGGTGCCCTGCGAGAGGGGATGGAGGGGAGGCAGACGTGCTGTCTGCTCTGCTCCACTCGCCTGTGCTAAGCTGGTGGGGTGAGTCACCAGCATGGGAGGAGGAGGGGGGGAGTGGGAGGATGGAGAAGCTGAGGCGTGGAGGCAGCTCTGGGGAGCTTCCCATTGACATGCAGAGAACAGTGGGAGAAATTAACCCTCGCCATTATCTGCTGCATCTGCACAGCGCAGACTGTTAGCAGCCTACGTGCTGCAGTGTCGAACGCAGCACACAGAGAAGACACGGCTCTCCGGCTACATTTCTGCGTAAATTGATACCTCATTAGTGTAAGGCGCTGTGACAGTGTAGTTTGGCTCGCATCCGTCTGTCGTCAATTATAGATTTTATCAACAGTCGGGCTATCAGTTTTCTGCGCCAGTATGTGTGGAAAGTCGAAGCAAACCGACTCAAAACACGTCTCTGCTTTTACTTCTTGGTCACATGGACTCACTGACACTCGACATCACTTTCACTGTTCACTCTAATGAGGCTGTATTTTAGGATTATAGCCAGATGTGAGGGGTGACTGATCAGTTCATGGCCTAAGGCAGATGAAAAGGAGTTATACAGGTCTTCTTTTCCGCTCGACTCTTTTGAGTGATCAGGTAGAAGTTTGTGGTTAACAACGCTTGTGCTATTTCTGTTTCGGGTCATTGAAAATTGCAAGTCAGCGCTCTGTGAGGAAATGGACAAGACGTCAAGTCCACAGTGATGACGGCTGCCAACCAGACATGCAGATTCTCGTCCTGTTCACCTGTTTTAACGCCCTCAGACTATCATACCTGTTCTAGTCAGTGATGATGATGATGATGATGATGATGATGATGATATCGCTGGTCTGGAAAACTTTCTAGCTGGTTGTAAACATCAACTTCTACAGAGAAGGAATCTGTTTGGTTCCACAACCTTTTGACTAAGTGTGTAAATGTAGAAGTGGATGATTCGACTCCTTCTACTTCACATCTCGTTCACATGTGTAAGTCATACTACAATTACATGCTGGCTTTTTCCTCCTTTTTCTGTATTTTAGTATTAGAAACTGACTTCTTTGGAATTGTGCACTTTGTATTTTAATCATAGTCTTTTATAGACGCACACAAGATTTTAGATTTCCTGAGAAGAAGGAGGGAAAACTTGAGGAATAATCAGAATCAATGAAGACACACGTGGCGTTGAAACACAAGTTATTGAATGTTTGAGCTGAACATATGTCGTCTTGATCTGCGTGCTCTGGTTTACTTTGGACTCGAATCCTAAAGTTTAGATTTACGATCGCAATTGGAGAAAAGCGGCAAATTTAGAATCATGAGGATTTGACATTTTTACTTAAAAATGGCTTAAATGATTGATCAGTTGTTAAAAAAAGTTGCAGATTGATCTTCTGAGTGACCTACTATCAACTAAACTCACCAACAGCTTGAGTCGACAAAATAACAGTTTACAGAAATAATCAGTAACCAAAGTCGTAATTAGATGCACACACAGGCTCCAGGTAAAGTTCAGTGACTTGTAACAGCATAAACACACTTGTGCATCTTTCTGTTATATATTTAAATATACAGGCTGACACCATACAAAGGGACATGTAGTGTTGTGCACTGTGTGTTTAAAAAAAAAAATAATCCACTGTGCGAGTATTGATAAAAGACTTAACTGTCTGCGCCGTACAAGCTTTAAGACTGCTGACACTAACTTGTCCTTCCTGTGTGTGTGTGTGTGTGTGTGTGTGTGTGTGTGTGTGTGTGTGTGTGTGTGTGTGTGTGTTGCAGAACGAGACGGACATTGTGTTCTCCAAGAAGAAGCATCAGGCAGCGGACAAGATTGCTTTCACCCTGGTTTCTGTTCCCCATGGGAATGACATCGCCTCTCTGTTTGAGCTGGACGCCACCACCCTGCAGCGGGCCGACTGCCTCGTGCCCAGGTCAGACGCTCATCCCGGGGCGGGTGGTGGGGGTAACATCTGCTGTAGTTTTGATCCGCGGGGGGGCATTTTTTTCTCCTGAGTTCACAGCACAGAGCACAGCGGTTCTTGTCAGGAAAGCTGCCATTAGGGTGAGATAATATCACTTAGGCTGACACCAAAACCATCTGCTGCTGCGAGTTTCCTTCAAGAAAGTGTCGTTTTGTTTGTCGGGAATAAAATCCTTACTGGATCATTTCACAAACAAGTGGAACTGTGTTAGAAGTTCAGGTGTGTCATTCAGTTCAGCATCGTGCAGTAAATGTATACAGTACATTTATGAATTTAGCATGCTAACAATCATGCTGAACACAAAGAGCACACAGGGTTTTGCAGGTATCTTCTGGTCATAAACCAAAGAGTTGGATACATTTTAAAAAAAATGTACCTCACAAATGACAAATTACCAAAGTTTATCCTCAGGAGGATACAAATGTCTTTACCAGACTTCATGGCAGCCCATGTAGGAGTTGTTAAGATAACTAAATGTTAAAGGTGTTGTTAGAGGAAAAGTCAGGGAATCAGAAGAACTCAGCAGGTTTTTATGCTTTGGGGTCCAAGATGCAATATGTAACTTTCAGAAGTTAACAAAATGATCAACAGAATATGAAGAAGTAAAAGGTTTGATGTCATGATGGCTGCAGTATGTATTGTTGCAGAGGTATTGACTGAAGTTAGCATATAAAGCTATCAGCTAACCCTGGCCCGGCACAGTCTACAGCTCCTGGTCTAACAGTGTGTAAACACCAACACTGGACCGCTAGCTGCACCGCTAACTGAGCCAACTACATAATGGCAGCTACAGTTAGCAGCAGTTAGCGGTGACTCTGGTGATATGCTGCCCCCTGTTGGTGTGGAGTAAGAATTCGCCAGGTGGCCACTTTTAACATTTTGCACCTTTAAGATTAGATTTGAGGCTGACTGACTCTCTAGGATCAGTTCATTAACAGCAATAACAAGCAATCAACTAAAATAATGATAATAAAAGTTAAACTCTAAGTGCTGGACAGAAGAAAAAGTGACCTTACAGATATAATGAATATGTACAATGAACTCCATGAGTATAATTCATCTGTGCTGAATTATCTGAAGCACCTAAATTTGCTAGAACCAGGTCATCACATAAAGAAACCTCATATTATTATGACCTAGTGAAGAGGGATGGCTACTAATCATAATGCAGAGTATAAATGCACAGGGCCTCAGTAAAAATACAGTGCACATGCTAAACTACCTGTCCTGTCCTCAGAAACTCCTACGTGAGACTTCGGCACCTGTGCACCAACACCTGGGTGACGAGCACCAACGTCCCCATCGACGCAGAGGAGGAGCGCCCGGTTATGCTCAAGGTCTCCACACACACCTGTCCACACACACACACACACACACGCACACACACACACACACTTGTCCACACCCACACAGACACACAAGTTAAACAAACATGGATGCATTGTTTGGACTCTTCTCTCGGCTCTCACGACAGATCGGCACCTGCCCCACTAAAGAGGACAAAGAGGCTTTCGCCATCGTGTCCGTTCCCCTGTCGGAGGTCAGAGACCTGGACTTTGCCAACGACGCCAGCAAGGTCCTGGAGTCGACAGTGAGGAAGCTTCAGTACGGCAACATCGCTCAGAATGAGAGGAGGTACGGACGCATGACGGGACATGTGACGCGGGACGGCGTGCACGTTTTTGTGATTGCATTTCATTGTATCGTCCTTGATATGTATTTTCAGGTTTGTGACTAAGCTCCTGGAGGACCTGGTGTTCTTTGTGTGCGTGGTACCAAACAACGGCCAGGATGTTCTGTCCGTGGTCACCTCAACACCCAACCGAGAGAGGCAGAAACTCATGAGGGAACAAAACATCCTCGCCCAGGTTGGCACGAGCACACAAGCGCAAATTCAGAAGTGTTTTTTTACCAAATTATTTTCCTTTTTATTCATCATCGTACGCTCGGTTCCTGTCCCTTCAGATCTTCGGCATCCTGAAGGCTCCGTTCACGGATCAGGGCGAGGGTCCGATGCTCAAGTTGGAGGATTTGGGCGACCAGCGTTACGCTCACTTCAAGTACATGTTGAGGCTCTGCTACCGGGTGCTACGCCACTCCCAGCAGGACTATCGCAAGAACCAGGCATGTTTTCCTCCTCGTGCACAAGTCTGACATCGAGTATTCATTGAGTTCATCCACTTGTATGATTACCACAGGGATGTGGGGAAGCTGAAGGACAGAGGATGGATCTTCGTTTTCATGACATGTTTCAGAAACAGGGGATGAGAGCAAACACATATGAAGTCATCAGGAAATCAGTAAATCGAAGGCAGTATTCGAGATATAGGATGTGATTTTTATGAGGCGGGTTTCATCTTTACTCAGACTGTCGGTGATATTTCCAAGATAAAGGCGATGAGAATGTTTTTTTAGTTTTTTTTAAGATGAGATTCTGGCTTTTTTTCTGGGAGATTATCAGTCTGACCACAGCTGCTGTGACGATGCCCTCAATCAAGAAAACAAAGGCGTCTTCAAACAGTCTTTAGAATCGATTGTTGGACTGGAGATAAATAATTCACGACATGTTTGTTAATGAAAGTGGGCTGAGCGGATGATAGAAGTTTTATTTTGGAGGAAGTTAATTTACACTGAAGGCTTTGTGCGGCTCAGGTACGACCAGCTGCTGCTAACTTAAGCCTTCATAAGAGATTCTACTTCTCTCTGCGTTTCAGCACGTCATAGATAAACATAAGACGCGTGTGTGAGGTTTTATAACAAGAGTAAAACTAGTACAGCAGCTGTACCTACCTTTTCATTTCCTGCTTTTATTCTCGTTCCACTCACCAAATAGTTACTTCACCACAGCAACTGGCCTTTTTTTTTAAAAGACACTTCTACACGTCACGGGAGGAAAACCACAGGTGTCAAAGATAAAACCTTGACTAGAACAAATCTGTTGTTAATGACATTAGTATCACATGTGCGTCTCTATTATAACATATCAAAACGCCTGCTGTGAAAATGCCTCAGATACAGCTGGAGCTCAAGAGGTGGAGCAGGTTGTCTAGTAATCGAAAGGGCGCTGGTTCGAATCCCCGGCTCCCCCAACTGCATGTCAAAGTGTCCTTGAGCAAGATACTGAACCCCAAACTGCTCCTGCTGAGCAACCTCTGCCATCGGTGTGTGAATGGGTGAATGTGACGAGTGTTTCGAGTGGTCTGTAGACTGGAACATTCGCCAGGAACACCTTTGAAAATATGAAGATGCTTGTGTTTCTCAATTTTATTTATTGGAAATTAAGTATTTTAGTTTATGTTCGGTACGTCAAGCAGACAAAGCAACACCTTGATGAACGCAGCCGTCATTTGCGACCCTCGTCTGACCACACGTAGGTCGTGTTGAGCCGCTCGGTGGCCAACAAAATTTTATCCTCCTCAGACTTTTTCCTCTCGACTTCATGCCGCCGCCACATCGCAAGTGTTTACAGCCAAGTGTGTTTTTCTTTATGCCGCGCAGGAATACATAGCCAAGAAGTTCTCCATCATGCAGTCTCAGATTGGGTATGAGATCCTGGCCGAGGACACCATCACCGCCCTGCTGCACAACAACCGCAAGCTGCTGGAGAAACACATCACAGCCAGAGAGATCGAGACCTTCGTCAGCCTGCTGAGGCGCAACAGGGAGCCCAGGTCAGACACGTTCGCCTCCCGCAGATGAGATGACCCAAAGAAACTATTTAATAATAGGAAGTATAGGAAGAGTCTGACAGAGCGGATACAACTGTGTGATTCTATAGACATAAGACACGATGATAGAAACACAGTATAACAGTGGAAATACATTTCTCATTTGTAAATCAAATTTTTTAACATTCAAGTTTTAAACTGTGCAAGTTGAATCAGGCTCATGTTATTTTCATATTCTTAAATCTATAAAGATATATATTTAATTATATTTAGTTATTGAATACAGTATATAAAATGATATATAGATATACCAAGTAATGCAGTTTTTCATATATTCTATTAAAAAAATCACGTTTCCCCAAAATATTATCTAGTAATATATGCATAACATCTATTTTAAGTATATTTTTCAATAAATATCAGTATATATTACCAATGTATTATCAAAAAGTACATTCATTATATTTTGTTTTATATTCTTGAAGCAAAATAAATGTGAACCACTTCCATATATTGCTATATTGCTATATTGCTTGTTAATAAGGGTCAGATTGATGCAATCAAGACAATTTATGAATCCTCCCTATTTAAACTTGCTTTTTTAATTTAAGATGGACATTTTTTAAAATCAGAAATTCACCTATGATTTCACCTCATGAGCTATTTGATGACACATGTTGTTGTGAGGTATCGGAGTGTGTTTGTAACTATATTAAATCAACTTTACATGTCAAAATACAGAAAATTCTTGGAGTAAAACTGAATAATCACAAGATTCTACATGCAGGCAGGAACACGCTCAGAGTCTCTCGTGTACAATCAGTCCGTGTGTTCCTGTGTCGGATCTTTTGTGTGTGTGTGTGTGTGTGTGTGTGTGAGAAACATTTGGTTTAATGTGTTGATTCATGTCTGCTTTTGTTCTCCCAGATTCCTGGATTATCTCTCTGATCTCTGCGTGTCCAACAAGACTGCCATCCCCGTCACGCAGGAGCTTATCTGTAAATTTATGCTGAACCCCACCAACGCAGATATCCTCATCCAGACCAAGTGAGTCACACCCTGTGGTACCTATATTTAAAGCATCCAAGTTGAGCCTGTCGTATTTCAGTCGCTCTGTCTTCAAACATGTGTAAACACGCACATACGGCGCTCTGTGCAGTTTCTCCTCGTGTGAAACAGTCCCGACGTCGGACTGTCGTATGTGCAGTTTGACGAGGAACGGCTTTATGTCGCATGTTCTCCCTCACAGGCTGATCCCCAACACGGAGAACACCCTGGAGTCGTCTCTGCTGCAGGAGGAGGCGGAGGAGGAGGAGGTTTGGCTCTACTGGATCGACAGCCACAAGGAGCCCCACGGCAAATCCATTCGCCACCTGGCCCAGGATGCCAAGGGCAACCACAAGATGGATGTAGACATCATCACCTATTACAGGTGACGGTGCTGCACCTGCTTTCCCCAGTAACACACAAGCAAGAAACAATACACTTTACTTTTCCCTTTATTCCCCTCCACATGATGAGCTTCTTCTCGCCCCTCGTCTCCTCTGTAGGTACCAGCTCAACCTGTTTGCTAAAATGTGTCTGGACCGTCAGTACCTAGCCATCAACCAGATCACCTGCCAGCTCCCCGTGGATCTGATCCTGCGCTGCATGTTCGACGACTGCCTGCCCTACAACCTCCGGGCCTCCTTCTGCCGCCTCATGCTGCACATGCACGTGGACCGCGACCCGCAGGAGGCCGTGGTGCCCGTTCGCTACGCCCGCCTGTGGACCGAGATCCCCTCCAAGATCACCATCCATGAGTAGGCGTCCGTCCGTGTGATTATGTGTGTTACATGCAGGCTGTGATCGTGATTGAGGTCGTGCTTCTCCGCAGGTTCGAGTACGAGTCCACCGACACCTCCAGGGAGGAGATGAAGAGGAAGTTTGCTCCCACTATGGAGTTTGTGGAAGAATACCTGAGAGATGTGGTCAGCCAGCCTTACCCTTTCGGGGATAAAGACAAAAATGAACTCACGCTAGAGGTAAACTAAACTGCAGCATTTCTCATTTTCTTCATTCTCTCATGTCGGCTCTTCACGTGACGCTCTGGTCTTACTTTTCTCCTGCAGGTGGTGAATCTGGCCCGTAACCTGGTTTACTTCGGCTTCTACAGCTTCAGCGAGCTGCTGCGTCTCACGCGCACTCTGCTGGCCATCCTGGATATTGTCCAGCACCCACTCACCTTCATGAACAAGCTCAACAAGAGCCCAGAGGCTGGTCAGTGCTGCAACACAGTCAAAGTGCACAATTTCACTGCATTGCTCACCATAGGTCTACTTCAAAATGGAAGATATGAAGAAAAAACGTTATTTCCTTTAAAAGAGGCCGATCTAGTTGATCAGGCAAGACGAGGCAGATCTGTAATTTGGATAACAATATGAAAAAAAGCTGCTAGAGAGGGACGTATGATTAAAATTAGAGTCAGGAGCCCTCAGCTTTCTAGATGCGGTATATGGATGCAGCAGTTCATAAATGTATGCAGGAGCAAAGCTACACTGAAAAGCTTTGGGATTTAGACTTTGCCTGTGAAAGTAACACCCGGCAGACGGAGGTAGAAAAAGGTGATAGTTTGCAGATCTTGGTAGGAGAAGCCTCTTTTGGTGTCAGTGGAACCAAAATAACATGTCGATACAAGGTCAAAGATGACTTTCTTCAGATCACAAAACGAAAAAGACAGATCGTGCTCTTGGAAATGATTCAGGAGAGACTGTAACGGGCTTGAAAAAAGAACTCTTTTGGCAATGTTTAACATTGCTGAGAGAGGTTCCTGCGCCATTTATTTGATGTCCTCAGGGCATTTTCTTTCTTTCTTTTTTTTTTTAGCTTTATGATACACATCATCAGACTCGGCTGAAATATATCAACTGTGTGAGTGGATGTAAATGATAGGCTTCAGGATGCAAAATGTGTGAAGATGAGTGTTTTCCTTCAGGCAACAATGTCCTGCGTACGATCCACGGCGTCGGGGAAATGATGACTCAGATGGTGATGAGTCGAGGCGTGCTGCACAGCCTCCCCGACACCCCTCCCTCCCTCCGCTACGGGAAGGGACTCTTGCTGCCGGACATCGAGGACGTCATGGTGATGGACACCAAACTGAAGATCATCGAGATCCTGCAAGTAAGCGCCACCTGCTTGACTCACCTTTGTTGACTTCTGGAGTTGTTCAACTGTTTAATTTCAGTGTTTGATTGTGGTTTTTCTTTGTGTGTGTGTTTTTTTGTTTCCCTGTTAGTTCATCCTGAGCGTGCGGCTGGATTACAGGATCACGTACTTGTTGTCCATCTACAAGAAAGAGTTTGGGGACAAGAGCATCGCCGACAGCTCCGCCTCTGTGATGGAAATGCTCCCGATGACATGTGAGACTTTTATTCTCTGCTACAAAACAATACGAAGCGTTTGTTCTGCCGCACTTCACTGACTTGTTGTCCACTTTATTTTGTCCCCAGCTTCTGAGCCGGACATCGATGAGATTGCAACCAAAGCAGAGAGCATGTTTGCGGGGAGGTTGGCGGAGATTTGCTAAAATACACTCCAGCATTATTCCAAATAAAGCTGTAAGTAACCTGAACCTCCCGGTGTTGTGCTGATGTGTGTCTTTGTGTGATTCCAGCTCGGAGCTGAGTGCGGTGGAGCTGGACGACGAGGGCGGCCGGACGTTTCTGAGGGTCCTGATCCACCTGATCATGCAGGATTACCCCCCACTGGTGTCCGGCTCGCTGCAGCTCATCTTCAAACACTTCAGTCAGAGAGCCGAGGTGCTGCAGGCCTTCAAACAGGTAGCGACAGAGTGCGGCGTTAGGCACTTCCTGAGCTAAGTGATTCTTGTCATGGTTGATGTAATCAGTTTGGATTAGGAGGGTTCTCCAAAGGGCCGAACAGCAGCGGCTGTGTTCTGTCCTCGCTAAGAGCTTCCTCAGCTCCCATTTAAACAACTCGCTGACTTCCCAAAGTGGTGCAGCAAGACTTCTTGGCAGAGATTTGCTTTCACACACATTTGTTCTTAGCCTGGTTTATTTCTCATTAAGTGTGTGTGTGTGTGTGTGTGTGTGTGTGTGTGTGTGTGTGTGTTTTCCAGGTCCAGCTGCTGGTGTCCGAGCAGGACGTGGAGAACTACAAGCAGATCAAGACAGACCTGGATCAGCTGCGTCTGACCGTGGAGAAGTCGGAGCTGTGGGTGGAGAAGAGTGGAGTCTACAACGGCGAAGACCTCGGCGTCCGGCAGGGCAAAGAGCAGAACATCGAGGTGCTGTACCATCGCTCAGTGGCCTCCACCATCGAAAAGCAAAACTTCACACTTGAGATATTCGTGTGAAATGACATTTGTTTCCTCCACATGAAGTTACTATATTTATCGTAAGCATCCTGTCAGTCACTCAGCTGCACTGTAAACGGCTTCTTTGTTTATTGTTTCTGTTGTTCATCAAAGCTGTTTTGTTAGCTTACTGCAGCCGAATAATGAATAATAATATCTGGCAGAACAGGAAGCTGCTGTAAATCAGCTTTTATTAGTCCGGCCTGTAACATATAGGGTGCTTTTTTACATGATTATTGTTACAATAATGCAATAATAGTGGCGATAAGGATCGGAGCGGGGATGTTTCCCACCGCGCTGTGACGAATGCCTGGTGATTAGAGGCTGGATGTAGAGGTGATCGCACGCCAGAGATAAACCTTTATAGATGTGTGCCTTCAAGTTTAAAGGTGCAATATGTTAAAAAGGGTTGAGGTCAGTTTCGACATCATGACTTTGATGTATTATGTTGCAGAATATAAAGTTAAGCCGGGGCTAGCTGGTTAGCGTGCTATCTCAAGTGTAAACACCAACACTTTGAGCTCTGAGTCCGGACTGCAAGCTGCACAGCTAACTAAGCTAACACGTTTCTGGTAGCTATAGTTAGCAGCAGCAGTTAGCAGTTATTCTATTAATTTGCTGCTCTCCCTTTGTTTTGAGTATAAATGTAACATGATGCCTAACCTTACATATTGCACCTTTAAATATAAAATGTCTTTTACTCTCGTGTTTCTCTTTCCAGGAGGTCGTGCTGAGCCCGGTGCAGGATGGAGACGTCAAGCCTCAAATTGACAGCAACAAAGCAAACAACTACAACATTGTTAAAGAGGTGAGCTCCGTGTCTGCATCTCCTGCTTATTTATGAGACTTTGTTTTGTAGTGTGTCTCTAATAGATGTGTGTGTGTGTGTGTGTGTGTGTGATGCTCAGATCCTCCTCAGGCTCAGTAAGCTGTGTTATCCCAGTAAGAAGAGTCGTGTGCAGCAGCAGAGGCTGCTGAAGAACATGGGCGCTCACACTGTGGTGCTGGACCTGCTGCAGATCCCGTATGAGACGGTGAGTAATGTTGAACCGGATGACTCCTCGCGCTGAAATCTCTGTCTGTCTGTCTGTCTGACATTCACTCTCATAATGCCTCCTTTTGTTTGTTTGGATCTGCCTCCGCACAGAGCGATGAGAAGATGAACGAGATCATGACCCTGGCACACACGTTTCTGCAGAATTTCTGCAGAGGAAACCCACAGAACCAAGCTCTGCTACATAAACACCTGAACCTCTTCCTCACTCCGGGGGTAAATTGAAATGACATTGCTGTTCTTTCTTGTGTTCGTCTCTGGCAGCCTTGGCCTTTAATAAAATGCACAAGGTCCCCAACAAGCGATATTTTATCCTAGTTTTTTATGAGCAGGACCAGATTTCTTTGTTTCTGTTTTCCTATTTTACAAATAAATAAGTTCACTGTTGATATAAAGATCTTCTCCTGTGTTTTTCCCCAGTTGCTGGAGGCGGAGACGATGCGTCACATCTTTATGAACAACTACCAGCTGTGCAACGAGATCAGTGACCGCGTGGTCCATCACTTCGTCCACTGCATTGAAACACACGGGAGACACGTTCAGTACCTCAAGTTCCTGGAAACCATCGTGAAAGCCGACGGGAAGTATGTGAAGAAGTGTCAGGACAAAGTGATGACGGAGGTGAGAACGACATTCACGTCTCATTAATCCACATGACAGCTTCCAAGAATAAGAAGTATTAGCAGAGAAAGAATTTAGCGCACTTGTTGCTGTCACTTTGGGTCCAGCTGGTGAACGGCGGCGAGGACGTGCTGGTGTTCTACAACGACCGCTCCTCCTTCCCGGTGCTGCTGCAGATGATGGGCTCAGAGAGGGAGCGGACGGATGAAGACGGAGCTCTGGCCTACCACAACACGCTGGTGGAGCTGCTGGCCGCCTGCACGGAGGGCAAGAACGTCTACACCGAGCTGAAGTGCAACTCTCTGCTTCCGCTGGACGACATCGTCAAAGTTGTGACGGATGTCCACTGTATACCAGAGGTGAGGTGTGATTCACCAGAGAGCATTCATACAAATAACACGATCATGGCCTCTCTCCATTGGTTTGATTTAGAGTTGATTTTGATAAATTATTGATCACTTAAATCACTTCTGAAAACCTTTTCAAAGACTTGATTTTATGTGATGTTGTGATTTGATTGCTTCTATTTCTTCTTTTTATTTGTAAATATATATTTTAATATTTTGCATTTAGCATTTTCGAGTCTCTAGACTTCTTGTTTTCTCGTTGCCTTCACATCTGCATCTTCCATTGTTTTATGATAAGTAAGATGAGTTATATAGAGTGCCAGAGAAATAAAGGTATTGTAAATATTTTGGCCACAATCTCTCTTTAGGCATCTTATTTCTTATTTTCTTTAACCTCCAGGTGAAAACCGCCTACGTAAACTTTGTGAATCACTGCTACGTGGACACAGAGGTTGAAATGAAGGAGATTTACACCTCCAACCACATCTGGAAGCTCTTCGACAACTTCCTGGTGGACATGTCCAGAGTAAGAGCTATGTCACATTTTTAAAGGTCACACATGTCTGCCTGATACTTTTCCTAATGAGGCAGCGTGACTTACCTATCACACGCTGCAGGTGAAGAGACAAATGATAGAGCTGTGATGTGAGGTCGAGCTCGTTCGCAAGTTCTGCTTTTGGATTTCAGGTGTGCAACACTACGACAGACCGCAACCACGCCGATGCTGCCCTAGAGAAGTATGTGACAGAGACGGTGATGGCCATTGTCAAGGGTTTCTTCAGCTCGCCGTTCTCTGTTAACCACTCCAACCTGCAGGTATTGTTTTCTACCTCTGACAGACGTGATGTGAGTGAGCCTCCCTCTCCGGGCACATCGAACCATCTGAGTCCTCCGCCAACTTTTAGCTACTTTACAGTAAAATATTTGACAGCCAGTCGACTTCCCGCGCCAATCTACCTTCGCCTGAATCCTTCTTGTTTGATTGCAGACATTTGTAGCTAAAGCACCCGCTTCAGGTGTTTTTCTGCAGAAGTCTGTGCTAATGTCTCCTATCAGAGACAATATTCAAAGTGTTCCCATCAGATTTGTCTGTCTTTCTCTGCACTCATGCCCTAAAAACCTATATTCCCCCGCTCTCTCTCCTCTTTTCACAGACAAACCAGTCTGTCTTCATCAAGCTGCTTCAGTCGTCCTTCAGGATCTACAGCTGCACCTGGATCAACTCACCTCAGAAGGCGAACATCGAGAGCTGCATAAAAACACTGGCTGACGTCGGTGAGTGTTGCTATTCTGCCCTCCCGCCTTTTGGCATTGAGATACATTTAAAACTGTCTCGTCTGATGCTTCATCTTCTCCCCTCAGCTAAGGCACGCGCCATAGCCATCCCAGTGGACCTGGACAGTCAGGTGAACACTTTGTCTCTCAAGGTTCACAGCACCATGGTGCAGCGAGCAGCCAAAGACTGGAGGATCTCTGCACGCACACGACCTCGCAAGGAGCCCCTGGGCGGCCCCGACTACAAGAATATCATCGAGAAGCTGCAGGTGAGCAACAATCCACAGGAAGGCGGGCAGTTCTGAGACTTTCAGTTTAGCATGGTGGCATGCTAACATTTGCTGATTTGCCACTAAGGCTGATGGGAATGTCATTATTTTTTTTGTGTGTAAGTGTCGGACACATTTTAAGTTTGTCCTGATGACGGTGCTCCATGTAAATTCAGTGGGTCACCGAAGTTAATAGAGTTTTTTTCCTGAGGGAGACGTTAATGTCTGGACCCGATCGGATGTCAGTCCGTTCAGTAGTTGTTGACGTATTTCACTTAAAAAATTAAATGATCAGAATCATGGTGGCTTGAGAGGAAAAGTTTAGGAATCGGCAAAGTTGCTCGGCTCGTAGTGATGCATGAAAAAGTTTTTGAGATGTTTATACATTTATCTATGGACCTGACCCACGGTTGTTAGCATCAGTCTCTCCAGGACAGAATCTCCTTGAGCCCTTCTCCTCGTCTCTCTGTGATGTGCAGGGAGTCGTGTCTCTTCTGGAGGAGCAGTTCAGTCCGAAGGTTCAGGCTGAGTTCTCTGTGCTGGTGGACGTCCTCCACAGCCCCGAGCTGCTGTTTCCAGAGGCTGCTAGGTTACGCTGCGAGAGCGGAGCTTTCATGTCCAAGTAAGTCGCCGTGTACGACCCTGCAGTGTGTACGGAACAACAGGAGAACACACACACAACCTCTGAACGCCTCGAGGCCGCATTTTAAAGTATCGGTGCGGCTGCGTGACTGATGTAGTGGTTTGGAGTTGGATGAGTTGAGATTTTGGACAGAAAAGCTGATATTCAGTGTCTGTAAACTTAAAGACGGCTCGTTGAGAGATGTAATATAATGTACTGTAAACAATCAGTGTTGCAAAAGGGCAATACAGAGTAGAAAATAAAGAGATCATGTTGAAACATACTTTGGTTACAGAGCCAGTAAATTATACACACATGTATTTACGTGTGTGTTGTCACGATATGAATATGTGATATCATGATAACAAGATGTGTGTTGAGCACAACATCAAACCTTACTGACCATAAAACTGGAGATGAAAGGTTTGAGGATTCATTCAAATTGTACTCAGTGCTCAGTTATGATTTTGAAAAGGTTTTATTTATTTATTTTTTTAAAATGCGTTTATTTTCACTCTGATGTAAAACTACAATATTTGCATCCAAAATGTACTTTAGCAGAGAAATGTAGTACCATTTAATATATCTCATAGTTGTACTTGAGTCAATTACCTGAGTAAATTTACTTAGTTACGTTCCATTGCTGTAATTGTATAACTACTAGTAACTAGGATTTATTTGAAAGTCAGAATCAGAACTCCGTTATTGTTCCTGCAAACGGGGAAATTTGTGCATCACAGCAGCCAAAGGACAGTTCAATATAACAATAAACAGAAATATTAGTGAAAAATAAACAATACAATAAAAAGGTAATGAATAGAATTAGACTTGTGTGTATATAGATGTATAATGCGCTGAAAAGAAAACCACTAAAGAAAAAAAATGAATTTAAAGGAACTCTGGTCAAACGACTCAAACTAGAAATACTAATTTCCTAAAAAGTGAGTTTGATACGTCATCACACCTGCGGGGGCGCTGTTGCCCTGCTGCTGCTGTCTGACCTCCCTGGAGACTCACTAAAGGAGATCTCACCTGTGGTGATCAATAAAAAGCATTTGCTTTTGTTTTTAACGTGCGAGCCAGTGACTGCATTAGCGGGACGCGGCCATAAATGATCTGCCACTTCTCTTGTCACCCTGTCAGACTGATTAAACACACCAAGAAGTTAATGGACAAAGAGGAGAAGCTGTGCATCAAGATCCTGCAGACGCTCCGAGAGATGCTGGACAAGAAGGAGTGCTTCGAGGAGACTGTGAGTAATTGGACCCGGACGTGATTTTCATTCAGTCATTTCTCACTTTCAGAAAGCCAGAATTTGGGGATTCTACGAGACAATGTAATGCTCTCACTGTCACGTAAGAAAACACATTGATTAGGTGCAATTATCTGAAAGTTTAGATTGGATTCAGCCGCGTCCTCAAGTGTCAGCAGCTCTGCTCTCCTATCAGCAGTGCAGCGAAGTCCTTGTTTTCTCCCAGGTCTGTCGGCCCAGAGCCCAGACTCCCCTTCATCAGTATGCTGTGGGCCTTTCTATGTTACATAAGGCGGGGAGGCACTTGAGGACACACTCACACTGAGAGGGAGAATAGGAGGGAGGAAGTAAGGGAAGGAGGAGGAGGCGGAGGAAGAGGAGGAGGAGGAGGGGGGGCAAGCACTGAACAAACAAATCAATACTGCAGCGGGTGGGGGTGTTGCGGGAGCCCGTCTCCTGCTGCACCCCCCTCTCAGCCAGAGGCCTTGGAAAGTGAATGACACAAGTTGGTAGAGGAGACTGTAGGAGAGGGCAGTGTGTGGATGTTTGTGCACAGCAAGAGAGGCCGAGGCCAAGGTATGGAGAGAAAAAAAAAAGAAAAGAAGAAGAAGTGAGGTGTGAAATCACCTCTGGAAGGTTCAGGAGAGTTTGTTCCAGCTGTGTGGTGAGATACAGTCCACACAACATGATCCAGACAGACAACAAGACTTCAGGAGGAAGACACCAGCGGCTCCGAAGGAAGTCGGTTGATTGTGCTGAACGGCACGTGCAGCTTCATGCAGCCACGTACTGAAGGCTGTTGATGTTTGCAGCAGCTCATCAGCTGTTTGAAACACAATGCATGTGTGTGTCTTTATCCTCCCTCACTACCTTTCTCACTGTGGTGCATGTCAGCTGGCGTCACGTACAGCTGCCGGAGGAAGCCGCGTTTTGTTTTCCCTGTTGTGTGTTTGCGTCTTTGTGTCAGTCAGCCAAGCTGTTATTCTTCTCTTTTCTTTTCTTTTCTTTTTTTTTTTGTCTCTTTTTCGAAAGGCAAATTATTCAACAGTTGTGTGGAACAAGATCAGAGGAATTCAAAGTGGAAAAACAGCCACTCTTTTTTTCCCTTTTCCTTTTTTTTTTTTTTAAAAGCGGCTCAACGCATTCGAGAAGCCAGACAGTGCGGTAACGATATGTGAAATGTCAGTTTGTGTAGGTGTGCGTGAGTGTGCTCGAGCATGTATTTGTGGCCTCTCTTTGTCATATCCCTGTAGCCCTGAGCGTGGAGCTGCAGCCTCACTGCACAGGAGGAAGAGGGAGGGAGGGAGAGAGAAACGATTGATGGAAATAATGAGAGAGGGAGAGGCAGACAGACAAAAAACAGAAGGAGAGAGAGACAGAGTGACAGCATAGGCAGCAGAGGTTGGTGGCTCCCCTGGGATGCAACGAGTGGGTGGAGGAGAGCGAGAGAAAGGGATGGAGGGAGGGAGGGAGGCAGCCATGTGAGGAGCCATGTGAGTGGAAGGGAAAAAAAAAAAGTGGGCAGCGGCTGCAGGGTGAGGGATTGGAGAGAAGCAGAGTCTGCTCAGTCTATGAGGAGACAGGGCAGGGGGTGCGCTTACGTAACAGCCTGCAGTGGCTGAGCCAGCGTCACGTGGACCATCATGTTCTCCCTCCCTCCCTCCTTACTCTCACTCTTCTGTCCGCTCACTGCCTCTCTCTTCCTCCTTTGCCCCCTCCACGCGTTGTCTCAGTCCATCGCGTTCTGTCTGCCCAGCCGAGTTATTCTTCCGTCCGTCTCTCTCTTCCCACCCGGGCCCTGGTCTCTTGTTTTGCCCGGGTCATGCCGGGAGCGCTGACCGGGCCGGCGAGGGAGAGAGATCCGCAGCAGCCACAGTGCAGAGACGTGTTGGCTCTGACTGCTGCACTTCACTTGTTTTTGGCTGTCAGATAAGGGCAGCTTTATAAATGTTTGCGCTCCCACTTGGCCTCCGAGACGTCTGGGTGAGGGTGGCTTATCTGGGAAAACTGAAAAGACACGCATACTGATACTGTGTACAAACATTACATTGGAGGAAACAGAATGAAATTCAATCCCTTCTCTGAAATTGTGAGATACTGCCTTAAAATATTATCACAGTATCTGCTGATGTTACCTCTTAATATTTTATTTGTACCATAATCCCTCGGGTTGGATGTCAGAATCAAATATCCCAATATTTTTTTAGACAAATACCTTGATATTGATTATGTGAAAAATAATAAATAATCATCGGTAATGTTGATATAAGTGGTTAAAGGCAAATATTATAACAAGTTCATAGAATTATATCGCTTTCCTGAGGACAACAGTGTCAAAATACAACAATTATCTCATCCCATGTCTTTAAAAGATAAGATTGGTGTTTTACTTTAGTTGTCTGATTTTCAAATTGCATGAAAAAGACAATAATGCATCAGTCCGTCTCTCTATACGTTCCCACCTCCCCACCGTGTCTGTGATACTCAGCCTGAAGCACATTTGTTGCTGCTGAATTCAGAAGTTACAAAAAAAAATGCTGCGTAATTTCTTAAATCATCTTAAATCATCAATTTTTTTTTAAAATTTTTTTTTAATGCTACTCGAGCAGGAATTAATTATGCATTCGTGGACTATTTTCATCTCTGGGTTAATAAACATTTGATGTGCGATGAGCATTTAAAGCACCGGGATGTCGTATGTCATTGGATTCAAGCATCGAGCATCGTGGCGGCCTTGTGGCCTCGATTCTTCCTGTCCACCTCTGAAGAAAAGTGCGAAATGCCTCATGAAACACTTTGAAATGTGCTATTAACTCGATATGCATTGACTAGAGTTTTCACGTTAAAGCACCATGTCTCCTGGTTATTAATATAAAAGTTTATGGCACAGAGGAATAAGTTAAATAACGCTTTGATTTCTTTTTATTTGTAGTCATGGGATTGGTTGATGATGAGAAGAGTACAGAATAAAACCAAGCCGACCTTTTTATTCACTCCAAACGATCTCCTGCGAACACACGCATGCGTGTGTGTGTGTAACGTGCTCTGGTGTGCGCACACGTAAGCGTGTCGTCTTGTTTACCGGGGATTGAAAAAAGCCAGTTATGTAATATAAACCACTCTCACACTCTCCTTCCTCTCCTCTCTTTCACACTCATCCCTGTCATTCACACGCCGTCTCCCTGTCCGTCTGTCCGTCTCCCTCCCGCTTCCCTTCCCTCTCGTTTCTCTTCTTGCCTGCCAACTTTCACACCACCTGCCCAAGGCAAAGCAGATTTACAGATTACCAACCTCTCAATGCTAAGCGCATCACACAGACGCATGTAGACGGAAAGCTTCGACCAGACACATGCACGCACACACACACACACGCACGCCACGCTGGCCGTCCAGTGTGAGCTCATCCTGCTGGGTTTTCCCTGTTTGTCTGTCGTCTCCTGGGAGTATTGGAACATGGCTCAGGTTCATCCGGAGGGAGCGGGTCAGGCAGAGAGCCGGCCGAGCCCTCGGGACAGTTTGACCTTTGGCTGGATTCAGGCTGATGCAGCGTGCTGAGTCAAACCACAAAGTTGGAGTTTTCAAACCTATCTGTCTTGAAGGGTTCATACTTGTTCATGTAAAGCCAAAAAAAACCCCAAAAAACACAACAACAACACAAGTTTGTATGAAAATCTGTCATCTGTGTGTCAGTCAGCGAGTGTGTGCCGAGAAGGTCGTCCCCTTCCTTCCTCGCTGCCCTCGCTTCCCTTGATCCATCAGTCAGGTGTCTGTTACTGGAGTATTATGCTTTGGTTTCCATGGCGACGGGGGATTAGCACATGTTGTTTGTCTGTCTGGTCTGGCTGCGACTGGGCACAGGAAGTCTGTGTACCCTGTGCAGAAATGCCTTCAGAGCGGCAGCGCGGTGACTGACTGCCGAACTCTTTCGGGCCCCGAGGAAGAGAAGAGGCGTCCTGGAGAAACCGCTTGTGAAAAAAAATAGTGCAACGCCTCGACTTCATGCATCCGAGGGGCCGCTATGAATGAGATTAATTGTCATTGTAAACAGTGTTTCGACACACTTCATACCGTGTCATCGAATCTGACCGCATGTGAGTTAGGACTCTTGTGCTCAGGGGAGCACATGACGGGCGACAGGATGAATCTTGTGAATTGCAGCTTGTGTTCTGATTGATTGTTTCCTGCTTTAGATTTAGCTAATGCACATAAAAGAGTGGAGTTTAGTGGACCGGATTATCTTTGTTGACACCACCCGTTGTGGTCATTTCTGAGAGTGTTCCTCGTCTGTTAAACGTCTCTCAGTCGGTGTTTATTTGTGTGTTCGTGTGACCTTTGTTCCTCTTTCCACTTCATTATTAGATTAAGACTTTTCCTCTCGCCACATTACATAATTTGGCGATGGTCACAACTATTGAAAATAATAGTGATCTCAGCTCATCGGGGCTGTAACTCCGTGTTCAGTTTGATCCAGCGACTGGATAATGTCGGCTTTTGTGATCAAGATGGAATTGCGTCTGCATCTGTCGCAGACGCTGGAAAATGACGTAAGAGCAGGAAGGAAAAAAGTCTCCAGTCTTGACGGCATGTGTTGGTGGTCGAGAGCAGACGCTCACCTACAACTGAGGGGAAAAACACTCCACACACACACACACACACACACACACACACACACACACTACAGACTCAACAGTGACTGTTGAGATGATTCAACACCTCAAATGAACAAAGAGTCTGCAGCCACACGAGCAGCTCTGTGAGGAGAGTGTCAGCATGCTCTCACGCCCAGAATCACAATGCTAACTTTGCTAACTCTTTGCTAAATGGCACCAAATCTGAATTACTGCTGAGGCTGATGGGAAGGTCATTAGTTTTACAGGTAGCTGGTGTTACTACAATGCCTCCTTATAGGGGGTGATGAATGTCTCTACCAACAATTAAAAGCCTCTGAGTTATGGACGGAAGAACTGATCAGCCAGCTGACTTGAAGCATTAGCGGTAGCATTGCGTTTATTTCCTGCAGGTCTTCTTCATCATGAGGTGTTTCTATCTTTTTGTCCACCTTGTATCCGTGCTCAGTGAGACGGAGGAAATAAACAAGCCTCGCCATCTGATCTCCGGCGAGATAGTCAACAATCTGGATCGGCGCTTAACGACGTTAGTGAATCACATGTAACACTTCCACAGCGAGCCGGGCAGCTGACGGTCGGCCTCTTCCTGAGCGCTTGTTTACGCTGCTGCCGCTGGTCTCGTCTCTGCCTGAACCCGTCCCACCAATTGCTCTCACATGTGTGCTTAATTTGTTTTGCTGATTCGCTTGTTTGTTGGGTAAAAGCATTTCATGTGTTGTGGAGCTGCAGCTTGAAAAACATTGTAAATGACGGCGCATGATGCGTGTCTCTCCGCGCACGAGTGTGTGTTGGGTTATTTTTTTGTTCAGATGCACGTACTGTGATAGACGGTTGGCCTCGTGTTTAAAGCCATCCGCAGTGACCGTGCGTCAGGAAATGTTCCGTATTTGAAAAGCATCGGCTAACGTGGGCTCGCACGGAAGCATTAAAGAGCATTGACAATAATTCTCTCTGGGGTGAACAGGAGAAATGGTTCCTCTGTAACTGTGGCTCCTGGTTGTTAACTCTGTGTCATGACTCACAAGGTCACGAGTCAAAGCCGCCAACACACAGTCACACATGTTTTCTGCACATTTGATTTGATTCATGGGATTTCTTGACAGCTTATGAGCGATAAACTCTGCCCTATAAATTCTTCTTTATATCCTTTAATCAGTGCCAGATTACTTACTTCTAGGAAATTTAGAAGTTCTCACGACTTAGAAATGATTGGAAATCACGCTAAGCAAAGTATTTGATTTGTCAAATATGAATGTCTGGAATAAAAGCAATAAAACATGACCAGCCATGCCAGCTGTCCTGATCTGCTTTGTTTATGCTTGCATTAGCATTAGCCAGCTAGCATCATTCTGCTGGAAAAATACAGAATTCCATCAATTAGGGCTCCAAGATCCGTTAAAATAAACCCGATTGTTATTGTTTTGATGGATATTGCATTTGTCGGATGACGCATTAATAGCAGGAATTATTAGTTTTGCATCAGAACTCTAAACAGTATTGATAATCCTGATGATGTGATGTACACGTTTTGCAGCTTCTGCAGTTTGGATATTTCACTTAGCCAGATAGTGATTTTGATATGATTTCAAATAACTGTGCCGTGATTAACAAAGTGGATTAGAAATGCTGAAGAATGTGTGTATTTCTAAGTAAAAAATCTCCTCTAATGTTATAAAAACATTCCCTGATATAATACAGATGACACGACCTCACTGTCCTCTCACATCTCCGTCTCCACTCTCCAACTTCATAATCATGAAAAATAAAGCGTCTGCACTAAAACAGCAGGATCATGTGACTGTGTGCATCTTGATTTCATGATTTAGTCCTGCTCATAAACGACCCCTCGGTGAGAAAGCCTTGCACAACACATGGATACGTTTTATATTACGGAAGGCTCCGAGCTTTTCATTTTCCCTCCAGTCCCGAGCTGACTCCTCAGAGACGACCGATGCCTTTATCAGATGACATGCTACACATGGTTTCATACTGTGCGTGGTCAGATTGAGTTTCAGTATGATCTGGAAAGTGACAACAACAGTTCCAAGGTAGAGTTTCAGTTTGAAACACCCTCCGCTGAACAAAGTGTGTTGACTGCAGTTGACTGCTGGGACCTAATTGTTGCTTCCTGATGGTAAAGTTGTTGGATGTTGCTCAGCCCTCGCAAGGGGAAGCTCGACTTGTACTCTGTCACAGTGTTCTTGATCAGCGCTCCCCACTGTTTACAAGAGACACACACACACACATACACACACACACTGACTCCTCTCAGGTTTCTGTTGTGTGAGAAAGTAACAACACAGAAAAGAAAACTATTAGCTCTCCCGATCTGAACCTTGTTTGGGCAGCATCCTCCTCCTCTGTGGCCTGAGTCTCATCTCTGATCGACCTTGTCTGACCTGAGCAGCTCCGGCGTCCCCCCGCCTGTTTCCCGGCTCTGTCTGTCTGGTTCGCAGCTGGTGCTGCCCTCCGCTGCCTGCATGAGTTTTCAGACCACCTAAAGAAGCATAGTTCAGGCTGGTGTTTGAGTCTTTTTTTTTTCTTTCCACATGTCTCTCCGGGGTTGAGGAGAACTGTCGACAGCAGAGCTGCGATTGGGAGGGAGGGAGGGAGGGAGGGAGGGAGGGAGGAAAGAAAAAGGGGGTGCGAGGTTGCTTGAGGTGGGGATCAGCAGCTCATCCCCGGCTTGGACACCAGAGCCGCAGTGTGGCGTGCCGGTGCACATTTTAAAACACCACGGCTGTCTGCTTTCTCGCTAGGTTGTGTTTGTTCCTCTCCTCCATCACCCCCTCAACCCTCCCTCCTTCCCTCCCTCCCTCCCTCCCTCCCTCCCTCTCTTACTTCTGTCAGTTCTTCAGCCTCTATTTCTATCTCTCTTTCTTTCTCGTGGCTCTTACATCACCTGACTGGAGTTTTTTCTCGTCAATGCAGCAGCAGCGGCAAGCAGATGAGTCAGGCAGGGCTGACTCTCCTCTACCGCCATCCTGCCTCCCCTCTCCTCCCCTCTCCTCTCCTCTCCTCCCCTCTCCTCTCCTCTGCTCAGCTCTCTCTCTCTGCAGACCTAGCCAGCAGACTGCATTGCCCAGAAGAGAGGCGAAACAAGAGCACAAACCTGTCACCCCCTTTTCAACTTCCCCCCTCCTCCCCCCTCGCCTGAGCGCGTCTTTCACTGGTGTTTGAGAGCAGTGCAACACCAGCACGTCCTGTGTCAGAAAAAGGGAAAAATGTTGAGTCAAACGTGATTCGATCAGTCAAAGTATGCGTGCATCGAGACGAATTATAGAGTGCGGCGCTGGGTTTGTAGTTGCACTGATGTCTGCTGCTGCTTTGTGGAAAACAGGAGAGGCTAGCTCGATAGATGCTCACCCTCAGTTCAAGAAGTGTGTGTGCGCGTGTGTGTGTGTGTGTGTGTGTGTGTGTGTGTGTATATGTGTGTGTATATGTGTGTGTGTCTGTGTGTTTGTGAGACAGTCAGCCAGACAGTGCAGGCAGACAAGTGTCTCTGCTGACTGCAGATGAGATGGAGTGTTTACTGACACAGGGAGCATCGGCTACACGTGCTCCTCCATATCTTCACTCGCCGGTGCACTTACGTTTGAGGCTTTTCAGCTGGACTGTACCTGGGCAGCCTTTGAGGCGAGGCACGGAGGTGCATCATTTGTCTGATCTCTCGGTGTCAAAGCATTGATCCGGTCTCTTCTTCTTTTTTTTTTTTTTTTCTTCTTCTTACCAGCAAGCAGTCTGGAGTGTTGCTGAAAACATACTGTCGTCAGTGACTTTTTTTCATTATAGTTTCGCTTGCTTGCAAAGCACCAGAAATTTACTGTAAGACGTCAAATGTGAAGGCAGCTGCACAAATGAATCATATTGAGCTGAATACCAATTAGCAGTATGCATCCGCTTTAACAGAGGTGGCAGTCACAATAATAGGATGTACAGATGGACAGAGAGGCGAAGATATATGCTCATGTGCTATTCGAAAGCACAGCAGAGGAAAAGGATTTGAAATGTATCGCAGACACGAGGAGTTGTCGTTATTGATCATCATTAATCTGAGCTGATTTTCTGTATTTACATGCAGAATTCACAGCCACTAGATGTCGCAGTAGAGCACCAGCTCCTCGGACCACATAGGTGCATGGTCATTGCTGACGAAATTCATCGTTTCACGTTACAGATCATCAGGAAACTCAATTCAAACTCGACAAAAAACTAATCAAAACCATCTGGTTAGTCTTTCTACTGTTCCGATGATCGGCAGCTGAGATTAACTCTTTGTGCAGCGAGTTAGACGTGAGAATATTCTGGCTTCAGATGCTGTTAATCCCGACTGTACATTAGTCACCTCTTCAGCTTAGTAAAAGAGGTTTGTCTTTGTTCTGCTGAGTGACCCGGAGATGTTTTCAGATGTTTATCAGGGCAAAACTAAACCTTTCGTCACTGACCGAAGGCGCTGATTAAACGTTCAGGATTTGCAGTGCTGGAAATCCAACACAAAATTATTATGAGGCTGATAATTGCACACTGTAGAGGGGGAAAAATGTCTCATTTGTGCATCCAATTACATATTTTGAGCATCATTTTGCTGGGTCAGAGATCAAACCTCTGACGTTCTGATCCCTGGATGACTCAATCGACCTTCTGAGGCCAGAACTGCCCCGCGTACAAATCCAGTTTGGAGCCTCAGGTTTATTTCATCAGCTCGCTCCACTAGGCCCGTTTTTGTAGAGCAGCTGTAAAGTCTATGTACATGCGCAAGACCCCAACAGCAGTATACGCAATGTCTTATTCTACACTAATGCGCAGAACTGCTTCTGATACGATGTCCTGGAAGCTTGTTGTTGGCAGCTCAAATCCTTTCTACAGGAGTTCCATATTTATGTTTACTAGTGCAAAATAACCTTCACTCCAAACAAGACTGTCTCTCTCTCACCCTACAAATGACTGCGGTCGAAAGTGAGCTAGACTTTTATTCATCCCACATCAGGGAAATTCGCTTGTGACAGTAGCAGGTAGACATACAGACATACAATAAGTACAAGACTTAAAAACACTACAAAGATTTAGATACAATATAGAAAGGACTATATGGTATATGCATTATATACAGGAGGCAAAAATGTGCATTATAAACATTTGAAGAAATTGTCAGACTAGTGCCAAAAGAACGAGGAAGGAACGTGACTTCACCCTCCACCCAGGACACCGTTACTCCACCATATCGTTACGTAGCAATTCTGTTTTTACTGCTATATTTAATATTCAGAGTCACGTCCGAAAAAAATCTCGTTTTGTCCGAGCAACGCTCATAAAATATTTAATTTACAATGATATGAAAAACAAGAGAGGAAAAAGTGGAAGCCGGAAGATGTTTGGTATGGTTTGGTTACTTGATAAACAACAGAATAATTGAACAATTATTCACTTGTCAGAATTGTTGATGAATATTTATTCATTGATGAGTGGACTGAATTGTTTCAGCCCTGACAACACCACAGACTGCAGCCTTGACAGTGTTCATGGAGGTGGATCAGCATCTCGATCGGATTTATAGCAAAGCTCCGGTAATTTTCAGGTGTTTTACCTCCCAGGGGAGGCCGGTTCCCCAGGGAGCCACAGGTGGTTCGCTTACAGTCCTTCATCCTGCTGCTCCTCCCTCCAGTCAGTCTGTTTGTCCATCTTTACATCCATCCCCTCCACTCTGCTGATCAATAATGACGGTGGCGATGAGTCATCGACACAAGGGCACTTTGAGTTGCTCGGTTGACATAGAAACGGATGTTGACCAGCCTGAGTGTCCATACGTTCTCTATATTCCATCCTTCCTCCCTCCTGTTGCACAACCAACATGTCGCCCGGTGTTCAGACACAGTGCGAGCCGTCCACCTGTCAGTCGCTCGCGCACGTCGATTACGCAACCCGCCGCGGGGAGATTATCTCCACGAATCCTTTAATCTCGTTTCTGCTCGTCTGCGTCAAATGTCACAAGAGACGCGCAGAGATACTTGTGAGAGATAGAAAGAAAATAAATATAGTCTTTAGGTGGATGTTGGACGGGCGTGTTGTGTAATGCTTTGCTTCGTGCGCATACATAAAACATCACCTCACACAAACAGCGACGTGCAGCCTGCTTTTGTCAGTTTTTCCCGCACAGATCCTCGAGTGTGTGTGATGCTCTGTGAGTGTGTTCTTTTAATCGTTTTGTCCGTCTCTGACATCAAACTTTGCGAGCGGACAAAGAGCAAACTTTTCCTGCTATGGACTCAAAGTCAAGATGAAGGAAAACATCGGGATGCCCTGGTAGAGTGCAGGCCACGTTTCGAAAACCCCTCAGTCCGGGTTTCAGTCCAGCCTGAGGCGCTTTACTGCATGACATCGCCCACCCTGTCTCCCTCCAGCTATTTCACTGCCAGTTTGTATCTTCGTGTACTGAAAGAAAGAGGACCATCTATATAAAAGATTTCATATAAAAGGTTTTGATTAGCTCAAAGTTACAACAGACCTAAGATGATTGAGGTTAGCCTACTTTTCTCTGTCTTGGTTGCCATCTCGTTTCTGGACTCCACAATTAGTGTCCCGCTCTGCGAGGAGGCGGCCCGATTTCTTTCCTGATGAGAGCATTGTTTCCCTGAAAGCCACCGCTTCCATCAAGAAACATGACATTTATTAATTCTATTAGGTGTTAAAATGAAACCCACTCAGCTCTCTTGTTAGGATGATCTGGTGGCTTCCCTCCAGTGGGTACACCACGCCACAAACGCTCTCTTGAATAGGACACTTGTGAGCTCGCCCTTCTTCTTAATGTCATTTTTATGGTTCACAAAATGCTCCTTTTTTTTTTCCACAGTGTGTTAAAATATGAATCTCCTAGTTTGAGGCTGGGACTCTCTTAGACTGTGATATGGATTTAACATTATGATTTCTGTCTCCGCAGGGAAACGAGTTGAGAAAGATTCTGCTCACACGCTACTTTGGAAATCAAAAGCTTCTCTCCAAGTCGGAGCTCGGGAGTGGAAACAGCTCATCTGGCGGCTTTGTCAAGCCGTCATCTGGAGGTAGTGAGAACCCCAAATAAACCCAGTCGATGCTGCAATGACTTGCTCACTGCAGAGGAGACAACATCAGCTGACATCATGCAGCTTCTTTGGACAAAATGCTGTTTGACAATTTGACACATATACAGTATTTATGTCCAGACTGTTGTGGAATATAGAGGCTGTAGATCACCTGGCTTTAACATGTGTCCAGGCTGTTCCATCACGGATGAACCGCTTTAAATCGTTTTAAACTCTTTAGAATTAGACTTCGTCTCAACGTCTGGGACAAACAGACACAATGTTCCTGACACAGAGGAATAAATAATTTGCCGAATTAACAATACAGTCGATATGATTAAGAATTCAGAAGTGTTTTTTTTGTTTTTTTTTAAGGGTGTCTAAGGACTTTCTCCACAGGTGGCAAAGAAATAGTAACATTTCCCACATTAACCATTAATGAAATGCTGCGACAAACTGACAGTTTTTTAAGAGAAAGAAACAACTTAATGTTTTATGACGTGAACATCTCAGCCTGAGAAGACAGATGGTTTCAAAGAGGAGTAGAAGGATCCACGACCGTCTTTGAACAAGACGTTACTTATCTCCCACCTACGATGCTGTACTGAGTTCACAGACATATTCACATGCACACTGCTAAAATAATATATTTATATGCGGCCCAGACCGTCTTAACGAATGGATCCCAGTGTGTTCTCGATCTGATCACCCAGTACGAATGTTAATGCCCGGCGTAAACGTCCTCGTAGCTGGATTTGTTTGTGAAAAATGTTGTAATGAACAATCAGGTTCAATGTTCGTATTCACTCTCTGCAGGAGGTTCTCAAATGCTGGACTCTGACAAGCCGGGCAGTAGCATGGTGGAGATCCAGTGTCTCCTGGACAACGTTGGGGCGTCAGAGCTGGTGATTGACCTCATCGTCAACACCAAGAACGACCGGGTGTTTGAGGAAAGCATCCTGCTGGGCATCGCCCTCCTGCAGGGAGGAAACACACAGATACAGGTGGGCGACACACACGCACACGCTCAAATGTTACAGCTCTTTTTTTATTTGCTGTAGATAAAAACATCAGACAAATTTGATATATTATAATTTTCTGTGCCTTTGCACAGACAAAACTCACGCTCTCATATTGAGATTGATGTAGATAAACGCTCTCTCTACCACCCAGAACTCATTCTACAACCAGCTGTACAAGCAGAAGAAGTCCGAGAGGTTCTTCAAGGTTTTCTACGACCGCATGCGTTTGGCCCAGCAGGAGATCCGAGCCACCGTGTCCGTCAACATGTTTGAGCTCAGCTGCAGGAAAAGGGACGACGACGGCGACGTGAGCAGCATCAGGATCAAGAAAGGTAGAGTTTGAGTCGCGATGCGTTCGGACTGCTCTGTGCTTGAATCACGACCGACACACTGTGTGGCTTCTCCAAAAAAAGAACACGTCTAGCAAAACCTGCTTGCCGAAAACGAAGCTGGCTCTGAGTGAGGAAGGTTTATATAAAGTGAACTAACTCACGGGGTCGTGTCCTGAGCACAGCCGAGCATTTCCATAGAAACAGACCTGGACTGAGCGAAAAGCCATGAAATGGGCTCATATATAAACTTGATTACTTTAATGCTTCTCCTGTAACGTTGCTGGGTTCAGCTCGGCCTCCCGCTGAAACAATAGTGGGGGCAGAAATATCAAGAATGATTCTTGTTGCTCGGCCGACCTCTGTGCAGACTGTAGCTGCAGTCACATGTCAGAGGCCATGTGACGGCCCACATCACAAGCCTATCAAAAGGCCATTGTATCAAGATCGGGTACTTTCATGCTACAGAACCCCACTCGATACTTGCCCCACTCGTCCGGGGGGGTCTCTGATTTTCTTTTAAAACATGTCTAGAATGTCAGGATGCCATTGATCGTAGTAACCTTTCACATGTTTCCACTAGATTCCCTTCCGCCCATCTTCTGCCACACGTAACGTGTTTTTTTATATATATATATATATATATATATATATATATATATATATATATATATATATATATATATATATATATATATATATATATATATATATATATATATAAAATCTCTCTCTGTATGCCCGCTTTAGGGAAAGACTCGGGCCTTCATATGAGGGAAGACATGCGTGGGCAGCTGAAGGAGGCCTCGTCAGTGACCTCAAAGGCCTTCTGTGCCTTCAGAAAGGAGCTGGACCCGGACCTCGAAGGACTCGGCCACAACAGTGAGATAATCGGAATAGACGACGCTTTGGAGGAAACTCAAGTGATGAGCCCAGCCATCACCATCATGAAACCGATCCTACGTTACCTGCAGCTGCTCTGTGAGAACCACAACTCAGGCCTGCAGGTACTGGGCCCACCGTCTTGTGATTGAGAGTAAGAACCTGAACCTGAAGTCCAACTACTGATTGTTTTCTTTTTCTTTTTTTTTGCTCTGAATCCAGAACTTTCTGCGCAACCAGAACAACAAGACAAACTACAATCTGGTGTGCGAGACTCTTCAGTTCTTGGACTGTATCTGTGGCAGCACCACCGGAGGACTGGGGCTGCTGGGCCTTTATATAAATGAGAGTAATGTGGACCTGGTTCGACAAACTCTGGAAACCATCACAGAGTACTGCCAGGGCCCCTGCCATGAAAACCAGGTAGGGGGGGAACGACTGATTGGATTGGAGCTAACTGTTGCTGCCGTTAACTAGTTAGCTCAGCTGTGCAGCTAGCGGTCCGGACCGGTCACTCAGACCGCCAAAGGAATGTTGTTGTTTTCACTGCTAGCCAAGAAGCTTTGGATCGGCAGGAAGAGGAGGTTTTAAATGCCAGGGACGAGTCTGACTCTGACTCTGACTCTGACTTTGAGTCTGACTCTGAGGATGACACCGACACGGCAGGTTGAAGAGGTTGAGAGGAGAAATGAGGCTAGCTGGCTACCATGCTAACTTCAGTGGATAACTCTGCTAAACAACACATAACGTTGGAACTTTTGAATATTTCAACTAAAATACTCACATATTGCACCTTTAACCGTATAATGAGAGTCTAGACACCCTGAAATTATGGTCATATATTGATAAAAAGCTTGTCCTGTGACTTCTCCTCGACTCAGAGCTGATACAATATATGGAAAATGTGACTAAATGGTGCAAAATCACCAAGAAGAGACTTTTGTCACAGTTGACGTATTGTGACATTCTTAGAAAGTGTTACAGTCAGGACTTTCCTTCTCAGAAAACCAAACCCATGAGCGTTAAACACTTATTAAGCATTTCAGTGCAGAAAGAGGTCATTTAAGCTGGCTTAGGAAATACAACCAGCTTATCTGGCTCACTCCGATGTTTCAGTTGTAGTTCGGAGGCATATTTACTGAACACTCCTCTGCTGTTTCTTTTATTGTTGTCTAACATGCTGTCACTCCAACCTTTACTTTTTTCCAGACGTGTATAGCCAAGCATGAGTCAAATGGCATTGACATTATTATAGCGCTGATTGTGAACTCCATCAACCCTCTGGGGAAGCATCGACTGGACCTGGTGCTGGAGCTCAAGGTGAGCAGCAGGTGCTCTGAAAGCCCTGAGAGGCCGCTCGCTATGACTCACAGCCATTTACACGCTACAAAAGAAATACTTACAATTTGCTATAAAGGAATAATCGCCTTTAGTGTTTGTGGCTGGGAACAGATAGCTGAAGGCAGTTTGACCAAAACTCGCAATGTTTTGATAAAAGCAATATGATGTGTTGTGTTTTATTTATTCGGAGAACGTGTTGCAGCTCATGTTGTTCTATGCGATGGCCTGTTTGTTGGCTTTGCATTATATCCAGCTGCTGTACTGACAAATAGTTCGACCCCAAAGATGCATCCGTCAAGTCATTAATTCCTGAATAACTGTAGGTGTTAGTCGACGCGGTAATGTCGAATCTTACCGTCGAGGCCTTGTGTTGCAGAACAACGCCTCCAAGCTCCTACTGGCCATCATGGAGAGCCGCCATGACAGCGAGAATGCAGAGAAGATTCTCTACAAGATGAGACCCACCGAGCTGGTAAGTGTGTGTCAGCATGCACAAACACACACGCACACACACTCGATGGCTGCACCGAATGTTTCTTGAATTCAAAGCTTCTGTTGAGGTTTTTCACTCTCAAAAAAAAAAACAAAAATAAAAAAATCTTCCAACAAAACCCTCCATTTGAATAAAGAGATTCACTGGATCAAATGGAGCGCTGAGCTGCTTTGTACGAAAACATGTGCGTAATTTAGAATAATAGTGTTCAAGATGAAATAGTTTTGGTTTTTTTTTGTTATTGTGGTTATGTAAACGTTATCTATGGCGCTGTCAGATTGCTGCTAGACTGTCCTGTGAACATGAGTGTGTGTGTCCTCTTTGTGTGCAGCAAGTGGGGAAGCGTTGACTGCAGGTAAAATGTTGTTTTGAAAGGCTAAACTGCCAAAAAAAGAAAAGAAAAAATGGACTGAGTGTTATGGTGGATTAACAAAACAAGCTGCTAATTTTGAAATGATTACTTTTCTCAATAAATTGGGACTTTTTTGTGCAGCAGTCCTGTGCAGCCGCCACCTGGATCTATTTCTGCAAATATTCAAATATTAATGACATGCAACAAAAGCCTGTGCAGCGTTTAAATGTCAGTGTTACAAAATCATTCAGTATGAGCTCTAATACACACAGACACACATAGACACAAGTGCTACAGTGTAAGTAGAAGTAACTTTTAATCACTTTTTTGTGCATTAGGTGGATGTAATGAAGGAAGCCTACGCCCAGGGTCTGGAGAGTGAGGAGGATGAGGACAACGTTGGGGACCAGATCAAGCCCCGAGACGTCGGACACAACATTTACATCCTGGCCCACCAGGTAATGAAAATGCCTCAGCTTGTTTTTGTCTGTGACGGAGGAATTACTGTATTTCCTCTCTCTCTGTCTGTCCGACCTTCTGCCCACATCCGGGCCATGCACTGCAGCGGCTGATGTGTCTGTGTGTTTGTGCACATCCATGCTGTTACTTCAGTGCGTCCTCTGTGTTGAATGCTAAAAAAGACTTCTCCTCTTCGAGCAGATCGCTCAGACATTCTTCTAAAATTAGCTTTCAGGATGTGGCACGGGTCGAGCAGACGTAGGTGTTCAGTGAAGCCGGCGGTAGTCGCTGTATTACTAAAACAAGCGTGACTCGCCTGGTCCAGGGTGTGAGCAGAAAAGAAATGCGATGGGTTTGTTGTTGATGAAGGTTCTCAGTCATCCGGGTCGTGGTGATTAAATCCATCGACGTCAAACTGGAGCGACCGTCTTTGAACCGAGGAGGCGGCCTACGACATTATTTGTCACCCACCTACAACGCAGCGCTGCGTTCTCTCCCCAGACAGCTCGACAACCGTTCACACCTGGGCTCACCTACCCTCAGCAAACCCACACGAAGGCCTGTTTGATCAACGACCCACAAGTGGCCTTAACGACTCTGTAAGGACACTCCCACGCAGGGTCTGCGACTCCCCTCCAGTTAGTCAGAACTGAAGAAGCCTCTCGGATGAGAGGTGAAACGTCTTCAAGAAACTGAAACACGATCAGTCGCCTGCGATACAACAGCTAGAAAAATGGGTGTGTGTTGGGTGTGCAGTCGTATTGAGCGTGTGTGTGTGTGTCTGCATTTCTCTACAGTTGATGTCAGTTAGAGAGGTCAGACCGAGTCTAGCGGGTTTTCACTTCTGCCTCTTTAGAGTGTCAAAGTGTCAAACGGGGTATTTTTGTCTGACCAACAGACAAGTTTCATCATGACGAGGAGGTTTTTTTGACTCTGTGTGTGTGTGTGTGTGTGTGTGTGTGTATGTATGTGTGTGTGTTGTGTCACTGTCTTTCACAGTTGAACACACACACACACACACACGTCCACCGATGACACTCTAACTTAGACACAAGCTCATCATCAATCTGATTAAAAGATATTATCTGGTCCGCGCTCCTCTCCCCATGACAGCTGATGTTCAGTGACGGATAAAAAAAAGAATAGATCACGAGTGAGTAAACCAGCAGGAGCGATCGACAGTATGTCATAAAAATACAGAAGTAAACCTCCGCACGTATGTTTTTACTGGCAGCCACGGGATTCATAGAAAGAGATCAGCAAAAACTTCTGTATGTGTTACTCATATTCAGTAGAAATAAGGGAATCGGAAAACAGGAAGAGCCATCTCTGTTTTTACTGTTTTAATTTCCTCCTACACCAGCGTGGCACATATAGACAAAATAAGACAGACGATGATCAGTTGCACAAAAGAGAAATAAATATGCGGCCTGAATTCTCAACGTAACTAGATAATCATACGCTAAGTGTCAGTATAAATTGAAAGAAGGAAAGGAAAACAAAAAGAATAAATGTTGTAGCTAAAGACCAATGCTTTGCCGAGCTGTTTGGTCAGTTTCAGGAGTTGGTAGAGACCAAAATGGAGCCAAAAGCGAGTTGAAATTGGACTTAGATTTCACCAGATGAATACAAATGTTCTTCCACAGCTGAATCTAGTCCTCGCTGCGATGAAGGTCAAGAAGAAGAAGAAGAAGGTCGAGCACATTACACCAGCGCTTAAATCACTGCCCTGGTTTCCTGTGTGTAAAAGACTAGACTTTAAATTTTACTACTGACCTAGAAAGCAGCAAATTGTCTCGGGCCGAAGTACAGACCTGTCAGCTCATCTGGTTTCGTTCCTGAACACTCAAGGTCTTTTTCATTTGCTATCGTTTTTAACATCTTATTTTAATGAATTTTTATGTCTCTGTAAAGCACTTTGGACTGCCTTGTGTCTGAACGGTGCTCTGGAAATAAACTTGCCTCGTCTTGCCGGATCTGTAAATGAGTAACCGTTTGCTATCAAGTCAGATTTTAAGCTATCGACGTCTCCTGATCGCTAAATGTGTCCCTCTTTTGTCTCTCTTCTCATTGTCATGTCAGGGTGCATTTTCTTGTTTTTAGCTTCATGAAGTTGTCTAATGTGTCCGTGTTTAACGCAGTGTGACGGAGGATGAACGTGTTGTCTTTCAATGTGCGAATCAAAAGCCAGATCAGACGAAAACGTCCTCTTCAGTTGAATCATATCACCTGTATTATTAATATTAAAAGTCTTTTGGATTGCTGATCTTTTTTCCTTGAAGTCCAATCTCAGTTCCCTCTTTGAGTGACGTGTGAGTTAATTAAAACGAGTTGTGTTTCTGGATCCTAGCTGGCGCGACACAATAAGATCCTGCAGCAGAGCTTGAGGCCCGGGTCGGGGTCAGGCGTGGACCCCGACCACGAGAAGGACGACGCGCTGCATTACTATGCCAACCACACGGCTCAGATAGAGGTACGCCTCATCATTACTCCATCCGTTTCCCCTCGCAGTCTGTGCGTTTTTACTTACACACATTATCAATAAATCCGCCGTGAGGATTTACTCGATCTCTTGTTTACCAGATTGTGCGTCACGACCGCACCATGGAGCAGATTGTGTTTCCGGTGCCCAACATCTGTGAGTATCTCACCGAGGAGTCCAAGGTGCGCGTGTTCACCACCACCGAGCGAGACGACCAGGGCAGCAAGGTTAACGACTTCTTCCAGCAGTTTGACAACCTCTACAATGAGATGCGGTGGCAGAAGAAGATCCGCAGTGAGTCTTTAAATTCTGAATCCAGCTCTCGCTTAGAATAAATAAATAAATAAATAAAAATAATGATGGTGGTAGCAGACGCAGGCAGCGGGATGGGAAATCATGATTATCACCCAGAGTGTCTGGTTATTGTTATTCCAGAATAAATTGAGCGGCCTGCAGTGACACTTGCGTGTTTGTGTGCCGAGGTTTTGTGTGGTTTTGTACTTTTGTACATTTCCTGTTGTGTTTGTGCAGAAAATAAGGCTCTGTTCTGGTTCTCACGCCACATCTCTCTGTGGGGGAGCATCTCCTTCTACCTGGCCTGCCTGGTCAACATCGCCGTGGCCGTGTTTTACCCCTTTGGTGACGACGGAGATGAGGGTAAGAATTTTAGATTATTCTTTTTTTCTTTTGTGCTGCAACAAATGATCAGTTTTGGGTTGTTTTTTTGTTTTTGTTTTTTTTATTTCAAGGTTGGTGACAGGACGTGAGGATTTGTTCATCCAGTTATAGCAAACAACAACAACGACATTCTTGACATTAACCTGAGGAAGGTTGGGGTTAGCCGTGTAGAAATGACCACGCCTGATGTGCGTCTCGTCCCCGCGCTCCACTCAGTTTGCCTCTAAAAACGACGGAACAGGTCCTAAAAAAGAGGAAATTCGCTTCTTAATTTCACTCAACTTGCACGACTTGACTTTATTTCTCCTGACTCACTTTCTCGTCCTCTTGCCGTGTCTCAGCAGACCGTAGTCTTTCATCATTTCATCCTTCCTCTTCTTCTTCTTCTTCTTCTTTCTGAAGGTCTCTCTGGCAGTCTCACACTTTTTTTGCATTTGAAAAGCCGTTTTAGTTTAACATTCTTGTTTGCATTCTGTGAATCTGTGGTGTAGGGTCATACGGGGCGGAGGCGTTTCTCCATACCCCCGATAATCTCCCTTATTTTCACAGCCTCATGTTGGCAGGTTAGAGCTGGGGTCGGCTTGAAAGGGGTCTCTAAGATAAAGGCATCATCCTAAATGTTCGAATAAACTTAAAGAAGTCACAGATGAAAATATAAAACCACCTCGTTATAATTAACCAACGCTCTTTCTCTTTAATTGTGTTCAACTGTGTTAAACTTTTAAAAGTGTAAACATGATTGTTCAACCAGAAGAAGGTTGAGGTTTTGAGCCGTATTTTTAACACCCTGAGCTTCGACACGTCACGACCTGCCCTGTACTTGCACTTTATCACACTTTGAACGCAGCCGCCCGCCGTCATACACGACCATCGTGCTCCCACACAGGTGTTTTTGTCACTTCTTCGCCTCATTACACTTCAGGACAGTGTTTGCTTGTTCCAAATGTGCCTCATCGCGCTCTAGTTGCACCTGTTGAAGTGAATTTTTAATCTTCTTTATTGGTACGTTGGGATTGCTGATCACCCAGATTCAGTGAAAAATACCTGTCTGTGTTCGTACAACTCTCTACAACTGTCCCACTTCATCTCTTTGTGTTTACCTGCGATGTCGCGAGATTGCTTTTTGAGAGTATTGACAGCTGAATCAGTCACATATGAGGGTTTTTAAAGATCTTCTGCAGATGGGATGTTTTGTTGTTCTGTCATACTGCAATCAAACGCTTTTGATCCTCACAGAGAAGCGAAACCTACACAGCGTGTGCTTCTTTTACGATGCTGATAGGTCTTTTAAGTATTTCCTGAAAGCCTCTTTCATCAATAAATAATCGGTGCAGTTTTTCCTCAAGAATCGAGGGCTTCACTTCAGTGCGACCTGAAGAAGTTGACGGTCCAGTGTTTGACATTTTAAAGTGTTGCCTCCGACTGTGTTGTGCTAAGTTAAGCTCTTAGCTCAGGTGAATAATTCATTAGGGAAATGCCACAACGTTTTACAACTCTGATGTTGTGGCACCTTGATTGATGCTTTACTCTCTCCCGTCCAGGCACCTTGTCCCCGTTCTGGAATATCTCCCTGTGGGTGGCGTTGGGGTTGTTCACCGCGCTGCTTCCTGTCCTACCGAAGCCTTGGGGCATCCTCTTCTTCCTGGTCTCGCTCATTCTTCGCGCCATCTACACCATGGGCCTCGGTCCGGCTCTGTTGTTGCTGGGCACCATCAATGTAAGCGATGGAAGTTTAGACCCAGTGTTGTCTCTTCGTGCCTCCACAGACGTCAAAACTTCTTCTTCTTCTTTAATTTTCTTCCCCTTCAGCTCTTCAACAAGTTAATCTTCCTCGTGAGTTTCGTGGGCAACCAGGGGACGTTTACTCGAGGCTACAAAGCGGTCGTAATGGACATGCTCTTTATTTACCACCTGGGCTACGCCATCATCTGCGTCCTCGGCCTGTTTGTGCACGAGTTCTTCTACAGCTTCTTGGTAAGAAATCTCTCGCACATTTCACCTCCGTTGCGCCACGGCTGATGACTCACCGATGTCGATCTTCCTCTCCACAGTTGTTCGACCTGGTGATCCGAGAGGAGACGCTGCTCAACGTGATAAAGAGCGTGACGAGGAACGGCCGCTCTATCATTCTGACGGCTGTGCTGGCCATCTTCCTCGTCTACTTCTTCTCCATCATCGGCTTCCTCTTCCTCAAGGACGACTTCCGCATGGAGGTGGACCGTCTTCCTGCACCAGGTCAGAACTTCAGTGTAGCTTCACTCCCATCCTGGCAACATAAACGTCTGTTGTTCATGATCTGTCCTGGCGCTCTAAGATGCTGGTTGAATCAAGGAACACACAGTAAAAAAGAAGGACGGATCACAACGTCACCAAATCTTTCCCTGGTGCCGAGCCGTGGTCACAGCTATTTTGACAGAAACACTCTAAAACCCAACATGTCTACATCGTGTGACTTCTGATGAAGAAAATGCAGCTAGAAAATGAAGGAACACACTTAAGAGACAAAGTTAATGACTGACTTCGTTTTCCAAATGATTGTCAGGGCAGATAATTGCGTGACCAAACGATAGGTCCCACTAAATAAGTCAGATGAGACACTGCGAGCAGAAAATCCGGCAGTCCGGCACCAAAGTGAGATTCAGTGACGTAAATACTTTGTTGGTTTGAGTCGCAAATGTTCACATCCGTCACGTTTCACGCTCTGTTTGGTTCGGCTGAAAGGATCGTGCAGCGCTTTCTTATGAAATTGTTAGAAGCAAAATAACTCTTTAAAATCTTCAATTTTCGGACATTTCCATCCAAACACCTGCCTCAAAATGCTCAACAAGAAAGAGTTTGTACTGGTTGTACTGCAAGGACCTTTTTAACTGGTTATGAAACAGTCTCAGTTAATACTGATGCCTCTCAAACGAGACAATCAGTAAGAAGATTGGCTGTTTCTACAGTTTCTATAGTTACTCCTGTAACATCGGGTCGTATGGCGACTAATCTGGGTCGGATAAATCATCAAATTACAGCTCGAGGATGGATTAACATGAAGCTGCTCCCCAGTCTGTTCTATGGTTGTGACACTAAGATGAGGTTGACTTTTTTCACTTGTGTCCAGAATCAGAAAAAAATAAACTGAAGGTTCGGTTTAAAACGTGTCCTGAGCCTGACCTCTCACAGACGCCTGTGTGTTGTCTGCATGTTCTGTTTCTGCTTTAAACGTGCCAATAACCTGGAGATTGTACGTCCTAAAAGTTAATGAGTTTCCAAATGAAAGATAACCGCGGCTTGTTTCTCTACTTACAGACTTGTATAGATTATAGACAAGAACCTCTGAGCTGTGAGGACAGTCATCGAAAGGATTCCTTGTTTCAGAATGAATCTGTTCCACAACTTGGTTTTCCAGGATGAGTTGATCAAATACAGAATCTTAATGTCTTTTGAATGAGAATTTCCCAATAAAAACTCTGGCTCTGTCCACGTGTAAACAACCTCTACACAAAGAGCTGCAGAGTACGTACAGTATCCTGTATATACGTACCCAGACTCATATTTTGAAAACACTGTGCGGTGCGTGGGAGTGCTAATGAGCACCGCCACAGTGCTCCCATGGTCAGGAAGACAACCTGCTAGCACATGTGCACCTGTTGCATAACCTGGTGGCCGCGCCATCCTGTGTTTTGCTGAATAGAGCGCGGCAGACGCAGCAGAGCGGTGGAGGGTTATGTAACCAGCTGGGCTCGCGCCTGTCTCTCCGTTCTCTGCGGGGTTGAGCTGAGGCACAACGCTGAGGAGCGCCCTGTCCACGCTGCCGCTGCCTCGGGGCTGCGACCCCGGCGCCCCCGCCCGTCCCCTCCACTCTTCCTCTTCTTCCTCTCGTCTCGGCCCGACCCTCCGTCCTCCACCCTGTGACGGATGAAGGCCCTTTTAGCGACACTCTGACCCAGGTGTACAGGTCTCCCTCTGCCTGTCTGCCCCATCTGATCACAGTCAAGTACAGCTCCTCTGCTGCTCAGGGCTTCGCCGATGTGCAAATGATTAGTTCAGGTTTTTTCAGCAACACTTCACCACCCACCCAGCAGCTGCTGCTGCCCGGGTTTACATAATGTCTGACTGTAGCTGATTCCACCAGCGCTGATGAGAATTAGCGGGAAGGTGTTTTCATAGCGAGAATACCATTTAACCATCGTCTTTCATTTGTAAATCCTCAGTGCTTTTATCATTAATCAATTTCCCATTTTCTTTGTTCTCTGTTTTTTTTTTTTTTTTTCCTGCAGAAAAAGGAAAAAGTGATTTGTTGAGTAACAAAGAACTTCCTGACTCGTGTATGAAAGCGAGCTGCCCTGTTTCACTCTCTAAATCTGTTCCCGGTAAGTGTTATGATTAAATTAAATTAGATAAAATATGTTTCATGTATTTTTTTTTTCTTTCATCCCGCTCTTTACTGAAAGTCACCGTTGAGTTGACAAGTTGTTAGATTTTGTGGCTTGACCGAGGGATGTGTGGCGCGTTATGTGACCTTTCCCCGCAGTAGTCAGTTCCTGAAAGGTTATGCACACACAATCATACACTGTTTCTAACACACACACACACACACACACACACACACACACACACACGCCCTTACTCTCTCAGAGAGGCGTGCACACAAAGAAACTTGATGAGGCGGAGGGGGTGACTCACGCTCCTGTTTGTTCTCCTGCGTCTCCGCGGATCACCTGCACCGCGGGGCCACGCACGTGATCTCGTCCACATCCTTCACCTCCTCACTGTCCGCAGCAGCTGTGCATGCCACCTCCTATTTACAGTATGCACACAGTTTTCATTCGTGACATGAATAATAGATTTATTTCCTTTTTATATATAGTTTGCAGAGCTGTAATTCTCTTCATTTCTTTCTCATTTCGACATGATTAAGGGAAGCGAGGGAGTTGAAGGCATCACTTGATAGTTATTCAGGACATTATTGACTGCAGACGTGTTTTGTTATCAGTAACATGAACTTGAATGTTCTTGAAACCTGTGACACACTCTTAGCTCAGGGTTGATACGAGCATTAATGGTCTGACAAATGAAAAACTAAGTTGTGAGCATTATTGAAATCTAATCGATCCTTAAATAATCACATGAGGGGAACAAAAAGGAGATGCAACATCAGAAGTGTTGCATTTTTGTTTTGTTTTTTTTTTTACCAGTTGTACATTTGCTGTAACACAAACGTGGAGATGCTGCACATTTTCTCTTGTTTTTATGAATTTCTTTTCAAACCCTCTGAACCCGTGGTGGTTTCTGGGCATTTTCTTTTTCTTTTTCTTTTTGCTCCGGTCACATTTTTTCAAATTCAATGTAATATTTATGCAGTTTATTTTTTTTCCCTCCATATACAGTAAGTCCTGCACCTCCATGGGAGCAGCACTGTAAAGAAGTAGGGACAAGTGGAAAGTGTGCTTTGTGCAGTTCAGCACAGTTATCGTGCAATAAATCATTTAAAAAAAAAAGAGGAAAACACGAGTTTTCGAACATTTCCAACATGCCTGAAAGTGAGACCAATATTGGAAAAATGTTGTTTAATGTAATTTGATTAATTTAATGCAGCATGCAGTCAGTGCAAATGTTGTAATTTTGGTGACATTTTAAACGAGACGTGTAGAATAAAATTTGACAGAAACAGTCACTGCATCTGTTTCCACTGTTCCCTTCTGTGATATATGATGTAGTCTGGCATGCTGCAGTTTTCAGAGGGTTAAATAATGTTTTATTCTATAACTTCGTCACTCTCTGTCCTCTTCCGCCTATTCTCACGTGTCTTCCTCTGTGTTACAGAAGAAGATGACGGGATAGAGCGGGTGTGCGACACTCTGCTCATGTGTATAATCACAGTGCTGAACCAGGGGCTACGTAACGGAGGAGGTGTGGGAGACATTCTCAGGAGACCGTCCAAAGAGGTTCGATAACGAGCACGAGCAAAATTAATTTGCTTCGTATTCTGTTTGCGATGAAATATGTATGAATGTGCTGCTTCAATTAAATTCATTAATTTCTTCCACGTTTCACCTGTAAACGAACCATCCAGGAGCCGCTGTTTGCAGCCCGAGTGGTTTACGACCTTCTGTTCTTCTTCGTCGTCATCATCATCGTTCTGAACCTCATCTTCGGTGTCATCATCGACACATTCGCCGACCTGAGGAGCGAGAAGCAGAGGAAGGAGGAGATCCTGAAGACGACCTGTTTCATCTGCGGTGTGTGTGCCCACGTGCAAAAGACAGTAAAAATTACCACAACGGTTCATTCAGACGAAGAAATGTCAAATAAATCTGATGTCTTGCAGGGTTGGAGAGAGACAAGTTCGATAACAAGACGGTGTCCTTTGAGGAGCACATCAAATCGGAGCACAGCATGTGGCACTACCTTTACTTCCTGGTTCTGGTGAGGGTGAAGGATCCGACAGAGTACACGGGCCCCGAGAGCTACGTGGCCCAGATGATTGCGGTCAGTTGCTTCCTCCTCCTCATTAATAGTCGCGCAGTACCTTTTCGTAACACGGTCTGATGCTTATTTGTTGTTCGCAAGGTCGACGACAAAGTAATGATTTGAAGAAGAGCAGGGAAGAATTTTAAACTGCACTGCGCTATTTTTGAAGATGGCACCAAGTACATAAACACAGCCAACCTCAGAGATTTTATTTATTATTCCAGCTACATGAGGAAAAAAAACAAATCTATGCATTCTGCTCCCCTAATTCGTATTTTGCTGGCGAGCGGTACCAATCAGCATACAGATGTCTCGGTGTTGGAGTCTCAAAGTTGTGCAGCCTTCCTCACTTTGCAGACCTGCACAGTGTGCTAGACGAGCGTGAGCCTCTACAGCAGACGAGCGATCGAAAAAAATGAGACTGAGCCCGGAGGCCTGTGCCAAGCATCCCAATTTACCTCCCTCCTCCTCCTCCTCCTCCTCCTCCTCCTCCTCACCCCTCGCTGCTGGAGAGAGATGGGTCTCTGTGCTCAGGTTGTCTTCACTATGCCGAGCTGCTAAACCTGCTGGGACACAGTGTGGTTAAATAGTAATTAAACGCAGTCCGGCTCTATTATCATCAATGCACCAACTTGCTGCGCTGACACACAGACAAGAAGTTGAAGGATGTAAGGGCGACTAAAGGTGTTCGCCGTCAGGTTAATGGATTCAAATGAAGCCTCGGAGCACAATGGCACATTTCGTGATTAACACTTGGCCATGATGGGCATAAAAATGGTTGCATTATAATGAACGATTTGCATAACAAACTGGTGACAGACACCAAATTAATATGCATCAGCAGGTCCTCCAGCAGGTCGGCTCTGTGATGCCGGGCCAAAGTGTCGCTGTGTGATGAGGTAGTGATGAGTCAGGAATTTATATCGACACCTCCACACGCACGAAGCGTTAAGAGACTTGGTTTCCATTTTGTCGCCTCATGCAGCAACACACTAGATGTTCTGTAACGACTCGCCTGGTTGGAAAAGCCGATTGCCGATCTCAATAACAGTGAATTTTTCCCGTCTAAATCAGGAACAGTTTAAGTGAGTCATTGTTTATTAAGGGAACAGTCAGCTCCATCAAGACTGTGTGGGTGTCATCCGATCAGATTTGATTGACGGCGGTCACAGAAGCAAACAGCCCCACAGCTGTAATCAAGTGTCGGCAAATTCTGATTGGTGCACGGACGCATGTGTCACCGTTTTATAACCGAGCACGGAGAAAAAATTTAAATATAGAAAACGCTCATGTGACATAACTTCAGCAGAAAACTTTGTGTTCATCTGTCACCCTGCAGCCCATAACGAGACGCTGAGCAAATCTGTTTTCATGATTAAAGTTAGAGAAGCCGGTTCTGTTATCGGATGGTAGAGCGAGCAGTTCTGACACGACTTCCAGCTGCGTGCAAAGTTCATAAAGAAGGGAAATAAAGAGTCAAAACTCCAACCAAACTTGTAGTAATAGAACTGAAGTGTATTGACTTGTGGCCTTCATCAAAATCAAGATGCAACTCTTTACAAAGTTCATTTAAAAATGATGAGTTTGGAAGAAAAACAAGCATGTAGTTTCTGAAAAGGAATTCAAACTCATAAAGGTAATATTTACAATGGTGATAAAGTAATAAAAGAAATTCAGAAATATTCCCCTGAACACTCGATAAAGCTGGAAAGGTGGCGACTATGAAGGGTCCTGCAGATACAAACAGAAAGGTAAAGTAAAGAAACAGTTCATTTGTTCTGTGTATTCAGTAATGAAAACATTGATTATCTTTATGAAACGCGCGCTGCAGTAAATGTTGTTCAACTAATGACTAAAAGTCAGGAGATCTCGATGGCTTCAGTCCTGATCTTTCAGACTTGTTATTTTATTTGAGATCACGGTTACATTTCAAACAGCCGCACATGCAACAGAAATAACTTCGGCTTTCTTGACCTGTCTCCTGTTACTCAGCTAACTTCACTGACGTCCCATCACATAAAATAAATCCTGCACACTGACAAGAACGAGAGGAGGAGGCCTATCAGATGCATCTTGTGTGCAAGTGTAATACTAGATTGCTGGATTCCCCCTTTAAGCAGGACCTAAACTTGCTCCCACACAGTGAGTGGATGTGAATGGGAGCGTTTATGTTCAATGACAGGACCTGCAATGGAAAAACAGCTGAATGAGAAAGTAGAGGAGTGATGTAGAGTGTTGTAGATCTCTGCTGGAGCCTGCTCCGACTTTCTGTTCCACACCGCAGCTAAGAGTAGGTTTGGAGTTGATGTTTAGGGTAGGGATAAGTGTGTGTGTGTGTGTGTGTGTGTGTGTGTGTGTGTGTGTGTGTGTGTGTGTGTGTGTGTGTTTGACGGGCCAGGTAGGAGGTGGAGGTGGGACGCAGCGGTGGCAGCAGGGCTCGGCTTGTCAATTATTCTTTCTCCTCCGTTGCTGCACTACAGTTTTTGGGGTGAGACCTCAAACATGAAGCTGCTGCACTATTTAAAAAAAAAAAAGAAAAAAAAAAAACTCTTCCCTCCCCTCGCCTCGTTGGAAAAGAGCTGAAACCTGATGACCTCAACACACACGCACACACACACACACACACACTGTCTCTCGTAATGATTGCATCTGGTTGGACAGGACAGACTGATGCGGTGCCAAGCGGAGAGAGGGATCGTGTTACATCGACTGTTCTCCTGGCGTGTTGTGCGTGTGTGAATCAGTGTGCGGGTGTTTGTGTGTAAAATTATGACAGCGACTACAGGCCTTGCAGGTACTGCAGCAGCCACAGCGCTGTTACATAACCCATCTCAAGTGGCCTGCTAATAGCTCAGCCCTGCCTGGCACGTGCTCTCCTGTCCCTTCCTCCCTCTCTCTCACTCTCTCTCTCTCTCTCTCACCCACACACACACACACACACACACACTCATGCACACACAAAGTCACGTCATGAACCCTTCATTTACTTTACAACACACGTGTGACACGTTGTCTGTAAAACACACACAGCAGCAGAAGTGTGTGAGCAGAAGGCGAGTCTGCACTTTTCGTGTCAAGTGAGGAGAGAGGTCAGAACTGGCTCTTTGTCATGGAGGAGGACCGAGGTTCTAGAAACTGCTCAGCTGATCAACGTGTGTGTGTGTGTGTGTGTGTGTGTGTGTGTGTGTGTGTGTGTGTGTTTGGGTGTGGAAAGTGATACCATCTGCAGACTCATCTGGTTCACTCTCTGTGCTCTGTGTGGCTGCGTCTCCTGTCATGCTTCTGTTCTGTTTCTTTGCGATCGCTGTTTACAAGCAGAACAACAGCCAGAAATTATCGCACGTATTTTTAGCTCAAATTTCCGACTGCATAAAAGATAAATAATATATATTACTTTCAATGCAATGAAGTGATGTGTATGTGATTTTTTTGGTTATAAGATTTTTTTTTCTTGAGGTATGGATGGAATATGGAAACGATGTGCATACCTCCGCCGAGGCCCGACAGTCTCCTTTTGTATTCACTCAACAAAACCAGCCACCTAAATGTGAATCTAAGAATTCCTGGGATCCCTGTATGAGGATCTACAGCCAAAAGTTAATGAGGTCTGTTCTGGACCGAGAACCATCATCCATCCAGGTTTTTTGGAAATGTGTCAGCAAACCAACAAACAAAACATCCCAAGTATTAGTAAAGTAATTTTTTGCCACTGGAGGTCTCTCAATCGAAACAATGAAAATAAAGTCGTATTTTGATGATGTTGTGAAATACCGTGGGATAATGTTTAGTTTGTTAGTTGTTATCTTGGCTGTCAAACAACCACCAGGTCACGTGAGGTAAGTTTCATTCGTGTCACGTCCTGTTAGGTTTGCCAACTTCCTTCCTCGTTCTGACGTACAGACGCCGGGTGTTTTCCCAGAAATCTTCAGCAACAGGCGATCAAATCCCCAATTACATATTTCTTTGGGTTCAAACATTGTTGGAAACATTTGGGATAATGTAAGTACACAACTTAAGAAAATATCTGAGTCGTTTTTTGAACATTTTAACATGATATTAATCCAAGAAGGTATTCACACATCTGACTAACTGAAATACAGGCGAGTTTAAAAGTGTCACTTCAGACATTAAGTGCAGGATCTTCTTTTTCCAAAACATCTTGATGCAGAAATGTTTGATATTTTATCTTTAAGTCTTCAAACGGAATCACAACCGTCTGTAAGAACTAATCACAGCCCAGCGTCGTTTCTTTAAAGTTTCTAGATTTTTCTGACCAACCGCGTTTTAAAATAAGAGAATGGATTCAAGCGAGTGAATCATCACATGTTGAGCCTCGTTTCTGACCCAGAAACTTTCCCCCAGGGAGTCAGAACGTTTGGGAGGAGCTGGTTGCATTTCCAGACCAGGGTCTAGATTATTTTACCCCCTAAAAAAAGAAGGTAAAGAACTTTTGTGGCGGGGCCTTCAGCGCTAAACATTTCTGATTGTGGAGAATTTTTCAGCTTTTAATTCGTCCTTGGTTGGTCATCTAAGAAATACCTGGAGTACCGTTCATTCATTCCTTATTTCACAGATTTGACTGAGTTGAGAGCGTTTCGACAAGTTTCTTTTACCAGATCTAGAGGAATGAAGTAGTTGTGTAACAGTGTCGATGTGTCATACGGTCATTGTAGAGGATCACAAGGTTGGACTTGCTCTCATTTCAAGAACTCAAAACAGAATGACGTCTGAATATTACACATGTAGGGACATTTTCAGGGCGTAGCAGAAGTAGTCAACAAAAATAGCAACCGCAAATATCTCAGCATGGCGAAAATCAAATTATGTACAAGTGCTGTACGTGGTGACGGCAGCGGGGCGAGAGCACATGAATATCTGTAAGTTCGTGCTCACTGAGGTGTTTAAATGGATCAGTGAAGCAGCACTAAAGCCTCGACTCATCCAGACAGTGGACCACTGTGCCAGACATGAGCGGGACATTTCAGATTCTGTACGTTCATTGTTGAGCTTCCTCATTAATGTAGAGGCGATACTTCATCCGTCATGAGTGACTGTATGTATTCAGCCAGAAGAACGTAAGGTCTCTTTATATAATCTCTGAGGTTATTTAATCCATCAGTTACGGATGACTTGATAAGATAAGTATCGGATTCAGTGATGTTGAAGCTTTGTCTTTGAGCTCACAGAACGTCGACTGTGTTTTTCGGAGCTGCGTGAAAGGAAACGATTCTTTTTTTAAATTTCTGTCGGGCCGTTGACACCCGAGGCCCAAATTAGCAAGGTTTTACAGAAAAAGTCTTATAGAATGATTCGATTCATGCTGTGTAGCTAACAGTCATACTAAAACCGTCCAACTGCCCAGGGATGGAAAAAAAAGTCGTCAAGAGTAAAAAGAGTAGTCAAAGTGTTGAAAACGAGCAAAACTAGAGACCATCCTGAGGTGAGATCACACCAACACGCTGACGTCCTGACTGCTCAGGTCATTACTCGTAAGGTGAAAACATTACCAGCTGTGCTGCTGCAGCTAATAAAGGTGCATTTTGGAAGTAGGGCACAAACTTTATTCGTATTTAACCATCCATCCAGGTTTCTTTGGAAATCTGTTCAGTAGCTTTTGTGTCAGCCAACCAACAAACAAAAAATGTAAAGTGTTAGTAAAGTAATTTTCGCTGCTAGGGGGTCTCTCAATCGAAACAATGAAAATAAATTTGTATTTTGATGATGTTGTGAAATAGCGTGGCATAATTCTAGTTTGTTTGTTGTTGTCTTTGCTGTAAAACAACGTCCAGGTCACGTGAGGAAAGTTTCATTCATGTCTCGTCCTGTTAGGTTTGCCAACTTCCTTCCTCATTCTGACGTACAGACGCCGGATGTTTTCCCAGAATTCTTTAGCAACAGGCGATCAAATCCCCGTTACAGTGAAGATAATTACATATTTCTTTGGGTCCAATCATTGTTGGAAACATTTGGGATAACATAAGTACACAACTTAACAAAATGTTTAAGTGTCACTGCAGAGTTTAAGTACGGGATCTTCTTTTTCCAAGACATCTTAATGCAGAAATGTTTGATATTTTACCTTTAAGTCTTCAAACAGCTGTTTACGGTGCCTTTCTACTCTTATGGATGTCATAAATGATTGAATATGGCGTACGTGTTGTACATTTTAAAGCCAGTCCAAATATTCCAGATTTTTACTGACTTGCATTTTGGAAACAAGTAGGAGGATGTCGGCACGGGTCATCAATGTGATAATTATCTGAATTTCTGGACTTTAACTTTAGTTTATGTGCGTGAATTTCACAGACAAAGTGAATTTGAGATTTGGATGATGCCTGGGTCCTGGGCAGTGATGTCGCACTCAGCAAAAAAGTGTGAGAAACTCATTAATTAAGGAAGCAACAACAAATAGCCCACACACACACACACACACACACACACACACACCCCACGCTCGCTCTCCACCCTCAGGCTCTCCACATGTCCTCCTCTCTGTCCTCGGCGTCTCACACTCTGATCGGCTCCTCTCTCCCTGTAGTCTATTCTTATATAAGAGTAGGTGGGAGAATACCTCACTCCCTCCTACTGGACTTCATGTGGTGCCAGTCAAATCCCACTCTCAGCACCTTTTTAAGTCATTTTTATCAGAAGAACTGGCAGAGGAATATTACATAAGATCAGCTGATGGCAGTCTGCCTCTGCGAGCGCCATCTCACTTTCAAGAGCATGCGTGTTGTAAAACACACACACACACACACACACACACTCTCTCTCTCTCGCTCGGCCGTCTGCTGTGTACATATATCCATGCAGATGCACGCCGACAGTACTCACACCCACACATGTACAAACACAGACGCACTTAAGTCCATTACATAATGCTATAGGTTTGTTTTGCTCGCTTTTTTTTTTTTTTTTTTGTAGACGATGCAGATAGTTTGCTCTGTCCACTGTGCCGTTGGTGGAAGATCAGATAATAAAATAAAATCTCTTTGTTTTTATACGAGGACACACACACACACACACACACACACACACGGATGATAATACTACACTCCCCGTTGAGTTCTCGGTAGACGACAGTGACTCATCCTCACATCAACAGTGTGTTTCAGGAGTGGGTGAGAATTGAAATGCCAGTTGCTGTTCATTTAGTGTATAATTGCTATCTGCAGTATCCTAGAGGCGGTGGCGCTGCTTAAAATTTTTAACACTGTCGAGCGCATTAAAAAAAAAAAAAAAAAAAATACAGAGAGAGCAGCTTCCATGCCGATGGAATGATTAATATTAAACCTCCACGCCGCTCTCCAGTCACTAATACCCCCTCTGTTTACTCTCCTCCTGCAGAGACGCTCCCTCTGTGTCTATGCAGATCCTCCTCGCCCTTGTCTCTGCCATCGCACTCTCTCGCTGACCTGCTGAATCAGCGCTATTTGGGCCTTGTGTTCCCTCCACCCTTCTCATCACTCTCTCTCTCTCTCTCTCTTTCCTCCTCCACCTCCCAGGAGAAGAACTTGGAGTGGTTCCCCCGTATGAGAGCCATGTCTCTGGTGAGCAGCGAGGGAGACAACGAGCAGAACGAGATGCGCTCTCTGCAGGAGAAGCTGGACAGCACCGTCACTCTGGTGTCTCAGCTGTCCAGCCAGCTGTCGGAGCTCAAGGAGCAGGTAGAGTTCAACCTCAACCTCAACCTTTTTTTTTTTTCTTTTTTTCCCCCATGCTGCGGTGGGGAAAAGCACCGCGGTCGTCTGAGCTGAATGGATGATGAAGCATCTGAAGCAAAATCTGTCTGTTTTTTGATCGTATAAATAAGGGCTGTGTGATGTGGCCTTAGAATAATGTTGTTAGGCTTCATTGTGGTCCGTGAGCAAATCATATATCACCATATTTACAACCAAATAGCTCGATATCAATATTAAGACAACACTGATCACAAAATGATCATCTGTATTGTGAATATAAAGATTAAGTGGGTAAAGGCAGAAACAAGAAGAACAGTTTGTTAAGTTCAGGAAGTGACATCACTTAGCTGTAACGCAGCCTTTAAAACCAGAAGAAGACGACACCTGTGACACATCACTATATAAAAATAGTGAGGATGACATATAGTCTCATGCAGTGACAGAGTTAAAGGGATATTCCGGCGTAAATTTAAACAACACAGCTCACCACACTCCTGCAGCAGCTAGCTCGTTGTGGGGAAGCCCTGACGAGTCGATTACTGAGTTCAGTAGAGTTCTGCAGCTCAAGCATGAAAATGTATGATTGTTACTCCGTTGAAATGCGATCAAAGTTCATATGTGTCTTGCCTACCAGTTTATAACAGTTATTATAGAGAGCTGACAGGGAAAAGAACAGAACTGAGCATTTCTAACAGCACTCTGTAATCGACTCATCAGGCTTCCCCACAGCGAGCACACTGCTGCAGGAGAGTGGTGAGCTGTGTTCTCTTTTCAGTAGAAATCCAGCTAAGCTAGCGGAGGTTTGATGCCTCGAACTATGTGCTGGAACCCTATTTGTACTGTTGCTGAAGTTTGGTGCTGTCCTAAACATTATTTGTGGCTTTTTGATGGTGGTTTCTTGCTGGAGGCATAGACTGCTGTGTATTGTTATCACACGATCATTTCTGAGGTTGCTAAAACTACGTAAGCTAGCGGTCAGAAAACTTGATCTCTTCGGGGGGATCTTACTCGGTGTCACGGTTATTGTTAGACCATGGATTAAACTTATGCCGGAATATCCCTTTAACTGAGTACATGTACTCAAGTACTGTACAGTTTCGAGGCACTGAGGCATTTTTTGCAACTTCATGCTTCCACTTTGCTAAATTTTGGAGACAGTTCTCGAAGTTTTTACTCACCACATTCATCTGTAAAGTGTAGTTGCGAGGTACTCTTTTGATTACGCGCTGCATCAGAGCCAAATCAGTGGAGGCTGATAATCAATCTACCCATATTGTGTATGTATGTGTATGATATTTATTCACTTTATTTGACTTTTACTCAGGTGATATGTGTATGGGAGACTTTCACTTTAGGAATAGTAATATTTTAACACAATTACTTTACTTTTACTCAAGTGATAATATCCACATATTTCCCAGCCCTAATTTAAACCACAGTCACATCTTGTTTATATTCGTGCTGTTCAGCCAGCTGCAGCACACGGACCATAAACCTCCTCGTGCTTCTTGACCTCGAGTCTACTTTCATCTAAGAAACACCCGACGGGCACGAGGTCGGTGTCATGGCTCTCCTTTAGCCATAGTGTGATAGAGGCTGTCACACCCTCGATGCTCCTGAACGCAGCACGACAGGTGACTATCACGTCAGCGATCAACGCGACTGCGAGCCGCCAGTGAGCGAGCCTCTGGCTGTTTGGATGACTAGCTCTGCTGCTGCAGTGTGACTGATCACTCTCATCACCTGCCTCCCCTGCATGTGATTCCAGTCACAGGCTTGTCCTTGTTCCTCTTCTTGCAGATGTGTGAAAAAAAAAAAAGAAAACAGCTCCTACTTTGGGAGGAAACGCTCCAGTAAACAAAACAACATCGACCTTGGTAAACAGTTAAGTCTGTAACATCCCTCATGTAACCCCTCAGTCACAGGAAGTGTGTCGAGGTGCCCTTCAACGCAGACGCCTTGCCTCTGAATGTAGTTTGGATCAGCTGCAGGACATTTATCATTCCGATCTAGGTAATGGTGTCACTCCGACGTTTGGATGCACCTAAATTTCAGTGCGAGCCGCAAGAGGTGAGTGTGTTTATGCAGGTCAAACCACAGATCTGCAGTCACGAGGAGAGGCCTGCTTCTGACTTCCTGCAGCTCACTCCCTCATTACAACCTCTGCTGACCTCAGCACTTTACACCGTCACAGCTGAGATTGTGTGTGCGTGTGTGTGCGTGCTGTTGCTTGTGGGTTCTGCAGAGCGTGCATCGTTTCCTCTAACTTACACACCTGGCTTATGGTTAATAGAACGAGTGGCCTTCATTCATGACGTCTGCGCCAAACAGCCGCAGCTTTAATGCGTCGGTTGTAAGAAAGCAGACGTTTGTGATTCATGAAACTTCCAGCCCACGCTTATAAAACATCCAGCATGCAGGATGCAGTTCTGCTCAACACATGACCGTGTCCTCTGATGAAGTTTCCAAGGGGCATTTCTTCTAGTTTCCAGTCATAACAGCGGTTGAAGAAAAAAAACAAAACGGTTTGACGTCTCAAATGTCGAAGCGGAAACTTCAGGCTGCTGCTCACAAAGTAAATGTTCAAAAATGTGAGACGTCCGCAACTAATCCGGATCCATTTCTTGAAGTAATGGACCAAAGATTCCAAATACATTTACTTAGAAGTAAGAGGTTTAGAGCGCCGTTTTAGCTGCTCTCCATGTTCAGATAGATAAACACTCCTCTCTGGAATGTGATAATTATGCACAAACGAAGTGGGAACATTGTGTTTCGCATAATGAAGTGCCCACTAGAACAATAATGCTACATGCTAAACTAAAAGCCACTCGAGGTTGATGTATTTTTTTTTTTTTTGCTCCATCACAGATGACAGAACAGAGGAAGAACAAGCAGAGGCTCGGGTTCCTGGGTCCTCCTCAGCCCAACCATCACATCGCGGCCCACTGAAGGAGGAGGCGGGGCTCAAGGCTCCGACGGGACGCAGTGACGAGCCACGCGACTGCAGGCTCACAGTAAAAAAAACAAAAAACAAAAACGCAGACACATACTCAAGCCTTAAGAACAATACATGCATTCAGAGTGCACTTACAATCACTGATGTCAAAAAGAACGCGAGACGCCTGCACCTCATTTTTGACGCGGCGCCTTTTTCTAAGACACAGTCACAGCCTGATGGGATACAAACCGTGCCTTATGCGCTCGCTCGGCCACGAGCAGCAGAGGAGGGGAACTCGTCTCTGTGAATGATCTCCCAGGCGCGACACACATCCAGCAGTGTAGTGTAAGCGTGCCAGACAGAGATCGAGGGGGAATGTAGAGGTTAATGGTTAAGTGCCGTCGGGTCTGCGGACGGCCTTCGTTTTCCTCGACTGTCTGAGCGCTGACGTGTCGGAGAGAGAGCGGGCCGACTGGACGCACAGAGGTCAGTGATCGGCAGAGAAGTTGGCCTCCAGGGAAAGAGCGTCAAGTATTCTCCCCTCTTTTTAGATTAATGATGATATTTATGAGAGAAATTTGCGGTTCATAACTGGAGTATTACTTTTTTTTGGAAAGGGAATCGCGCTGCCTTCCTCATTAACTTTTATGAACAGTACATTGCGATTGCTGAAAGTGCACTTTTATTTTTTTAAAAAAGGGTAACAATTTAAGCCTGTAACTGAAAAAAAACAACATTGCTTAGTCTGGGGGTTTTGTTTTTGCATGCTTTGTGTTTAAGAATGCATTCACTGCACCATTTCAGTTGCCTTTTTACAGATTTCTTTGAGCATATAAATAACAGAAATGTGAATAAAAAAATAATGATTTATGAGCAGAACTTACTTGAAATTTCTCTTTAAGTCTAAATCTTATATTGGTACATAAAGTACATCAGTAGTACTGACCGAAAGATGGTGAGCGTACAGTTCTTTGTTCTACTACGTGTCGTTACATGTTCTACTGTTTCTTAGAGTTTCATATTTTGATGTAACTCCTCCTCACTCATCTCTCCCGGACTGCAACCGATTGTTCACCCTGAACTTTCGTCTTTTAAAAAAACTTGCACAAACTAACAGCAGATTACGAGTTGCACGCGCTCGACGGCGACTGTTCTTTGACACTTTCTGTTAAAACGAAGTTTGTGGAGGAATTGTGTGTTTAGGTTTTTTTTTTATGTGGTCGTCTGTTGTAATAAAATTCATAACAAAGACTCCTCGGCTCTGTGCTTTCTAGGAGAGTTTGCCTCCGTCCTCGTTGCTGTTGGGGATGAACGAACACTCCCCCACACTCACCCTGACCCCCTCTGCACCCACCCTCCCACACACGCAGTGTTTACTCACACTTGTACTCGTCCGTGAAGGGAGCACAGGACCTATGAAAAGACGGGGTCATATTTCAGCTCACGCAGCAGGAGTAGTCATCTAATATTAAAAGCAAAGTTAACAGATACCCCATACACGCTGACACTATATTGTTGTTTGGAAGATCTTGACATTTAGTTGCAGCTGCCCGGTAGCTTATATATGCACAGAGACTGTAGCGGACTCTGGAATCTAACTTTTTGTTCTTACATCCGTCGTCTTCACGAGCCTGATACTCTTTTTAAAGTGAAACTCTTGCAACTTTTTTTGTGAATGTATATGAGTCAAATCTTCATGTAAAAGCATAATAACGACAAAAGAGATTTACCGTGTTTTCGTTTTTGGCTCAAACTCATTTTCAAGGGAGTGCATGAGGCACTTCTATGCTAGCATCAAAATCGCTATTTTAAAGCACGAAGAAGGCTCCACACAACAGGAAACTTGGCTCGTGGTGTCACCAGGGTCTCTATACGTGAACACGAGCATTGAGATCATTGTTTGTGTGCACAGAGTTTAGTAAAAAGAAGGTTTTTGAACAGCTCACGCAGTAGCTTCTTCCTCTAACCGTCGCCCTGCCAGCCGAGACGTACTCGGGGATCGACTGGGTAGAGTGTGTGTGGTTCAGTTAAGCTACATGTAGAGACCCTGGTGATACTACACGCAAAGTTTCATGTTGTGTCGAGCCTTCTTAGTGCTTTAAAAATGTTGTATGCTAGCATACAAGTGCCCCGTGCACTCTATTGAAAATTCGCTTGCCTGAAAACGAAACTACAGTAAATCTTAAAGGTGCCTCTTTTGTTGTAATTATGTGTTTACAAGAAGGTTTGACTCATGTACATTCACAAAAAAAGCCTAAATTTCACTTCAAGTTAAAATAGTCAAAATACAGAAATGAGATGCAGAAAATCAGAGACAATGTTTTCTTCAACGGCATTTCCAGAACCACAGGTTTGAGGGAAACGCAGGGAAATAATAGATACATGGCTGAAATAACACAAGTAGTGTTAGTGGTTGAAGTTCCTTAACTCTAGTTCTAATACAACAGTATGAAATAATAAATCTTAGTTTAGTTTTTACACACACAGGCACACAAACAGGACCGCTACACATGCATTAATGCCTGGAGAGGTGCCAGAGAGTGTGGGCTGCCCTGGAGTTAGGCGTCTGGATAGTTAGGGGTTCAGTGCCTTGCTCGAGGGCAGTGCCCAGGAATGTGAACTGGCACCTCTCCAGCTCCCCAGTCCTGCTCGTCCCCACAGACTGAATATTAGCATCAAAATATACTTAAAATACCAAAAAAAAAAAAGGACTCATTATGCAGAGCGAGCCTTCGGTGTTTAAATGTTTTGGTGTGTAAATGATTCATGCTCACCAAATGTTTCCGTCCGGCAGATCAGCACCAGTCACAACGCGACTGCACGGTAATTCCTTTGGGTTAATGCCGACCGACAGAGGTACGTCCACTGAAAACTCTTGTTTTATGCCACTGACAGGCTGAGGTTGTTGTTCTCGGTGTCCTGACAACATTCTGGAAATGATACATCACAGAGACGGAACTCTTTGCTACATAACAAAATCCTTCTCGTAACCTGAAACACAACCTGCGCTCGAGGAGAAGGTGAGCAATTGCAATTGATGTCCCATCTACGACTCTCAAAATCAGTTAATTATTCAGCCGTGACTTTGGGAAAACATTCTCGCTGGCAGCTCCTCCGGGCAAAACTCTGACTCACATTTCCTAGAAGGAGACTTTTTGTTTCTGGTTAGAAAAAAAGGAAAATTTCCAACAAGAAATCAGTAGAAATCGTCTGTGTGAGGCATTTTTATTGGAAGTAACTTTGATGATGTAGTTGCCAAACGTGAATAAAAGACCATGTTTAATGTCAAAGTTTCAGCTGGTAAATGTGGACTACACTTTTATAAGCATTTAAACTACTTGACATACTTACATAGTTGATTTATATTTTGTATTAATGATAAATCTGCAAAGTAACTAGTAACTAGTAAGTAAGGCGTCAAATACAAGTAGAGGGTTTAAAAAATACAATGGTGGCTTCCAAAATGTACAAGTATGAAAGAGCACAAAATGTTTGTGCTAAATCAAACTTATTTTTAAGTCCAGTGCTTGAGTCCATTTACTTCTTGCATCTTCTGCCAGTATGAGAAGTCGTGTTACGGATGCAAACTTGACCCAACTGCTTGAACACTGACACTTCAGCTGTCTGTAGTTGAATAACATCCAGTTTTTAGAAATCGTTGGCTGGCGTTGATGAAGGGGGTCCTTGAGTTCATCCGACGGGGCTGTACGTGCACGTCTGACACAAGTTCTTCTCCACAAGATGTGACAAAGTATAAACATCTTAAGTTTGTGTCACTGAGTGCTGCCGTCTCTTCAAACGGCCATGTTTTCCCCTTCGCAGTGTGTTTATTCATAAAGAAATGAAACACCTGTAAAGGTACGAAGCGCTGGTAATATGTCGGCCTGTCACCAGCACAGCCACTCAAATTGTCGGTAATTTAGCACTCAGTACTTCTGAAAAAAACAATAATTCAGAGCTGTGGCCCGCTGACTGTCTGTATGTTTGTGTTTGTGAAACACATTTGAGATGATCAACGAATCACAGAAAAGGCCTCGACTGGTCTTTTATCCCGTCCTGTCATTTACCCTCCGCAGAGGAGCCCGTCCTTCTTGGCCCCGGTTCGCTGTTTACGCTGGCAGGCCTGCATTTTCTCCTGCTGCCTGTGACAGCCATTAAAATTAGCTCACGCAGTGCCATAATGGTGAGCAGCTGTCACTGCGTAGACAAGAAGGGTAAAGTGCAGCATTACTGGAATGTATTGGACTCGGAGAGGGATGGGAGGGGAGAGGATAATACCAGGACCGTCATTACTGTCTGGCAAAAGTCTCACTGCTGTAGTGTGAGACCAAACAAACACACACTGCTGCGGTCTGCACCACGTCTCTGAACGGAACATTTTATCAGCTCGGATTTATTTGGTTTCGATCCTGGAGAGAAAACATTAAACCTCCACTTTCCAAAAAGACTTTTTAAACGACACTGTAGGGGGGAGAATCAGCTTAGAATAATAAAAAAAAAAAATTGATTGTCCTCTTCATCTCATCCTCACATGGGCAGTTTATTATTTACTTTATCAACACAACCTTGGACACATTTGGATCACAGTCATCTCTTTGTGAAGCAGAGTGAGCAGTCACGTGCTCGGCCTGTGTGTGTTCAGTAGTGAGAGTGAGGAAACACCCGGAGAAGGTCAATAAATACTATGGAGGCTATGTCCCAAACACCTCTGTGGCAGGTTGTGAAAAGCAGCTCACTTGTGTAGCACTGGACTCCTGAAACATTGTTGGACTGTTGATGGAAAGTTTAAAAACAACTGATCAGAACCAAACAGCACAACCAGAGATATCACCTCTTTTTATTCCACACATTCATTCCCTCCTTTTAACACCTGGTGACTACATTACCCACAATGCAACTTAGCCGCTGAGTGACATCACTGGAGGCGTTTTATGAGCATACACACAGCTTCCTCTTTATACTTTTCTCTTCCACGTAGTGCCCGTAGATGAGTGTTCAGCCTGTTGTTGTCAAGTTGCTGTGGAAGTTGTTGTGACTTGTGTCAATACACGTATTGATCTTCTGTCTCCTGCAGCCTCCTCTGAAGACTCACAGCAGCGTCAGATTAAAATATCATTCACTGTTTTTTTTTTTTTTTTAGACTTTAGACTAGAAAGATCAATTGACCACACGGAAAACGTCGAGGCTGGAAGGTCCCTCTTCACCGTCATTGTTTTTATAAATAAACATGCCCCCTCCCGTGATGCCGGCCATGTGACTTCCTGTCTCTGAGCCCTTTGTAGTCACATGACGCATCAACAACACAACACTGAGCGGGCGCATGGAAAAACACCGCGAACGGGCCTCTGCCCTCGATCACATGTAGGCGCAGTATGTACAGTGTGAGCTCCTACAGTGTGCGAAATGCATCATTAAACAGAATTGATTAATCATTTCAGCAACATCGCACTTCTGCTTTTCACATCCTGTTGTGTGCTGTCCAGCAGAGCTCCATCATCGGCACAACAACAGCGATAATGTTTCACAATGAAAGGTATCAAGCGAGTCGCCATGACGGCTATAAAAAACAAGTTGTGTCTCCAGTAAATCACAAACCAGGCGCGGAGAAATACGACTTTATCGCTGGCTGATTTCACAGATCGCTCATATGTCTAGTTTGTGTCTTAAAGACCGGCAGGTTTTATGCAGATGTCTGATCAGTGTTGATGGTAAACACTGTCAGTTGACTGGCTCTTCTTCTGACACCAGATATGTTTTCAAGAACTGTTTCAGCTTGGAGTTATTCTCTGCCTCCAGGTAGCCAGCTGCTCTAAAGCAATGAATATAATCTTAATATGTTGATGCTAATTTTTTTTTTTTTTAAGTGTTCCTTAAATAAGTGGGATCACTAATTATTCATTTGTGTTTTATCAGGGTTTGAGCACAGCAGGCGCTCGGCAGAGTCGACTAAAGAAACTAGATGTGTGTTTACTTTCGGCCCTTTGCCCCCCTATTAAATGTCAGTTTTTAGCCCACCCAGGGAAGAAGATTGGCGACCGCTGGTCAGTGACTCTCCAAGTCGTGACCCCGCAGATAAATCAGGCTGGTGGTCGAGACTCTTCCACCAGCGCTGAGACATTTAACTCATCCTGACAGTGCCAAAAAGAAAATGTTTTTGTGTTTTTTTTGGTTTTGTTTTTGCGTGTGTGGAATCGAATCAGGCTGACGTGGATATTCCGATTTAGATCGATGGAGTCCATATTAACAACTGTGTAATCCTCCATAGTTCCCTCCTCAGACATGATGAGCATCTTCTTATAAATTGTGACGATGTGCTGGCTTCGTTTTGAGGTATACTACATGGTATAATGGCCTTCGGGATGCAAAATTAGAGATGCTCACTCGTCGTTCCTGCTCAGTTTTTCACACTTTATTAATAGTAATGCATTTTACCACAAGTGTAGTGGGTTTGAATTGTCTTTCTGCTTATTAACTGTGTGTGTGCCGTGACAAATAAAGGAACAAGGAAACTGCACGAGGCAAAGATTTGTATTTGTAACCGCGAACATCATGACAGTCTCTCAGACACATTTAAGGCCTCTGTGGAAAAAAATGTCATATTCTTTATTTATCCTCAGTTGATAAACAAAATAGATGTGACATGACAAAATAATTACTAATCCTCCTTCTGGCCTCATGTTTCATCTAAACTGCCTCGTGTTTCCCGCTCGGTGTGTATACACTTGTAGGAGACTGTCTGCATCTGAGAGGAGGGTAAGAAAACATACAGTTGAACGTCAGCGTGCAAAACCGTTTTTTTGAAATTACAAACCCAACATTTTGTGGTTGTTTCACCCCTTTTCCAGAGTGAAAAAAAACGGCTGAAACGTTGTAAACACAGCAAGATTGATTTAGTTATCTCAAGTCCAGCTGCCTGTCTGAGTCCCCCTTTCCTCACCCCGGCCCTCTTCCCCTCCTCCCTCTGTGGCTGCAGTAGTTTGACTCCTACAGGCTGTTTGAGTCATGCTGGCTACTGGCCTGGCATCCACCTTCGCAAGCCACAGCCCAGTTCAGTCTGGATCCAGACTCATGAAGCACACAGATTGTTTACTGCTGTCGGGATCTGTTTTTAGTGCATATAACGGAGCATTACAGGGTTACTTCTATCAGCTGACAAGTATTTTCTGCACAATATTTACAGAGCTGCAAAAGTTTTTACAACAGCAAGAGAAAGAAGACTGCAGCTCTTCGTCAGATTGATCCGTCTTGTTGCTTTTTTTCTCTCTCGCTTGTTTCAAACACCGAAAATGAGTTTCATCAGGCAAACATAGTTAAAAGATTAAAAATAATGTGATTCAGCAAATAAAAGGCAGTAAACTAGGAAAGCATTTCATTGAATTAAGTTTAAACAGGATGTGTTCACAATATTTGCCCATGACTTTGATTATATGTGACCTTTTTGCAGTGTGAAAACAGCTTCCTGAAGCTTCGAGACGGCGTCGTTTAACATTTGGCACCGAGATTCAGTTTGCCACCGATCACTGTATCACTGGAGCAACAAATCATGATCGCTGTATCTCAGTAAACTCAAACCGAGAGACACTCTGCAAAACCATGTAGGATTCTGGAATTAAAGGGTAACTCCAGCAATTTTTGCAAACTGAAGTGTGTTTACAGGTCTTGAGGAGTATTTCTGCATATGTGAAATAAGTAGTATAAAGTTTTTTGTGGCTCCAGAAGAAGCTGCATGTAATCTGCTGCCAGTGATGTCACTCAGTGGCTAAACTGCATTGTGGGTAATGTAGGCACCAGGTTTTGAAATAAAAAGGCAGCATCATAAGGGTTTAATCGCTTGACCAGTGGACTGCTTTCCTAAACCTGGCGCCTACATTACCCACAATGCAACTTCTCACTTAGTGACATATCTGCCGGCAGATTACATTTAACTTCCTCTGGAGCCACAAAATCTTTTTATACGACTTCTCTTCATATGCAGCACTGCTCCCGAAGACCTGTAAACACACTTTAATGTGTAAAATGGATGGAAGTACCCTTTAAGTGCATAAAAAAAAAAAATCAGCTTTTTTGCTTTTGTTTTTGCTGATAGTTGTTTAGTGTCACATCTGTATTTGAGCTGTAAGTCACAAAGCAAAAGTCAGGATAATTAGAAAGATTGTAATCGATTTGTTAACGTGGAAAACAAATACTTGGTTTAGCTTGTAAAGAACAGACCAGTTGTTTTTCTCCTCTTCTTCTATTCACGACATTGAAAGTACAAAGTTACATACATAATATAGAAAAATTGTGCAAAAAGCCATTAAGGTACAACCGACACCAAAGGTTAATATAAACTGAATACTCAAAGAAAAAAACACACTTTAGTCCAGACAGCTGGCGTCCACCCTCCATCCCATCACCACATTAAACCTTCTGCCACTGCTTATAGGAGGGAGAGCCAATCTGAAGACCGGCGAAGAACACCTGGTAGCGGTGCTTCCACATGATGAAGGCGCCGACGGCACAGACCAGCGCCTGGACCACGTTCAGCACGATCTGGAGCAGGAAGTAGAGCGTCAGTGTCCCGGTGATCACCTCACAGTCGTCGACTCCCTCGTAGGTGAAGGTGCGGGCGATTGGATCCTCCAGGTTCAGTTTGCACACACAGTCCTCTCCCATCTTCTCACATGTGAAGTTACTGGTCTGAGCGTAGTGGTGCGAGGCGAACGCCATGACCAGCACCGAAATGACCAGGCCGATCGTACACAGGATGAAGTACAGGAGCTGCAGAGGGCACAGAGCAAATCGTGTGGTTTCACCACAAAACCTCAAAAGTCTTTTGTGCTTCTTATACTAGAAACCTGGCTCCTGCTGCAGTCTATCGTCTCATGATTAACTCTGAGTGCCAAAACCGTAGCTTAGAAACAGACATGCTGGCTCAGAGCCTATGGCAAGTTAAAGAGATTACCCACGATACTACAGGGAGAGGTCTGACCCTCAGAATAGGAGCCCGGCTCCGAGCACAGATGAGACACAGCACATGCAAGACTGCCCTGCAGCTACAGCCGCTTCCCACCTCCAGTGCGCATCCTGGGTGAGTATGAACAACAGACAGTGTCTAAAAATACAGTTGTAAAAATGTGACAGAGGCTTTGTGTTGTTTATGCAATTGCACAATCTCAATCACACGGAACCTTCATCTTAATCCGCCGCTTATATAACGGGAGGAGCGCTCGTTTGCTGGTGTATTTTGATCTCAGTTACACGCTGCTTATGGAATTATGCAAGTGTGCTTGATTTTAGGAGAAAAAAAAAAAGCTATTTATGTTAATTTTGGAACAGCTGTGAAATCTGAAGTATGGTGGGTTATGGGCAAAAAATGTACACACAGCAGCTGCATCAACAAGTACTTGATTGAACATGATGTACTCCACTAAAAAGGAGATGATCTGAAACCCTGAACCAGGTAGACTCATCACTCAGTCCTTTAGGTGTTGTATACAGTCATGATGGTGTCCTGGAACACTTTCCAGACGGTGAATTATCATCTGAAAAGGTTACTAGAGGGCTCTCCACCTTCATCCTACAATTCAGTAACACCTCACTTCAGAAATCTCTCCACTGCCAGCGTGCAATCTGCTCACGCTGCTCCAAGAGCAATCGAAATGAATAAATGACCTGATTGTAGAGCCATTAATTCTTAAGCTAATAATGAATATAAGGCCATGAGATCATCGAGCTGTTTCAATTAATGACATTAATAGTTGGAAACACACTGGATTGTGAGAGAGTGAAACACTCGAGGCTAATTGCGGCTGTTCTCACATTCGCATTACCGACCGTTTTTAAAGGAGACGTTTATTTGGCTTTACTTGTGAAAGGTCAGTGCTTATGGATGAGACGGGGAGCAGAGTTTACTGCAGTGCGACAGAACAACACAGTCATAACTCAACGAGAACGACGCATGCATCATTTCGATAACTACTTCTTCAAAAAGAGAGTTTAATATTTTCCTGCTTCTGAAACTTTGTGCGTTAAAGGTGCAATTTGTAAGAATCGGCAGCCCGTCGAATTCATGCTCCAAACAAACAGGCGGCAGCGTCTCACCAGAGCAACCTCTAACTGCAGCTGCCGTTAGCTAGTTAGCTCAGTTAGCCGTTCAGCTAGCATTTAGGACTGGGAGCTCAGGGACCAGTGGAGCGCTTCACAGTCTATCGCTGTGTCTCAGTTCAGGGTCTGCATCCTTGGGAGGAGCATTTGTCACAATGAAGGCTGTCCCAATCCGAAGGCTCCTCCAAATGCAGCCCACATATGTGGCCTTCTTTTCCCTCGTTTTGGAGGATGCACTGCCTCTTTACTTCGTGGCCTCACATATCCCAAGATTCTTTGTGCACCCGAAAAAGAAGAAAGAAAGAGAGAAAATGTTGACATCGCGTGACGTAGATCGTCACTGTCATGAGCCTGGGCGGCAGAAATCATGACTTAAGGGTAAAACAACTGGTGACGCAACCAGGAAATGCTCCAAAGGCTAAACCATCCTATTTAACGGCTGACGCGGTTAACAAGGTCTCTCCGAGGGACTCGCCTTCGAAGACCGCAAAGGCCGGGTCCTTCGAAGGGAGCGGACCCTGAACTGAGACGCCGTCTATGTACATATTTGATCCAAGAGCATGACGGGAAAAAAAAGATTGGTTCCAGCTTCTTTCTTCTCCTAAGTGGAAAAAAAAAACCCACAACGGTGGACTGATTTTAATTGCCTTGAAATTCCGACTGCATATATTGTACGGCTAATTAAGCCGAACAATCGAGTCGCATTAATGAACTCACTCATCCACTCGCAGGAATCCCCGCTGAGCTTCTCTTTAAGAAACTGGAATGCCTTTCTCTCTCTGCGCCATTTACAGTTACAGTTTCTCCAAGAACGAGAGTGAAACAGTGCTGTCTGTCTGAAAACTCAACTTGAGGAACCTGAACTGACCCCGAATATGATGTGGCAGATTTGTTTGTCAGCATCTGTGTGTGTGTGTGTGTGTGTGTGTGTGTGTGTGTGTTGTAGACTCACCTTGCAAATGAACTGCATAGACGTCCTCTCATCGGGGAGGTAGGTGATGAAGTACAGGATGAAGCCCAGGATGGACACTAAACACAGCTGCAGCAAGAGATCAGAGCATGTTTTTTTTTTTAAAAGAAATCACTAATATCTGGTCAGTGATGTCAACGTAATGCTCATCTTGTAGCTTTCAGTATCGTGGGGAAAGCCTTCAGCACATGCTTGTTGGTATTACAGAGTATAAATGTATGTATGTGTTGTTGGACACAGTATAGAAACAAGCGTCTTATTCTCAATTCTGAGTCTGGGTTTTCAGGCTGTCTCTTAATATTGCATGATTGCATGATTCAGCAGTAAGCTGTCATCTGATTACATTACTCTCTCCCCCTCTCTCTCTCTCTCTCTCTCTCTCTCTCTCTCTCTCACACACACACACACACACACACACACACACACACACAGACACGCTCACACTCGACCTCCTCAGTGCAATTGGAGTCTTGTGACTAACATGCAGCATCTTATTGAAATGTTTTTTTCCCAGGTTCTTAAGCACTCAGGATTCTCTGGAAAGGTCTCGATGACCTACGTGTTTTTCACTCGGCTGGATCTCGTGAGGATCTAACTCGGGATGTTGGTGTCCAGGGATGTTTTTCGAGAGCAGATGGCGTCTCTGATAGGCCCGGCACGGTATCCAGGCGGCAACAACACGTTTTTACTCCCGTCACCAAAATGTGACCTTCTATCTTAAAACCAAATCAGGATCATGAGGACAAAAAAACAAAAAAAAAACAAAAAACAAGGGAAATGTGTTGTTGTTTTATATGACACATTTCACAGACAGTTAATCTGTTCACTGAAACTAAACACAACAACATTTACAGTCTCATTTACTCTTTAGTGCTAAAGTGATTTTTATAGCTGAAATGTAAATGTTCATCTCTTACTCTTCAACTGACGCTTCAACTGCTTTCAGTGCTCACGTCAGCTGACGAGGGCCGACTGTTTGTGTCACCTTATTTCCCCAGAAAGCTGCATTTGAACGTACCGCAAAGACTGCAGCCGACGACCAGCAGCCACTGTTGTGATCAAGCAATCTTTTTTTTTTTAGTAGCCTTTCTTCCAATCGAGAATATGTCAGATAAAACTTTACAAAATAAGGGGAAACCGCCCTAAATGGGTGAAGTTGCGGAGAGTACAGGGAAAAGCTCGAGGACCTTTTTCTTTCTTTTTCTGTTTCTCATCTTGTGCACTGAGACCGACAGCCAATCAGAGCGACTTCTCTCACTGATGGCCTCGACCTCTGCCCTGGTCTATCAGGGCCATTACACTTTAACTCCTTTCGGTCTTATCCTAAACAGGTGCGTGCCCGTGGGGTGGCCTGGTGGTGGCACCGCCCGCCCCTGAAATTGGATTATCCACCCTAAAGTGTGACGGGCTATCTGCCCAGAGAGAGGCGGGACCTCAGCTTGAACCAACTGTTGGAGGCGGATTGTTTAATGTATATTGTTTTCTCTTTGAACGTAGCTACTTTTGAGAGGTACGACCTCTTTTTACGGACTAAGGAAGAACGGAAGCTTCGTATTATACGTATATGATGTCACTCACTCTGCTGTGTTGTGATTGGTCGGGCTGTTTCTCTTTCACATACAAATGTTAAACACATGAATGTAGGAAACTGTCAGATGCTGTAATGTTAGTAATGTTAGTCCTTAAAGTACACATAAAAAATGGTAAATGAATTGTATTTAGGAAGTGTGTGTGCACGTGCTCATGCTTCCCCTGTCTAACTCAGTGCCCTACTTGTGCCAATCCTAGTGAAAAAAAAAAAAGGTGAAATGTTTACACACAAACTGACAACTCCTCTTCTGACAGCAACACAACCGAAACTTCACATGCTTCACATCATCGGACCTTTCAGCTGCAGTCAGCTCAAGCTTGAACTGAAATTTGTGCTCAGTGTTTCAACTTCAACTGCACTTTAAGTTGTGTCAACTTTAAGTGCATTTTCCAAACAATAACTCACATGCATGTTCGTAGCTTTGTGACATTTTAATCAGTTTTGCCAATTGCACAAATTATCCAACACATGAAACTTGATGAAACCGTCAGATTTAAACGCTTTGGTGACAAGAATCGTGTTTAAATGTGTTTTATTCTGAAGGCAGATGGTAAGGATGACGAGGTGTGAGCAGGTACAGCATGCACGCACATCCTATATTCCTTTTAAAGTTGTGAATGAGGTATTCAGATGCCACTCAGGTGTTCAGAGGTCAGGCTGGAAGACGGCATGCTGTCATCGGCTGGCTCGTCGCATCTAGCCAGATGTTGAGGATTTGTTGGACGCGTGCACAAAAAACAACAGAAGGTGCGAGCAGGCCTGTGTGGCTGTGATGGGTTTGGAGATTCAGGTGCGTACATGTGACAGATGGAGATTTATCAGAACATGACAGTGCCGGTGACTTGCCATGCCTACAGTGACCGTCTGCCTGAGACAGGTGGGATATAGCTGAGGGTCATGCAGCAGTATCAGACTCAAGAGTCCATGCAAGTGTGCGAGCTGATAGAGTGTATAAGTATGGAGCTTACAATGATCCCAGCCCAGTGTGGCGTCTCCCTGGCAAGGAGCGAGGGGCTGATGGCCAACATGAGGAAGGCCACGGCCGTGACGGCCACCCCCAACAGCAGCTGGAGCAGGGCGACGAGCAGAGGGAAGCGACAGACTCTGCATTTTTGGCCGTCTTCTGGCGCCGGGCTCTCATCTCTCCTCTTCTTGCCCTCCTTCTTGTCTGAGGAACCTTTCTGCCCCTGCCCCATATCTCCTCCTTACTTTACCTCACTTTCCCCTCTCTTATCTGCACTCTCGACTTTTTGGTGTTGCAGTGTTTTGGGTGGACGATCTTGTCTGCCGTCTGCCTCGCTCAACCCTTCCCTTCCCCTCCCTTGCCAAAGGCCTCCTCTCACCATAAGCCCCGCTCGGCTGCTATTTGGAAACAGAGAAGGCTCTGAACTAATATGGAAAACATTTGGACTGGATTCCTAAAGCAGCACCAGAGCCACATATAGAGCAGGCGAGCATACTGTGGAAGGGAGAGGAAGAGGAGGGAAGGAGGGAGGGAGGGGGGCAGGAAGACGCCAAAGGGGGATTCCAACGTACGACAGCGAGGTGATCTCACTTCTGCTCACTTTAAGGACAAGAAAAAGAAAGAGGGGGGAGGTGGGGAGGCAAATCAGCAGGTATGAGTTAATGAGAAGCCAGCACAGAGGAGGTCACACTTCATCAGAGAGCTGGAGTGATTGGATCCTTCTTTGTCAGCACTGTTACACAAGAGAGCCATATGCTGCCAGCCAGAAACAGTCACATGACTTACAGGAAGAAGTAATGTGATCATAAGGCATGTGAGGGCATTACATGGGCCCGGAGTCTTTTTTCTTTTTTTTTTTTTAAAAGGAGTTTCTCAGTACTTTAATGTTCCCAAGGGAGGAGAACAGGTGTCCAGAAAACTTTTTTCCTAACGTGTAACAACTTCACGTTTGGATGGAAAAACTCCAATTACGCGCAAATGTAGCGGTGACATCACACACACACATGATTTAATTACTCCATGATAATTGTTTTTAGAGCATGAGACAGATCAGAAGAGAGAGTCAGAGTCATAAAACCCTCATTTAGCAGTCACCTCCCCTCCTCCTCTCCTCTGTCACATGACTGTTAACATTTTATTATTAGACAAAGACGCGCGGCTGAAGGTGGGAGAGCAGCAGCACCCATGCTGAGGTTAATAAAGAACCGCGACGCACGTGTCTGCGCACACAGCTGGGCCGGTGCCATGGTTACTGACAACGCAGCTTCGAGCGGCTGGAGATGTGTTGCCGTGCCCTGGGTGTAGCGCGTGACACATGCACGCACGCACACACACACACCTTTCGATGCACTTTGTGTTTACGCGCGTGTTTACTTCACATTAACTAGTGTGTGTGTGTGGTTTTTTTTAAAATTATTATTAATGTTTTATTAAAAGCTGGAAAAACTGCGATATTTGTGATTTAAAGTGTGTGTGTTTTTTTGTTGTTGTTTCACACGAGATCTCGCGTCCTGTCACTTCATCTGGCTCAAAGTTCAGCAGACACATTTTCTATGAGGAGAGTGAGACGTCCCCGCCGCCAGCACCACTGTTTGGACTACATCGCTATAGGAACAGCCGCGGTGTCGCTGCCGCCGCCGCTGCTGCTGCTGTAACACAGAGCAGCTCTAATTACCGGACTTTGTGCTGGTGCAGGCTACACGTGAGTCGGAAGCTTGTTCCCTACCGGAGGCGCGCGTGCGCTCTAACCACAGCACCGACGGCTCGGCGAGGCGGCAGCTCAGGGAACTATAGACATCAGTCTGAGACGCGAGCTCCACCGGAGGACACGCACCGCGCATCAGCTCCCGTTCAGCCGTCCGTCTTGCGGGGTCGTGTGAAAAACAACAACAACAACAACAACAACCAAAAAAGAACATTTCCTCCAGAGAAGCTCGGGAGAAGAGACAAGTCGAGAGAAGTGATGGATGAGAGAATACCGCATTTACAGGACAGACAGTTCATGGAGCATGCAGATTTCTTGGGGTGAGTGTCGCTTTTGGCAAACTCTTGTCAAACTGTCGCTCATAAAAAAAAAAAACAACAACAACACATACAATGATTAACGCTTCTCTCACCTTCTTTTCCTCCAGGATGGATTACCCCTCTCTCTACATGTGCAAGTCCAAGAGAGGAATCAAACGAGAGGATGGTGGGAAGGTGCGCGCCTTTTTTTTTTTTTTAATTATTTTTCTTGTCATTTTTTATTCTAAGAGAATCGAAATGTTCAGTTTGTTGTTTCCGTTAAACTCAGATTATTCAAATATATGATACAGCAACTTTTTTTCCCCACATATACACGCGAGTTTTAACGCATCAGCCTCTTGTTTGTGCCAACAGGACGCGTACAAGTTACCACACCGGTTGATAGAGAAGAAGAGGAGAGACAGAATCAACGAATGTATCGGCCAGCTGAAGGATCTGTTACCCGAACATCTGAAGCTATCGGTGAGATCACGACACCACAAAAAAAAAGTTTAGCGAACCTGTTTTGTTATATATATTTTTTGACATGAGAGACAGACAGAGAGCGAGCGAGCAGCTGAACCTTTGTTTTCCCTCCACAGACGCTCGGGCATTTGGAGAAAGCGGTTGTCTTGGAGTTGACGCTGAAACATCTCAACGCACTGACTGCTGTCACCGAGCAGCAGCACCAGAAGATCATCGCTTTGCAGAATGGTGAGCTTGAACGACCTGGATCATTTTCAGCGATGTTATGTTGCCAGACTGGCTGGATTTTTAAACTTTACTGGTCCGTAATTGCGCATGACCAGGACAGATATGAGTAATATGGAGATAACGCGCAGACAGAGAGCATGTTGACACGTTGTCATTGTCTTTATTTCACTGATTATCTTTGTTCTGCATGTCTCTCAGGGGACCGGTCGATGAAATCTTCCATTCATGCGGATCTGGACGCGTTCCACTCCGGGTTCCAGGCCTGTGCCAAAGAGGTCCTGCAGTACCTGAGTCAGTTTGAGAACTGGACGACACGGGAGCAGAGGTGCGCGCAGCTCATCAGCCACCTTCACAAGGTGCTGGCGCAGTTCCAGCCTGGCGCGCCGCCTCTCCAGCACCAGCTACCCGCCGGGGACGCACAAGATGGCCAGAAAGCCGACAGCCAAGCAAACTGTGTCCCGGTCATCCAGAGGACCCAAGGCGGGGAGCTTAACGAGAACGACACAGACACGGACAGTGGATACGGGGGCGAGGCTGAGAAGAGCGATGGCAAAGAGAAAGAATGTGAGCGCAATAAGGCGCAGGGACACAAGGCGGTGAAGATCAAGCAAGAGTTTGGAGATGATCGCGCCGCCAAGAAACCAAAGATGAACTGGCCTGGGAACGGGTTAGGGGGCGCAGACCCCGCCAGACCCGACCTGGCTTTAATGAACTCTCTGATGGGAATAAGCAATGTGGGACAGCAGACACCGATTTGCATGCCTTTCTACTTCATCAACCCCTCGGCCGCGGCGTCCTATATGCCTTTTTTCGATAAGAGCAACATTGAGAAGTACATGTACCCAGCCGCAGCCGCCCTGGCGTCCCCGTTCCCCTGGCTATACCCCGCACACGCGTCAGCGGCGGCGGCCGCGGCTGCTGCCGCCGCCTTCCCCGGCTTATCTGCGCACTTTGGATCCTCCTCGCAGTCCAATGACTCCCACAGTCCGGACAGCGACGAGTCACACGAGGCTGAGGCTGGCTCACCTGAGGAGCGCGAGGAAAGTCCCGCGAGTGACGAAGGAGAGGGTGACGCAGCCGACACGTTCCAGGAGCGCAGCAGCAGCCGCAGCAGCAGCAGCCCGCACGACGAGCACTTCTCCGCCTGTGAAACGAGCTAATTGTGTCCGTGTTTGCTCTCCGCGCGCTCTGCCGAGGAGCTTCTGTCTGTCATTTTCTAAATATTAGGCGAGTTTTAAAACGAGGTTTCACAGAAGAGTTTCTCATGTACAGTGTCTTTGGCGAAACAGGGGACAGTTGTGACGGCGCGTGCCTTTTGCACTCCTGCTATAGATTAATCAATCTAAACGATTATCGACAATGATTGACATTAATACATGGCTGTGTTGTTGCTGGAGCTAGTTTTTTTTTTTTTTAAATCCACTTTGATAGAAAAAACAAACAAAAACATTTTGGAAAAACGGCAGCATTGGTGCCAAAACTTTGAGTACGCCGTTTGTGCGCAACGTCCCAATCAGCGAGTCTCTCTGGATGTATGAAGTTGCAACCGACCTCCGCCAAGGTGACGAAGAGCCTGGCTGACTCTGACTGTAAATACGCTCACCTGGAAGACAGTCTGATTCATGAACATGTCAAACGTGCACTAAACGGGCCTGTAGAAGAAGCCACAGTACCTCATCCCCAACTCTGCATGAGGGGGGGGGAGGCTGATTGGGAGGCACGTTACTGTCCCTCCTGAGAGGAAGTGAATAGCACCCCCTCCTCCCAAACATCTCACCATTAACAACAACAACAAGAATCAGCTACTTTAACAATTACAGTTTGACCACAGAGACATGATTGGGAGAGGTGTCAGGCCTGGTTGCACTTCAGCTCATTTGTTTGTTTGTTTGTTTTTTTAAAAAAAGATCTGTTTTTCTTTGTTCTTGTGAGGAAAGAAAAATGAAAATAAAATCTCTGAAAGCATTCAGTATGATGGAGAGAAGGAGAAGGAGAAGAAGAAGAAGAAGAAGAAGAAGAAGAAGAAGAAGAAGAAGAAGAAGAAGAAGAAGAAGAGAGCCCTCACACACAAAGGGGGGGGGCTGCTCAACCAGCATATATAGGCTACGTTCCCCCCTGAATGAAGCTTTTCAGCACAGAGATGCAGCGACCTCCTGCACCTCCAGGAAACCTTGTAGGATAGCACCTTAGAGATCTTTGATATTGAATGTACCTGTATTTTTTCCCAGCTGTTAAAAAAAAAAAAGTTTGTATGTAGGATGATCTTTACTCTACGAGACGTAAAGTGCACTTTCTTCTGCTTTTATTCCCCCTCAAAGAAAAGTCTCTCACTGTAGTTCTCTCTGGACACTTTTTTTTTTTTTTATTATGTTGAGTTTGTTCTTGAGATAATACGAAAAGAAAATAAAGAAGAAGAGGAGGAAGGAGAGCAGAGACACCACGTGCTCTGTGGTGACAAAGTAATTGACCCGTTTTTGTCACAACACGGTTCACTCGTTGGCTCTTTCAGGGTAAAAATGATTCAGATCATAATCAGATTTGAGAAAACCCTGCACGCCCGGCTGCCCCCTCGACTCTGTGTTCTGTGCTATCATTATGTAAAACCTCTGCTTTTCTTTTCTTTTTTTCCTAATATGTGACAAAGGTGGGAGAGGAGCTGTGGTCGCGTGACCATCCGTTATGATTGTTGCCGTTTAAGGAACTTTAACTTTATCTTGGCCTGTTTTTCTTTTTGTTTTTTTGTTTTTTTTTAAATTTTGTTTCTAAGAGATTAATTCCTGCAAGTGTTAGTGTTGTTCAGCTTCTCTTTTCTTTTTTAAAAGTTTCACACGTGACTGAATAAAACAGATGATTTTCATTGTATTTTTGCATACAGGACATTTGCTTTTGTAGTTTTTCTTCAGCTGTTTTTTTGTTTTGTTGTTGTTTTGCCTCAAATCTGTTATCAGCTGTTATATAAAGTGGCATGTGCGTCTGTAAATAGGTTTTTGTGAATATACCATAAAGTATACATGTCTATGTCAATGTTGTAGAAGTCTATGGATTCTTTTTTTTTTTTTTTTTTTTTTTTAAAGTTTAACTGAGCAACTGTTGCACATTTCGTTAATGCTTTACACATATGCTGTTCTAAATTATTGCTGATGAGTTGTAAAATAAATATCAAAACTGAACTCTGCAGCCTTCTTCTTCTTATTTAACACAACAGATGAACACACATGTAATGTTTGGGTTGTGCAGGAATGATGCAGGACTACATTACCACTAACAGCCAGTGGTGGAAGAAGCATTTAGATCCTTTACTTATGTTAAAGTGCTAAAACCGCACCGTGAGAGTACAAGGCAGGGCAGATGAATGTTCCCTGTCAGTGCTGGATAAATATCGCTGCTGCATTAATGTGCATGCTGTATGTAACTTATATTCTATAGGACAATCATACACATGCAGCATGTCTAGCCTGTGAGAACAAAGTTTCTCTAAAAAAGTCCACTTTTATAGGAAAAACAGCCTATTTTCATCTTGGTACTTGAGGCAGTTTTTTTCCTCCACCCTACAAAACACTTCATAGGAAACTTTTACGCTTAAAATATCCGACTTTGGAGAGGAACGGTGTGTAAATCTTGAAATGTAAAGTAACTAAGGCCCTTGGAAAAATGTAGTGGAGTAAAAAGCACAAAAACTAGAGGAGCGGAAGTAACTAATTACAACTACTCAAGCTGCTGAGATTAAGTCTGGTGCTTTTTAGAGCATTTTTTCAATCTTACGCTCACTAAAGTATGAATTAGACCATGTAATCCACTCAGTTACTTGTAAAAGTGACTCCATGGCTCCTCTGATCACAGAGATGACAGTGAAAACTCTGACAAACAGACGAAAAAACACAAAACTGTGCAGCAGGTGCAGGTTTGAAGAGGCGAGCGTGACCACTGAGCAGAATAAAGCATAAGATCTGCAGAAACAGAAACTTCTTTAATTGAATATCTGCTTTTGATAATGCATCAAACACCAGCGGCTACAAAGTAACTAATTCTCTGAGCAGTGGATGAGAGAAATACTTTGCAATACCAGTAGTTTTACTTGAAACTGAGTAATATTTCAGTTGTGTAACTGTAGAGACTATGAGTACTCTTTCCACCACAGAGTAAAAGTACTTGGTTACGTTCAACCACTGCTAATAACATTTCCAGAAGTCCAGTAGATGAACTGTATTGTTACAAAGTCTCTGATCAGCTGACAGGTCGCTGCAGAGGAATGTACAGTAAGCCAAGGCTTTAAACAAATGTCATGTGATAGAAGGATGATGAAGTGAGATTACCCTCAGTCTGTACCGGCTCATGAAAAACAAGGGGGCCTCCTCCCAACCTGTCTGAAGCTTACAGCCGGATCAAACACGCTTCTTTGTTGTTGCTGCTCTCTGTGATATTATTTTCTGTATCTGTAGGAATAATTTTGTCGGTCTTGGGACCTCGGCGTCTTGAGTTTATTCTTTCTAGCTATCCAGAAGACCAATTTCTGCCAACTTTCAAGGTTTTAAGGTTTCATGCCTGCTGCCTCAAGGTGTTTTAAACTCTCTCAGCTCAAACTGCAACAAGGTTCAAGGTTCAGCGTCTTCTTTCCACGACTGAGAGCAACTTTGAAAGTTTGAGCCGATGCACGTTTGCCTTTATTTTCAACGTCCTCTTATAAACCCAAGTAACATAGTTCACTATGCAGAGAAAATGCATTTTTATACACAAGAACATTTCCTATCATTTCGCTCTTCTGTAGGGAAAAAAAAAACAAAAGGTGTCTTTCCCCCCTCAAGTCTCTCCCAGCCATGTTGTGTCCACCATTACTGTGTAGACGTCTCCCTCTAGTGGTGAAAAGCTCGAGGAACATGCTGCTCCATACATCACAAACCCCCCCCATTTCCTTACATCCACCAGCAAACACGTACGGTTACCACGGGCACCTGCAGTGGCGCATCTCTTTTTTTTTTTTTTTATCGTCAGATGGTTTATTGAATCATGCAATCCTTTGTCATACCAGCAGCCACTTACAGCCATACATCTGTCGACACTTTGCAGTATATTAAGGCAAGAAAAAAACCCAAAACATTAAAAACAGGTTATATACAGCGACATCTTACAGTTCTCTAGAACATAAACAGGTTGTAAACAGCTACGTCTCGTCCCCCCGCCGGGGTGGAAAAATGCACACAAGTGGTTTCTTAAAGGGAAAATCCACCCAAATACATGCTATCGTTGATTTTTAAAAAGGTCTCCTCTTTCAGTGAAAAGCAGAGAGAGACACACTGCAGTGGTGATGTGTGGCTGAATGCTACAGGGTGGACTTTTCCTTCTGTATTACATCCACTGTTCATACCTGGTCAACAGTACTATAGTATACAGTATGTGTTGCAAATCAGATCACAAGTGAACGCAAAACACAGCACATAGTATCACGGTGACAGTAATACAGTAACAAAGTGGAAAAAAAAGCACTATCATTGATGTTTCTTTCCACTGACATTTATATAAAATACTGACAGGTAAAACATAATTATAGTTTCCTCTTTGTTGCTGCGCTATTGCCGTTTTCTCTCTCCCGTGCAGCACCGTGGCTCTAAAACATCGAGTGACATCTGATCTACGCTGACTACTGCTCATTGCTTCAACGTCCCTACTAAAGCTTCACTGTACGTTATCTGAATACGCCGACTGTGGAATGGATTTAAGGCACTTGGATGTGAGTAGCAGCTGAACTACAACCTAAGAGGGGATTCAGACCTTGGCTGTTCTGACTCTGCACACACACACACACACACACACACACACACACACACACACACACACACACACACACACAGTAGCTGTAGCTATTCATTGTTTACATGCCACCATTTGTACATTTGTAGACTCGACTAATTGATTTTTTTTTTTTTCACTGTACTGTGGGTGCTGTGCACATCCAGATATGGCTATATTAACGACACAATCATGCAACAAGACCTGCTAATCTTTGGCCAACCAATCCTTACAAGAAAAAAACAAAAAAAAAACAAAACAACAAAGCGTAATACATTTGGCAAAAATATACTGTGTAGTCATCTTAACAACAACAAAAAGAAATCAGCTTAAGAGGATAATTAACTGGTTCATTATGCAGGTATTACTGCAGGAATGAGCGCACTCCAATCTTTGTAACCGTGAACGCACAGTTTTGTAATAAAATAGAATAATTCACTAAATAAAGCTGTAAAGTAAGAAAACATATTTACAGTAAGCCATCATTTTGGTACATTACAGACAATGACATTCTTCGGTAACAAAACTATTAACCATTTGTGCATAGTTTGAACATGAACAGACAATCAGAGCTACGGGAATAAAATTCTGATATGCTAAACATGAGAGATTCTAGCCAGTTTTACTACAGACACAAGTAGATCCTTCATTACTTATACGAGAACCGGTCGCTATGCTGGGTAAAATGTATTCACTGCAGGAATTACACAGGAGTTTTAGAGATACAGTTCGTAAGATTCACATACCAAGAATTCTCAAGAAATACTGTTCAGAAGGCAATAGTTTTGAGTCATGATGCTAGTGAGAAACAATACAAATCATTCAGCAGGTACTAAAGTGGGAGTCAAAGTACATTAAGTGGATATGTTTATAAAGGGAGTCCACAACAGCCTGATGCGTAGAGTCCTTCCGTGACAGACAACTCTGCTGTCGTGTGTCTTCTTCATGTCATAGCTTCGAGGCTGTAATCCCACTAAGTGCTCCATGACTTCCATTTAAAAGATCAACACCAGTCCTTCGCTAGTGGAGTCCTTACACCCAAGGTTGCCTTCATGTAATTGAGAAAACAGTGCATAGTAGTGTGCTACTGAGGTATCCTGTACAAAGATATCCACTTACAAATGTGTTCTCGAGTGAAAATGGGCTCCAGGAGGGAGAAAAGATGCGTTTCGCCGCCACACATATCGTGACTGCCTCACACGTAGATCCCCTCTGGGTTCAGGCCAGAGCTGAGAGGGTTGTGGAGGACCCGGAGGTGACCGGACATCGGGTGTGACGACACGGGGCGCTTCAGGGAACCAGTCAGGGGAACTAAATCTGATGATGAGAACACATGAGAGAAAGAACTTTAAAAACACTTTGTACCTTAAAGTGTGCTTCAAAAGATGTGGCACTAAAAACATAGTCATTTTCACACAATCATTGATTTTATGCAAATATATAATAAATACCCAGACTACACCTGGGTTTTAAGAAATAGAGCCTTGAAGGTGCTACATGATATGTCTGCTGAGGCGCCACCAGGGGGCAGTGCCGAGCCACAAACAAAATCTGCCTCTGCGGTGAATTTTATGGCCGGGAACAAAAAAAAAAGCTTGCTGACTTTTCACACGTGAACTGGAAGGTCACCAGAAGGACATGCAGACCCAGTTCATTACTTTTCACAGTTGAAATCCATTAAGTTTAATGAAGAGGAGGATGCGATGATGGAGAGCATGTCACGCGCGATTCTTTGGAGAGAGATTCCTTGAAAGTGAAAGTCCCTTTATATTAACAGATCTTAAGGCAGTGGGCAAGTTGGATACAAACTTAATTAACCTGCGAGTGCCTGAACATAAAGATTCAAAGGTCTCATACTTTGAAATGCAGGTTCTTACTTTCAATGTTGGTGTCTGCAAGAAAATGTTTACATGCTTTAAGGTTCAAAATCCATTATTTTCTGTCGACTGTTCAGAGAGAGGGTGATTAAAGGTGTTGTAGCAATTGACACTCTGTTTTTGTGGCTGTCTGTTCAAGGACCCCAGTCTGCTCTGATTGGTCAGCCCTCACAGGCACGAGCAGAAACTGCCCACCGTGTTCCAGGATCAGCTTTTCTGGTGTTTTTGCAACCACAAGCAACCATCTTTTTGTTTTCAAGCTTGAAGCTACAAGCTGGTGGTTTCGTCCCGCGGCTACAACACATAATGCGCGGCTCTCCTCTCACCTCATACTTCCTCGGAGTCAGTCTAAATTACCATATGTCAGTGATTACATTGTCACTGGTTAGTTTTGGATGTGGACAGCCGCTGTCTGACAGCTCTCCCATCATTCAACTACTCTGAGTTTATGTATCGTCTCTCTGCGAGTCTCTGTAGGCTGATGGAGCTTTGGTTGACTGAGCCCATCACAGAAACTGCTGAGCATGTGATAGAGGGACAGCGTGATAGAAGGAGTGAGGGATGGACGGAGAGAGCAGGGTGAATGAGTGACGCCAGGCCTGCCCTTATCCAGGCAGCTGTTGGCATGGAGACTGTAATTGCCACTGGAGTGGGTAAAAACTAATACTGTACTCTCTACTACCCCTGCCCACATCCCATTCTCTCTATCACCATCTCTCTCTCTCTGTCAGGCACACACACACACACACACACACTTAGCTGAGTCATTTTCTCTCAGCAGGCTGTCGAGGCATGAGGTAGAAAAATAATAAGTACCTTGATGGAACAGAAAGACTTCACTCGTGCACTGCACTACAGTAAAAGTAAGTCATGTGTCTCCAGTGAGAATGGTGGCCACAGAACAACATCTATCCTCACAACATGCTCTTTCTCATATGATGAAGTTGTAAATCTTGTCTTAGGTCGGACCGGTTCAGCTCAGTTAGTCTTAACTGACCCCATATGTCACTGACTACATGCTTTATACCTACAAGGTCAGTTACCTAACTGGTCACTTATGCCAACAGCACATTTATCATATTTGAAGCATGTCCTGAAATATGAGCTAAATACTTCAGTCCAAATTCCTCAGGAGAACATATATACACCCCATTAAATTTTAAAATAAAATGATATTACCTATCCCATGGCTGCTGTGAGTACTTTCATCCTCGGAGGGTTCAGCCGGCAGCACTGTGACCTTGGTGCCGGTCTGCTTGATGAACTGCTGCAGGTTAACCTGCCTCAGCTCTTTGGTCAGCTGCTCCAGCTCGTGCTGCATGTCCTTCAATGAAACAGCATGAGAGCGTGATGCTCCGTGGGGACAAGAAAACATGACCAGCAGCTTGAAACTAACTTAACATCGACAGTAACACATTATATGAGGCTGTACTTGAGAATCTTGGTGTTGGGACATTCGCAAGGTTATTTTAAATCCCCAAGATATTTGTACATCTTTGTTATTATGCAACCGGTTCAAAACATCATGCTATTGTATTTATCATATTCATTTGGTTTAACCAATTAAAATCATCTCTTCAACGGCGATGTAAGTGAGACAAAGACAGACTGACATTTGTTCTGCTGACTAAAAATACACTGTCATGAGTCAAGGTCACATTTATAAATCCCTTTTCTCACGTTATTTGTCTGTATATTTGAAACACGCACAAGACAGCGCCTCATTTTACGTACAGCAAACTAATCAGACACCAATTCCTGAAAAAAAATTAGCTTTATTTGACCAAAAGTAGCATTTTGATAAGCTTATCTTCATCATATTCTGTCAAACTCACTGATACAAAAGAACAATTAAGCATGAAAAACGTGATTTAGCATCACGATGAACAGTTTCAAAAAGGCTATAAACTGACGCAACATTACCAGAGATATTGTCTTTTATGATTCCATAAATTTCACTTCCTTGTCAAAACGTGGTGCCTTCATTAACCACAGCTCATGTAGTCATTCATGTGTGTTATGATAGCAGCTGCTAGTGGAGAAATACATACAAAGTGGGCTACAGAAGTCTGGTAAGCTCACTTTTCACTCATTTTTACAAACATTTCTTTCAAACTTGTGTCCTTCAGCCAACGCACATCAACGCACAATTTATCATCTTTCACACAGCTCCCTCTGGAGCCCCGAAAGGTTTTATACAACCTTTTTAACATATGCAGCAGAACTGTAAACAGACCTCACTGTAAAAAAAAAAAAAAAAAAACCCTCATCAAACTGGCAGGGAGTCGGCGTCATGCTGTGTGATGATTCAGGCGAACAGATGCTTTAATGCATTTTTACTGATGGATAGTCTCCTCAGTGGCTATGAGAAATAAGTAATGTAAGCATGAAGGATTTCTTACCTGCAGTTTCTTGCTGCTCTGTCCAAGAGACCTGTCCACGGCTCTGCAGCTGCTCTCCAGCTGGACCGCCTGTCTCTCCTGGGCCTTCAGTTCCGCTTTGACCCTGAGGACCTGAGCCCGAGCCTCGGCCTCGCTCACCCACTGGGTCTCCTGCCGCTCCCTCTGTAGACGCTCCTCCTCCAGGCCTGCCTCCACACTCTGATGGGACAGAGACAAACAGATATAGAGAAACAAAAAGACCACCGACTACACACAACACTAGAAACACAGCTTAACAATCATGATGAAAAAGAAGTGAAAAAGATATTGTTATTCTATGGTTGCTTTGCATTTTCCCAAAACTATTTTTTTATTCAATATCCCAAAAATCTCCCAAACATAGCACACCTGTACCATTGCCAGCTTTTCTTCGATGTCCAGTTCGCAGCCCTGCAGGCGTCCTCGTAGCTCCTGCAGTCGTTCCTCCAGCTGTCTCTCACTCTCCATCTCAATCTGCAGCTCAGTGGCCCAAAACTCCTCCTCCTCCATCTCCACCTCATTCTTCCTCAGATGTTTCTCCAGCCTCAGGATCTCTTCTATCAACCCTCCTCCTCCACCTGGGTCCCCAATGCACCCTCCACCTCGCCCCACTCGCCCTTCAGCCCAGGCCTGGAGCTCAGCCTCATAGGCCTCCAGCTTTGTCTCCAGCACATTGAGAGTCTCTCTCTGCAGGCCGACTAATCTGACCAGATCTTCCATGCGACAAGCCCACAGGCCAGGTGATGCACTCCCGATGGCCGGTCCTGCATGGTGGTGATTTCCACCGTTTCCCAGGAGAAGTCTTCGTTTAGCCTCAGCCTCTCCGATTCTGCCTCCGCTCAGTATCTCCCTAAGGCCTCTGGGCGCACCTGTGAATGTGAGAGACTTGCGGCGTGGTTCGCGGCGGCGGAGGGAGCGATCGTTGGGGTGACGAAGCTTAGCAAGGGGAGGGAGGCTCTGCCGGTGCAGCCCTCGCTCAGGCCCCCTGAGAGGAGGTCCCTCTGAGGGAGGTCGTTCAGTCAGGGAGGGGCCGGTGCGATGTAGGATCAGCTGGACATCACCAGCGTACTGACCCCAGGTGTTCAGAGACACCACAGGGCTCTCGTGCGGGGCGAGGTGACGCTCGGTGTCCCGCCATTTTTCTACCAGAGTGTATCTCCCAGTGCGACCTGTAAACAACACAACAGAACAAACCACTTTTTAAAAAATGTCTTTTAACAGAGTCTAATGCTGGCAGATGGTTTCACCAAACTGCAAGGATACTGACTGAAACTTATTTTGCCTTTTTTCCTTCATTGTTTTTATATTCTTGTGTATCTAGAAAGTTTACTAAGAAGTTTTTAAAGTTAAAAACGTCAAAGTCTGCGCTGAAAGAAGCTCCTCTATCCAAGTCCAGCCTTTAATTTAGTGACTTCTTGACATCACACTGTGTCACCATGACTCTCCCCCTCTAATATGTCAACAGCATGAAACAGGAATTACGACCCTGGGTTCATCAAATGTTCAGATGCCTGTTGGGGTCGTGCTTTTCGGCCAAGCATGTTGTCGCGTGTTTTTGGCACACAACCATGTACTCTTATAAGTGAAATGTTTCAACAATACAGTAAAAACCAAGGCTGGAAAACAAAACAATGAGCTAAAACACACTAAAGGCTGCAGAGATCTGCAATGCTGAATATTTGTAACTGGTATCAGAACTATGAACAACCCTTTAATTTTACATTTGATTCAATGTTTGTAAGAAATACATTCATTAACGCTTTTAAAGGAGACACAACACTTGCAGTAGTAACATAAACACTCACAAAATGCCAAAGTACTAAATCGATAATGATGTCTGATCACTTGACGTGGTGCGTGTATTTCTAAGAGGGAAAAAGGCAGAGGAGGGGGCTCAGAAGTGCCGCTTTCTCAGTTTGGCAGGAGACTGAGGGATGAGTCAGACTTTCCCTCCTCCTTCCCTGCGCTTTGTGGGAAGTGATGTCAATACAGCCTGTTCAAGTGCCCCCGTTCCTGAAGTAGAGCCATATGGGAAGGGAGGGGGTGCTCAGATCTAAGACAGTACCAATGAAAGCCTTCGACTATGACCCACTCTATCGCAGCAGGAGCTTAACATGTAGGCAGGACACTTCTTTACCTCATGAGGATTTTTTTTAAGGACACAAAAGGTAATTTGAAGAGCGTTTTAGTCAAATTAGCTGTTGGTTGATGAATGCTTAGCAACAGAATTGATGAAAAAGGCTTCTATTGTTTTCTACTTTCAAAATGTTACTAGAAGGCAGTAAAAGTGAACTTCTAAGAGCTTATGATGCATTAAATGGGAGAGACATTTTTACATTAACAGTCTGTCCTCATGGACAAAAGACTTGAAGTTGGAGGTGAAGCTAACATGGAGGTATTATACATTAATAATTACAATCCAATCGACTTGAAGTCAAAATCAACGTTTTAACCACATGCATGGCTTAAATTTCACCAGAGCTCCACTGCAGAAGCAGTTAAACAAGTGTGGGAAGTAAAATGACAAAGATGGCTTCAGATTTTTTTTTTCTTTCCACAACGATCAACTATCAACAAATATAGGTTTTCTGGAATCTGATTAAAGTTACACAAGTTGCTTGTAATTTATTGATACTGGCTGCTTTGGTTGTAAAACATCTGTAGTGTACTTGCCAAATCCCAATAAAGCATTTAACACTGTATATGAGGCACTTCTGATACTGGTATCAGTATTGGAACAACCCTTTGCGAAACCAACACACCAGAATGTGTGTCTCACATCAGTGACAATCCTCAAGTTCACATGTACACCAAAATGTTTTCCAACATGATATGTTACAGATTGATGACAGCCAGCCTTTGATGTTTTTAAATATCCTTCCTAGATCTACTAAAAATTGCTCATTAATTCACATAAGTGAGTAAGATTGTGTTACATTACATTGAATCACCTGGTTACAGGTACTTGCTGCATGATGAAGTCAACATTACAACTCTGTAGAAAGTTCTAACAGCACTGTTTGTTTGTGTCTCGGTATGCTTGAGTGTGTGTGTGTGTGTGTGTGTGTGTGTGTGTGTGTGTGTGTAAATTACCCACCTATGGCCTGAGCCAGAGCAATCACCACTTCCTGGCAGGTGGTTGCCTCGGTGACCCCGCACACGACCCTCTGGACTCCGTCCACCCAGACCTTGAGCTCCATGTTGGGTCAGAAGCGAGGGGGCCGGTTGCGGCATGTTGGCCCCGACATTATTGAAGGCTCCAGTGGTGCAGGGCAGCCGAAGCCCCTTCCGGCTACTTCACTGGGGAGGAAGCGCGACGGGAAACAGGAAGCAGTTAGTCAGGATGTGCTCAAGGCTGCACACATAATGCTCAGTCGCCTTAAAGGATTAAGACACACAGAGATGTGAACAGTTGTGGTAACACCTTCTAATCCCACTAGTCAAATAAAGTAGAAAATAAAAGGCAGATTCAGGCTATTTCATCAGTAAAAGGACAGTCCAGTCGAGAATGGACTCCACAGCCCGGCATGCCAGGACCAGCTGGCCATAACGCTGTTGTTTTGTTCTTCTCTATGAATAGGTACATGTCTGTTGGGGGTGCAGGAAGAGTCTGCCAGCAGACATTCCCAAGTCCAGTTCCTGCTTTTGTACCACAAATTACATGCGAACACAATGACTGACTCAGCGACACAGAGAGAACTGAAACAGAGAGCGAAACAGAGGAGGTGTGAAAGCGTGATTAAGAAATGAAAAAAAAAAAGAGAGAGCCGGAAGAATCACAACACATGGGAGTAGAGTGGGGGTTGTTTTTGATGTCGCAGTTATTTTCACTGTTGTGTAACACACGTAGCACGGCAGAGCTGCAACGATTACTCAATCCAGTGATTGGCCACTCAAACTAAAATTAAAACCACTGTGATAATCAATGGTTTCAGTAATTTGCAAATAAAACTCTCAAACATTCGGTGGCTCCAGCTTCTTAAATGAAAGGATTTGCTGCTTTTATTTGTCATTAACAAAAAGCAAATTACGTTTTTTTTTTGGTTGGACACAAGTTTGACAGAGTATCAGGTCTTTTTTTTTTTGGGTTCTGAGAAATTGTGAGAAATGTTCTGAGCCAATAGAACAGTCAGTGTTATAATAAAGTACGAATACAAGAAAGAAAAATACTATTGATGGACTGTCTTCAAAAAGTATAAGTATATTCATTTCTGTCAAACTCAGCTTTGTTAACTAGTTACTCACATGACCAGATTCACAAATCATACATTAAACATGTGAATAACAACTATGGTCATTACACAGTATATGAAACAGCGATCCAGGTGGAAGGATCCATCAAAGCCTTCTTCAAGGACAGTGTACTGGGAGGGAATGAATGGCATGTCCCCAGATCTGTATCACTCTCCGTGGATCTAACCTTCACTGCACCTACACTACTGAGTCAAAAGGTCCTTTTGTTCGCCAACCCCCCGCCAATTACACCTCCCCCAGCCTGCGTATTCCCCAACCACATTCACAAAGTCACACACACACACACACACACACACACACACATACACACACTCCAGCCTGTCCTACCCTGCACCAATTGCTTTTCTAAATATGGTAAAGACATTAGGGAGTACTTCAAAATAACTTTCTGAAGAGTTCGACTAGCAGATGGGGCAGCAACTAAAGATTATTTTAATGAAATGTTTCTTTTCAGTTCATTAATTGTTTACTTCATGAAAGATACCCATCACAACTTCCCAAAGACCACGATGACAGCTGCAAATTGCTTGTTTTTTTTCCTGACTTATGGTCGAAAACTAAAAAAGGCATCACGTGAAGCAATGAGGAGCTGCAAATCCTCACATCCGAGACAGTGATACAATGGCGAATGCTTGGCATTGTTGCTTGATGAATGACTTAAAGGATTAATAGAATATTAAAATTGTTTTTTGCTTGACTGATTAATTGACTGATCATGTTAGCCCCACAAACAAACAAAACAAAGCCTCAGGCAGCTCTCAGATTTAGGGATTCAGGTGTGCATAAGGTGCATAAACGCACAGTCGGTGTCTCATTATGTACTAATCCAACACAGTCTGTACATTTGTATGTACACGAGTGGCATCTTTCTCTGCAGCCTGGCTCCTGATCACTCTATTCTTGGTGTTCACAGCTGGTTGGAAAGTGCTTTTGTCCTTCATTTCAGACTGCCCTTAAATGGCATTAAATGGCTGAAAGGATGGAGAACAGGAAAATAGTCTCACACAACCACACTGAGGAGTAAGATTTTTTTCTGCAGTTACCCAAAACACTGTCACCATTTTGTTTAACCCTCTTTTCCAGGAGGACGTGGGGGACGTAGGGACTGAGTGGGTCTTGATGCAAAGCAGGCATGGTGGATCAGCGGGAGGAGGAGAGCGTTTGGACACACTGAAAGGGGGGGGAAGGAGAAAGTGCCGAAAGAAAATACAACCTGCAGCAACACTGTGTCAGAGGGATTTACAAGAACCCCCTGCATGAAATTATGTACGCTGCATGTGTTTTGATTAAAAAATGCGCAGAAACACACAAAAGAGACAGAACATTTCAAAACAGACGGGCTGCTTTGATGCCTCTCCCTTGCAGAAGCCCAACAAGACCCAGCGGGGCATTTATAAATGTCACTTGCTCCGGTCTCGTAACATTTATATTCATTAACATTAACCCAGAAAACCCAACTGATGATACGCGCACAGTGGTACGGGGCAGAGTGCCATCCTGAGCTCTGCAGGCTCCGTTCCTCTGGCCTGTCAAAGCCACAGCCTGGGGAGATGCCCGCTCCCTGATTTGTGCTGCTCGTCTGCTGCCAGAGCGGCATTTCATGAGACAGAGGAGGGCTTAAATTCCCCTGAATTCTATCTAAGCTCCGTTGAGAGATGATCAACGGCAGCAAACCATCAAACTCAATCATTATCGTCTCGTATTGGTTCACTGGTTGTTGACTCACGACGCGTTTCTTCTCGAGAGCAGGGAGGTGAACAGCCGGCTCCTGGTGACGATTCTCCTGGCCTACAGGAGCACACCGAGCTGGCAGGGAAAAGACTTCGAGTGGCTGCTGGTGTAAACAACCTACCATATGCTCCGGTGGGTGTTCCAACACCACCACCACCACTAGCACAATACTGTGACATACACCATGAAGGGATACTGTAGGAGTTTCAAACTGTAGGAGCTTAAGCATGGCACTGCTTCTTCTGAGGATTTACAGTCTGTCACGCATCACGTACTGGCCTGAGGATCGTGGAGTTTAGCTGTCTGCTGAACAAGGGGGTATTTGAAGAAAACAAAATGGGGCATTCATTACATTTAAACAAAACCAAGACTTAGGTCGACTCAGGAAAATGCCTGCAGGGCAGCAACTGAGCAAAATGATCTCACAGGAAACCATCAATGTTCCACAAGTACAACGTCCCTGAATAGACGCTATTACACACCAGCTCTTCCTCGCCATTGTTCACAAGGTGGAAAACAATGCCGCCAGTTCTGAAGGAATTTGCTGGATATTCAAGTGGCTGATTAGAGCTGGGAACTAATTTGTAATAGTTCCTCACATTCGAAACTCCCCCACACTGCTGTTCAATTAAAGACAATGGGATGCTTCTTACAGACCGATGAGACAGAAGTCTGTTCAAGCGCTTAAACCTCGTTGCCTATTGCTAACCAAACTTTAATTCAAATTGTGCTCCCTGTAGAGCAACATGTAATTACTAGCAATTTATACTCGGCTGTAATTGGTAACAGATCTGTTGTGAAACAGATCTCTGTGAGCAGCCAAAGACAGACGCTGGTTTTATTGTGGAGGCGCTGGTGGCAGCTCAGTTGGAAATAACTGGAGAAATCTCTTTCCTCGCTTTCAGTTCCTCCAGATTGTCATCAAGTGCTGCAGCTGCAGCGTAATCCCTGGGCCTAAAACACATCGGGACGGCTACAGTCGAACCTTAATGAGAGACACACTGACAAGAGGGGAACCCTGTGGCTAAGAGTTGAGGGGTCTTGCAAGCAGGGAGGAGACAGAAGTAGGCGAGATAGTCATCAGCATGCCAGCCTCTACAAACGTAAACGAAGCAGAGCGGGGCAAAGACTGTTGCCAGAGACGAGGCCTTGATCCTGAAGGGGTGGCGTCTGATAACGTCCAGGATATGCATTCCTGGGCTGTGAGAATGCAACGGGCCATGACTAAGAGACAAGAAAGCTATGAGTCCCTCAGCTCTGTGATCTTGACGGCTTTGCAACAAAAAAAAAAAATGACACTTGCAACACACTGCATAAAGTCTAAAAGAGTGTTATCAAATAAAAAACAAAAAGATGAAGCAACAGTTTTCTATTTTTTTTGGGGGGGGGGGGGTGCATGATGTCCTCTCAGATAATTAAGTGTCTCACCTAACACAGCTGTTACAGCAGAGCGACTAAAGGTGACACTGCACCAGCGCTTAACTGGAGAAAGACAGTCGCCAACTACAGACGATAACCCCCAAAATATACACAAAAAAAGGCACAAGCATCGTCTGGCATTTCCTCACAATTTTCCAGTCAAAGTGTTCAAGTCTCGCTCTGGTCTTTAAATTGGGGGTGTTTGGGATTAAACCCAAGTCCAGTCACGCCACAGACTGCAGCCTGAGAGCTCTGCAGTGGCCCCTGGCCCGGAGCAAACCGCCCTCTTTCTCTTTCTCTCTCTCTGCCTGGCTGATATTAAACTATTAGGCGCTGGAGCTGCCCCCCCCCCCCCCCATTTGGGAGGTCAGCGCTGGCAGGATCTCGAACATCTGGACGGCACGTTCAGCCAGCAATAAATGCCGCCTTTGTTCCCTTGCCATGTTCGCTGCTCACTAGCCAGCTTTGAAGAGCCAGCGGGGCAGGCGGCAGGCTCCTGCACTGGGGCAGCAGCACAGCGGGGCAACACAGGGCCTCTGGCCAAGGTTTACATGTTACAGCGGTTTGTGGAACTTCTCCTCTGGTGCTGCATCACACGCTCTCGCATGTAAGCATTTATAGAAGTGAAATGGGTTTTACAGCGGCAGCTGAAATGGCAGCCACACGCAAAAGTTGTTTATTATATTTTTTCCTCCCGTCTGAACTGGAGGTATAGTTCCTCTGCAAGCCCAGTCTTCACGGTGCTATCAAACGCAGTCGAGAAGGTCCACTGATTTTTTTTCTATTTCTAGACTCGAGCAGTCCTCAAGGACCACAAAGCATAAAAAAACACAACCCCTTGGCTGAGTGCAACGACTCCACAGGTTGGTTCTGCTGCACCTGGTGTATGTTAGGAGCACTGAGGCTTTAGAGAGGAGTGAACTGTGAGCAGTTCTGTATCTGGGTGTTATGATTTTTGATGTGTAAAAGGTTTTAGAGACCACAGAAGTTGCTGAACCTGATTTGGGACAATGGTCCAAAAAGAAAAAAAAAAAAAAAGAAAGAAAAATCAACATTCTTGATGGTGAAAATTCTGCAAAACATAATAAATAACAGTCTGAATCACAGTATAACACTTTATAACTCATGTATAACTGCTCTGATTCACCAAACTAACACATGAGACATCACTAAAAAGCAGTATGAGCTTGACGTTTGGACACATTTGGTACGTTTCAGCTTCACCCTGTATTTTAGCGCTGGTGTCGAGTGGGACGAGGCTGGAGAGAAATGGCGATAACGGGCTTCTCTTAGTGGGCTCACAGAGTAGCAGAACTATTCTACTACACAAATGTTCCCGTTATCTCAGCCCCCCCTCCTCCTACAACTACAACAGGGCTCAGCTGCCATTATTAGCACCGTGTCATGGTCTTTTACCTTTTTCTTTTATGCCGCAGACGGGATTGGAGTCAGTGTTTCCTCTCGGGACTGAAGTTTGGGCTGGTAACACAGGTAAGAGGCGTGAATTCCGCAAAATGTGTCCTTCTTCTCCAGCATCGCCCAGTAAATCACTTCTCAACGAACTGCGACAAAGTAACGCTGCTGCTGCTGCTGCTGCTGGACACACAAAGACGCGGAGGGGAGAAAAAAGAGGCGCTCGCAGCCGCGTCCGGACACACAAACCAGGACGTTTGTGTCCAGAAGTTTGCGTCCGTCCTCTTGTGTGCGCAAGTCTTCTGCGGTCTCACCAGTGAGCTGCGGAAAAAGCCCCTCTCCCCCGTTTCAGTACTCCTGCTGGTAAATACATCGCATTGGAACTGGGACACCGCAAGGCATTGTGGACTGTTTAAAGCTGCAATACACTGTGAGGAGGAGGAGGAGGAGGAGGAAGAGGAGGAGGAGAGGGGCTCGAGCCAACTTTTATACATGGCAGGGCATCTCAGCAGGAGCACGAGACCATACTGACGCTGCCTCTGATGACATCACCAGGTAATGGAGAGTAAATAAGTGCATTTACTCAAGTACTGAACTCAAGTGTTTCTGCTCTCCGCTGTTTCCTTAATTCTGCTGAATAAAATTAATTATATGAAAAAAAAAGTGCTATTACCAAGGTGATCATTTTTCAAAATTATTCACATTTTCTATTCATTCGTTGTAAATATACCAATAAAGAATTGTCATGTCTGTAAAAAAAGTTGATTTTTTTTGTCTCATTCCTTACTCATCACCAGTGGAGTGTAACTAAGTAAATTTACTCAAGTAATGAACTAAGTGTTATTACCTAGGTGATACTTATCATACCAACAAAAAATGTCTTATCTGCAAAAAGTACAGTTTTTGAGAGTTTTCTTAAAAACAGCACCTTTGAACACATTTCATTATCATACACTGACTACAAAATAGAGGTAAATAAAGGCCAACTCTAAGGAAAAGTTATTTAGGATTTCTAAAGTGTGCTGTTTGAACTTTGTTAAACATAGTATGTGTCTGGTGTGTGGGATTTAAAATTACCTATTTGCAGAAATTGGACTACAATATTCATATTTATGATTTAATTAGTGTTTAACAACCTGAAACTAAGACCTGTTGTGTTTTCTTACCTTAGAATGAACACTTTATATCTACAGAGGGAGCTGGTCATCTTCAAAAAAGACCAAAGTGTTTCACTGGCGTGCTTTTACAGTAGACTAAAATGGACAAACCAAAGACGGACTCCAGAGAGGACATGTTTGGTGCAGGAGATGGTAACGGGTGGAGTGCTAACTACAGATAAATACTACACACAGGACCTTTAAAATGCTTGCTTAAAATGATCATTAAAGCAACATTATGTAACTTTTTAACATCAAAATAACAGCTTCTAAATCATGCTGATGGTTCAGTGTCTTGATATAGAGTGGATGGCGTTTCTGTCTCAGTCGCTCTGACCTCCTGTCACTTGTTTCCTCACTATGTAACTTCGGTGAGAAGGTCGGATCACAGCGTTACACAATTGTTCAAGCTACAAGTTTTCAACATTGTTGTGATGTAATCAGTAGTTTTATTTTGTAGTTAGCAACAATATTACATCTGAGAAATTGTTACAGACCAGGATTTGTATTAATTACACTGGTGATGGGTTCAAAAACTGTGGATGCCACCAAGCCAAATTTCTACATAATGTTGCAAAGAATTAAAATGTTTTGCTGCAGCCCAATTATGACATTTTTCAATAAATGTGTATGAAATAAACAAATGGCTTTCACAATTGTAGCTAGTGTAATTGTTAGTATTTTTTTTGGCTAATAAGTATCATGTTACAATATTAAACTATCCAGTGGTATATAAAGTAATTCAAATTATCCCTGCTTTATTGTGATAAACACATTAATGCATCTATAACTACAATACAATCAGATTTATTATTCTGAAATGGGCCATTCTGCATAGTGAGTACTTATTTTTTTTTGGATACTTCTAGTACATTTTGATGCTTCTCCTTTTGTACTTTTAATTTAGTGAAAAATGTGAATACTTTGCAGTATTTCTGCTTTGAGTACTTCTTCTGCCTTCAACATAAATCAATCTAAAACCCCTCAGTCGTGGCTACGTGTGATCCTGTTAAAATTCTTTCACATATGAAGCTTGCAAGACTATTTTCTGGATGTTATCAAAAATGCGTTTATCAAAAAGAAGAGTTTGCAGGACCTTTGCAAAAGATCATTTTTGCAGATGTAATGTCGGTAAAGAAAGTTGTGCTTGGATTAATTTAAAGCCACTACAGAAGAGCCTTCAAATTACTCTTCTATACTATGTAAATAGATATAGACTTACAATTTAAGTGCAAAATCTATGTTTATATGTGTTATTATAAATTACATGAATTGTAGAATTATGCTGGAGATAATGTAAGAATAATTATATTTTCATGTGTGAGTTATTTGTAATAGATGAACTTAAAGTTGCAGCAGAATCAACTGGAGCAGCTGATGGACTGTTGGCAGAGGGATCGTATATAACTGGAAGCTTACTGCCCTCTTGTGACAGAACAGGCTGTTGTAATGAAGCGTCAGCTGGAGCTGTCAGATCTCTAAATATGGTCTCAGTTAGGCCTGCGGTCGGTGTGAGGGCGGTGCAGTCAGCAGGTTTAAATGCCTTCAGTCAATGATCGAGTCTGGTTAAAGACTGCAGGTCAGAATTACAGCTTTATTATCACAACGTGCATCTCTGCTTAAGCTTGGAAGATTAATTTCTTTTTATAAAAACGCATTTTCATAACTTTTGTTTTAATCTTTGGCAAGTTGTTCTCTCGATAAAGCCCGGGTTTAATCATTCCACAGCAGATTTTGTAACAAGGAGTGTAAATAACGTTAATGATGGCCTTTTATTGTGCAGGAAGCCATTCTAGTGAGTCACTACACTTTAAAAGCAGCCGTGTTCTGGTGATTGGACACACCTGTGACTGTCCTGTTGTATAAGAAATGTCTATATAGTGTTGTTAATGCTGGAATTTTTAATGTGTAGCACAGCGGCTGTAAGTGAAAAATATGGCAATTTTAATACCATGTGGTTTTTGATAACGTCATACACATTCTGTTGTTCCGTAGAAGGTATTTGGTATTTAATCTATAGGTTTACTGCACTGAAGCTTCTCTTTATAGCATGTTCGTCATCACTGGGGAAACACGCTCTCAGGTGAGATCTACACTACCTTTACATTTGCTGACTCTAAGTTACAGTGAATTATGATGATGTATATCCATAGTGATATAAATATACTGATCATATTATTATTAATATTATATCTCAGGAACCCTACACATTGCATATGCACATTTATTATATATTACACACGTCATCTTTTTATTCAAAGTGTTATTTTATTCTTCCCAACAACTCTTTATTGTCTCTATTGTTTGAGACTTACTCTTGTGTTGCTGCTTATTTCTCTCTGTACTGCTGCAAATTTCTCCCGGGAGTTCAATAAAGGAACATCTTCTCTTAACTTATCTTATTAATCACCAGTGGAATGTTGTTCTTGATGTGAATTGAATCTTGTTTAAATGTGACCTTTTTACCGTCGGAGACTTTTCATTATAAATGTGAAATTAGTAACACTTAACACTACATATTCTTTCACAAACTTTTGCAAACTTTTTCCTGTAGGATAGTTTAGTCTATTAGAAGGCATCAGACACTGTCTTTATTTATGTTTTATTTTTGTTTGGCATGGACCTACAACTTAATGCAGTGGTGCAAATGCACAGTGTGTTACTCTTCGCTGCTCACAAAATTAGCTTCTAGTTGTAAAAATCCTGTCTCAGACATGCTGCAGTGACTAATCCCTGCCCATAATAAATTTATTATTGCCTAGGCTTCCTGAATCTTAAATGAGGAGGGCTTCACAGAAACAAAACTAAACAATTTTCAATTCAAATTCGCTTTCACTTCTATTCTTAATCACAAACATAGCTGTGCAGCTTGGAGAGCTGCCAGACAAGAAGTCAATAGTGACCTCTAGTGTGTCTGCTGCGTGAAGGTGAAAAAAACTATCATCTTTTTAGTATTTCATTCTTTTTAAACACCTTTTCCTTTTTTTCCTGCATTTTTTTCCCCTATTGGCTATTAAGCTTAAGTGAAAGTGTCCCTTTAATATTAACCTTATGGTTACTGTGTCTTACAAATTAGACATTCCTTCAAACATATCCTTATTATTAAATAATTATATAATCAAATGAGTAATCAAAACATAGATTTGTGTGTGTTTCCCACCCTCATTGTACATGTTAAGGGTGGATTTCGGTGTTGGGGGGGGTCTTTGTTTTGTGGAGAGCCTTGCATGCGCATATTATGCACATGAAGTGCGCAGGACGCATCCTAGTGAACACTTTGGAATACTGACATGGGATTGCCAAATCATTTCCTTGCCTGGGAATGACGTCCTCTCCAGCACGGCTCGGTTATATTTAGAGCCTATATATAGTGGAGTCGCCCCCTAGGCTTTGTTGACTCTGCAGCAGGCAGCGGCAGGAGATCACCATACTGAGAGGAAGACGTCCAGAAACTGACACCATGTGACCTACATACTTTCATTTGAAATTAAACTGACTCTGGGCGTTTAACCACGAATATAAAATTATCACACCTGGCTTCCAGTGAGGTGCAATGCAAATAAAAACCAAACAAAAATAAACCCTTTTGTACTTGCAGAATATAAAGAATAAAATTCACAACAGTATTGAGGGTTTATATAAATGTACAGTGATTAATTAAAACATGAGTGGCACATTTATATAAGACATGCAAAAAAAAATTTGTGGCCATATTGCGACACAGACTCGAGTGATATGCCCCAAACCGGTTGAAATCCTCAGCTATGCTTTCTGGGTAAAGTGCGCCCCGGTATCCGCCCATATTCGCTTAAAGGAGGCCAACCTGAGCAGCTAGGCCGGACGCTGGATCAAATGGAAAGTTCAATCGATTAATTTTACCCACTTTTTTTTTTTCCTCGCATGTACCCTTGCTTTGCTTCTCGGAGGGGAAAACAAAAAAAAAGAGAAAAGACGAGGTAGACCGACGTAAATGCGGGCGTTTCGGTGTGAAATAGGAAATGCAGAGATCGTGTGAAACGAGAGGATTATCAGCTTGACTTCTTTTGGTCGCTACTTTCGGACGCGGAACTCCACTCGCTAAAAGGTAAAAACACACGGATAAGATTCATACATGTGGCGGGATTTGAGGTGGTGGTGGTGCTTGGGGGGGGGGGGAAGATATGTGGCGACGTTTTGCTCTGTTATTCAGTAGATGTGTCCGTGTGCCCGCTGTGGGACTACCGGACCGTGTCATTGTAGTGGAAATGTTCATTTTCGCTGTGAGTGCAAACTACGCCCAATTGTTAACCTAACGTCTGGCCCTGCAATGCAGACCTTTGGGCTAGCTTGTCAATGGCGGCTCCACCAGCTGCACCCTCACCCCAGTTTTTGAATGAATGGTGCCGAGTTTGTACAGACAGACGACGTGAGACGTTACCACATTAATGAATTACACTCTTAAACTACGCTAGGTTAGCTCACAGGGGGCTAGGCGGCTCACTTTGTGAGGGCTGTGGGCTAGCTCCAGATGCTAAAGCTAGCTAACAGCAGCCCGGTTATTTAAACACAGCAGCACTCGGGAGGGTTTTTTTCCCCCCCCCACACATGCCAAATCTGGCAACCCTGCGGGCATAGAGCAGTGGATTTAAATCAAATTCCTTTCGACTTTTAATCCTGTTCTGGGTGTTTATTACAGCGCAGAGGGGTTTCATTGAAAAGTAGGGGAGGCCTGTTTTAAAACCCTCGGCTAATTGACATAAGCGACTAACTTATGAAGTAGCCCCAATATCTGTGTGGCTGCTAATTACTTGTCGCCATGCTGCTGATTCTGCTGGTGTGAAATTGTTTGAAAAGGTAGTTTGCATTGGGATTAACCTTGTTTTAGTGATGTAGTAAATGATAATAATAATAATAATAATAAAAAAAGGTGTCTACACAATGCCATCCAGATGATGTCAACATAAAGCAAACAGCGCCCATGACTGGCACAGCCACATTATAAGGAGATTAATGGGCCATTTAAACGCCCCAGCAGCAAAACTTCATACCACAATTTAGGGCAACAAACTGTGTTGTACAGTGTGAATATGTCAGATGTTTTACTGAATGTGACTCATTGTTGAACCATTAATTACTTGCACGCCTTCATTGAATTTAAGAGCATCATTAGGAATGAGGTGGAGGAGGCATGTTGTTTCTCGTGTTCATCTGTTTTGATGTTATTTTTGTATATCATGATGTTGTGTCATGACTTTTGTGATTTAATAACATTTTAACATCTTATTGCCACCATAGCCATGTTTCTCTTATAAAATTGACATTGGTTTCAGTGGGTCTTCCTAGTATAATGAAGGTGAAATAAAATAATTAAATGCATCCTAGCTGAAAACTTGTATGTAATGTACCACATTCAGTGACTCAAAGGTACTTTCACTGCCTTTTATGAGATGAAAAGTGTTGATATTTCTCCTGGTATGGCAAGCATGTGGCAGACAACTTTGAAATGTCTCTGGGACGGCCTGTGACACTGTCAGTAATCTTATCTGCTCAGGTCCAGATAAGATTGTTTCCTAATGGACACAACTGCCTCGCTGTAATATGTGTAAAATCACAGTCTGTCTTAGATGTCATATATATAAAGTACTGCTCATCATGGGAGCATTTTTAAAAGTGTCAGGTTCACGAACAACCCTTAAGTGAACCTCTGTCTTCAGATACCTATCAAACCACATTCTGGTTTTTGTTTGTTTAGAAAAGGTAATAATGTTCGGTAAAACTCCTCCCTGACTGCAGGCTGTGCAGAGCTGTGAGCAGCATGCTCCGTAACTTCTGAAAAGGCCAGCTGCCACTATTGACGGGTGCTCCTCCACAAAGCAGACAGCAGAGAGCCTCCCAGTCGCTTGTCAATTTTGGAGCCTTAATGTAATGTCATAGATTTGTGCCTGGGGTTAGTTTCTGCTGTGCGACTGCCACATAGAAAACAACACTGAATGTGTTGCTGGATTTAGACATTTGATTAGCGATTCATAGCTTGACTGAATTTCTTTTACTTCACTACCTTTTATTATTTGTGGTATGAAGTTATTTCTGTGCCACCGTCACAGTTTTGTTGATTGAATTCCTTTCAAAACAGGACTTCATCAACATTTAATCTATTTTCAGGGCTTTTCCTGAATTCAATAACAGTTTTCACAAAAAAAGTTTTTATGTTTCCTTATTTGCACATAATCTCTTGCAGTTGAATCATCATATTTATTTTGTGGTGATTATAGTTTCCTCTCCAAACTCCTCTTCATTACTAATGTGGGCATTTTCTAAATGAAAAGCAAAACAAACATGGGGGTATGAAATCTAATTTTCCAGTGAATCAACAGTGTTTTAAAAAAAAAAAAAAAAAGTAGCTGAGGCTTTCTTCCACATAAGGCTGTAGGAGTTTTCTCAGTAGAAGTGATGTTGATGCGTTACCATTTTCTCACTCTGCCAGCACTGAGAACACAGATCCCCGTGAACTGACAGCTTGTCAGACTGAAATGGAGAGCAGCAAATGGAGCTGGTTGACAAAATGGTTTTAAGCGACAATTCAGTGCTTTAAAGAGACTTTTAATGCGCTGATGGAGCACTAGATGAGTTGATGCTGTGCCAAATGACTGCCTGTGTGAATATCTGAATAAAGCTTCTTTTTTCTTTTTGGTCCCACAGGTGAATCATGACAGAGTATAAGCTGGTAGTGGTGGGAGCTGGTGGCGTTGGCAAGAGCGCACTTACTATTCAGCTCATCCAGAATCACTTTGTGGATGAATATGACCCCACCATTGAGGTAAAGGAACTTTGTGTGCATGGATATACATGTGGAAGTCTGTAACCATGTGCGTGGTTTTATGTGCATTTCTGATATGGAAGCAGCAGTAGAAGAAGCTACTCTAGAAAAAGAAAAGGAGCTGCAGCAGGTTCTTCTGGTTTACGTCTTAAAAAGACACCAAACAGGTTTTTAATTACTTTCCTCGCAGGCCTGTCTGCTTTCTCAGGGGGCCAGCCTCTTCTGAGTGAACACAGCCTCACTATGATATCAATCAATTATTGATGTGCTGTTGCAGGTTAGAGCTCCACTAAAGATTATTTGAATCCAAGATAACATCTGAAACAATAGCCGCTCGCTGGATCAGACGGTAATTATTTGTGTGGGATCAGGCTGAGCACGGCCATCAGCGTGATGAAAAGCTGGAGAGCTTTGACACAGTGGAAACTGGGACCTCCAATATAATTCGAGGTCTGCTGGAAACAAGAGGGCCCTGTGACAGTTGGAGTAGGGCAGTAATTAAGTGTCCTCCTGTGACGTCTTCTGGCAAAATCATGTGGAAATAATCATGTCACGATGAGGCCATGTAAACACTTCTGTTTTAATAAAAATAAAGCTCATCATGGAGACTTTATAAGTAACTTTTCACCACAGTTCACAGAGCTTAATATTTGTTTTGTATTTTATACAAATATATATATATCTGCATTTATTTTGATTATTGTGATATTATCATTTAATTATCTAGCCAGTAGTATTGTTGAGTATCAGGAAAAACTTGCATAAAAGCTGTTACTCTATTTTATCACGTAGGCCTGTCCTGATAACTGACTTTTGTTGGATGATTGTGATAAACTTTCATTGTTATCTTAAGACCATTTTATGCCACTGAGATGGAACATGGCTTAACAGTGCAAATATACCATTTCAAACAGCAATTCACTTTAAATTCCTGATATGCAGACCGAATGTGAGAAAAATACTCGAGTCTTACAATGGAGGGAAAAACCTGCCTGCTATTCTGTCATCATGTCAGCTAAAATGCATTCAAACACAACATAAAATATGTATGATAAGTCATACCATAACTCCTGTGACAGGCCTAATACCATATATTTGTTTTAAATGAGTTCATAAAAACCTTAAATATGAATCAAAATTAAATTATTCTTGCATCATATCATCCACAACGGTCTCTTATTTTTATTAAGCTGCGTATTTGGATGCTCTTTCGACCAAAACGCAGTCATTCTGATCGCTTTCTGACCTCTTCCTCCTTCAGGACTCCTACAGAAAGCAGGTAGTGATCGACGGAGAGACATGTCTGCTGGACATCCTGGACACTGCAGGTCAGGAGGAGTACAGCGCCATGAGGGATCAGTACATGAGGACAGGAGAGGGCTTCCTCTGTGTCTTTGCCATCAACAACACCAAGTCCTTTGAGGACATTCACCACTATAGGTGAGCTGAACGACTGTAGGTCTGCATTCTTTGGACCCTCTGTGAAGGCAGTGCTGTAATTACTGTTCAAACAGGGTATTTCAGGATGGCCTAAAGGTGTGAGGCACTGACTGTGTTTTATCTCAATGACAAAAACAAACTGACATTTAAAAAAAAAAAAAGATTTTATGTGGTGGTTTGATGGTTACATCTGTTGCCCCCTCACTGCTCTGCACCATGTGGTTCATGTCTGACGAGCTTTTGAAATGTGAAGGTGACATTCTGACAGGCAGAGTTTAGAAGAAAAAAAACTTCAGCTGCAACTCCCTATAAATTGATAGTGACAACATTGTAGGACTCAGTTTCCATGTTTGAATAAATGAAAACAAGTTTGACGAAATCTGGCACCACATCAGAACAGGCAGAATAATGCATGATACATGTATGCGAATGGGTTGCAGCACTGCGCAAAATGAAGTTATTGTAGGTACTCAGGCTGGGAGATAAAATTGACGCCTGACGATGACGAGCTTAAAACATTTTTTACTGTTCTGGATACGTCTAACAGCGTATCACGGAACAGAAATAAATGTGACAACAGCCAGTCAGTGTGTAGTTTTTGGCTTGCCTGTTAAAGGACGCAACCATTTTCCATATTTTCTTCGCTCATATCACCCAGCCCTACTCTAAACAGGTGAATGCTTTTCACTCTCACTTGGATTTAAGTAAATTAATGTCTATTGTGTCTGTCAATGTCCAGAGAACAGATTAAGCGGGTGAAGGACTCCGAAGATGTCCCCATGGTGTTGGTGGGGAACAAGTGTGACCTCCCGTCCCGGACAGTGGACACCAAGCAGGCTCAGGACTTAGCACGCAGCTACGGCATTCCCTTTATTGAGACCTCAGCCAAAACCAGACAGGTGAGAGTGCACCCAGAGACTGCCACGCCTTTTTGATCGCTTTAACTTGTCAGTCTGTCACTGAACAGCTGGAGTACTCCACTGCAGGTCTGTACAGCATGTTGAATGGTGAGAAGCTGCATGTGGTCTCAGGGGGATTATTGGCTTGATGGACACAGCAGTCCTTCTATAATTTCACTTTGAATCAAATTGTATCACTTTCCCAGGGAGATGTAGCTCATTATGAAAAGTGTCCCTGCATAGGCTTGATAATCTTTTGCACTTGGATCACAGGGAAAATTTCAAGTCTTGAGTCATGTGGTGCTGTTGATTTGTGTTACATTCAGTGGCGCTAATGGTCTTGTTTATAATAATTTTGCTTGGAAATGTCTCGGGCAATGCGCTGCACATCGTTAAATCCTCTTGGTTAATTGAATATTTTATTTATGGGTGATAATGTAATCATTGCATGCTACTCTGTCATGGACATGTGAAATTGTATCATCATTAGGGCCGTTTTCAAAGGACCCTGCATTATAAATAATCAGCAAATCAGTAAATTTGTGTCAAAGAGTCTGCATGAAAGGACAAACAGTCGGTAATTACTCAGGGGGGGTTAATGATTCTGCTTACTGGTTACTGTGACTGGGTGCTGGAAGATTTGCCGTGGCGTAGACGCATCAAATGGTGTGTGTGTGCGTGTGTTGTGAGCATGGCGTTAGGTGGCTGAACGGCTGACGCAGTGATCTGTAAACACATCCTTTCTTGACCTGGGGGTGAATCATGGATCCTTCTGGTGCGGGGGAAATTAATGACACAATGACTGATTTCTCTGTTCACCTATTCCCACCTACAATAATTCACTGTCCGTATCACGCTGCTGTTGTTGGACCAGCAGCAACTGTCTCTTGCTTTCAAAGTCACAATACTTTCCAGATCTCAATGACGTTCTCTGACTTCTCTGGGAAATCTGCCACACGATGTTAAATAAGCTCTTCATGCATGTACTTATTTTTAGGCTAGACGGTTAAAGTGATGCTCCACCAGATATTTTTATTAACACTCACCCACTGTGGGCTGAAAAGGTGCCGTTTCTTTGTAAATGTATACATTTGTTTTGTTTCTATGTTTTCTTTTTTTTTTTAAGTTAAGTTTTAAATGGATTCCACTGAAAATTAAATATAAAAATTCTCAACCCACTCGTGCTCCGTAATCCACCTCTTCACTGTCCTTGTGTGCGCACAGCATGGTGCAAATAATACAGCTACATACACTCTGTCAGAAATTGAAAAACTGCAAAAGCACAACACACAAACAGTGTAGCCAGATGCATTTTGCAATAACGGTAATTTTCATACTATACTGAATAGGTCAGGACAATACGGCCTTCGAAAATATGTGTTTTCAGGCTATATTGCAATACATGATGCGTATCTTTTAATATATCTTCACCTCATAAATGTTTGGACTGGGCAAAAATCTAATTTCACAATATTTTCGACCAAATATCTTGATAATATAACAATATTGTAGGGATTACTATAGATACTTTCACACATAAATAACACCATGAAGTTTTTGCTTATAATCATCAGAAGTGTGGCTATAATGACAAATATGGACCCTCAGTGTTTATTTTTTCCTATTAGCTTACATATATTTTAATTTCATTTCGTCATGTTATTTCAAATCGTATACCTCGTGATTTCAACATCACAGCTTCTCAGAACGTTTGGTTGGAGACCTAATTTCCCTCTCTGGCCTTTTCCTTAAGCAGTTAGTCTGCCCGGCACGCAACACTGTACATAAAATAAACAAAGAGAGGATGTCGGACCGGTCTGACCACCGCATCTCACTATATATATCTTTAAACATGGCTGACAATGTCAGAAGGGAAAAAAAAACAAGTTTTGCTGACGTGATATAACTCTGCAATGCAAATTAGCCACCAGTTGACAATTCAGCAGAGACTGGTGTGACGTCACAGTGATTAGTTCAAGTAGTACGCTTAGAAAATTAAGTCAGGTTAATGTTACGCAGCCTTAAAACCAGGAGAAGACTACACCTTTTCCATGTCATGATATAACAGTATCTGAAATCTGAGACGATGGATGGTCTCATATCAAGAAGAAAAATATAATAATGATTTATTGCCCGGCCTTAAAACTGCGTCCCAGATGTATTTTAAGATGCGTTGATACTTTTTCGTTATACCATGTGAACTTGTCACCATTCAAATTAAATCTAGTCACTGCTAATTTCACTGAGCTGAAGGAAACGTCGAACATTTTCAAGGCTTTCAGGAGGTGAGTGTTCGGTATTCACAGGACAGGCTGTGGGGTGGAGTATCAGTCTATGTAGATAATGATGATGAGGATGGCCAGACATTGTTGGTAGACCCCACCTTCCTTTTTTTTTTTTTGTATCTGTAAGATGTAACACATGCACCAACACAGTATGTCCTCCTGTATTCCTCAACATTGAGGGAAGTTGTGTCTTATACTGCAGAGAGTGGAAGATGCCTTTTACACTCTGGTACGGGAGATCAGGCTGTACCGGCTCAATAAGCTCAGCAAGGAAGAAAAGACTCCGCGCTGTGTCAAGCTTAAAAAGTGTGTTGTGATGTGAAAGGGGTAAGTGTATGCAGCCGTGCGCCCACCAGCTCTGTGTGTCTTTGTGTGTGTGTGTGCGCGTGTGTGTCGTTAGTGGGTACTGTGGAGAGAGGAGGCGCAGTGAGAGCTGGTGCTTCATGGATTCTCAAAGCTAACCTGCTGGTTTCTACTTGGGCTGTGGTGAAGCTCTAACAGGCGGCTGAATCAGATGATTTCTTCCCTTTTTTTCGGTATCTCTTTGTGTCATGGCTGATTATTATCTAAGGTCGTTTTCACACTGGCTTCTTCTGAACGTGACTCGTCTCTACCTTCTGCTAACCCCGCTGGTCTGCTCTCCAATTTTGCTCTCAGGTTGCACAATTGATGGAAGTATCACTGAAATTGCAATATGCAAAATAGAGCAATATCTAAATGTGAAACAAACAGCATTATAATGTAGCGCTGCAGTGATCCTCTGATCTACAAATGTCGGTCTTAAGATGTAAGAAAACAAGTTGTCACATCATGATTTTAAGTTTTTTTTTTTGTTTTTTTTTTCAGTGAAAATTACAACTTTGATGCAAAAAGGATAATTTCCAGTGATCATGATCATATTGTAATATCTGTCAACATAATTGCAATCATGCAGACCTACTTTGTTCTGATCTCCTGGGTATATTATCTTTGTTTCCACAAGCAAATTATGACAGCCCATGTAAGAATGGATACCGACGTAAAGGCAACCACACAATTGGCTGAAAATCATACTTTAAAACAACAACAAAAAAACCCAAGGGCATGGCATCAAGTCTGGGTTTTTATTCTGTACTTATCCACCAGTGAGATATTTTATCTGTCCCATTCTGTTGGTAAAAATACCACAGAAACAAACATGTCTTACTGAGCAAACTGGATTGCGTTCAGTCACACTGCAGTTGGCCTACAGCCGATCAGACCGACTCGTTCAGGTTGACTTAGATTCCCTGTCTGTACTTGTGTTCAGATGAATCGCTCGTGTTATCACATTTTCATGCAAATCGTTCCCAGATCAGATACCAGTGCGAAAGCGTCCTAATCTTCTGAAATCATCATAAAGAGAGGGGTATATGGGCCGGTGAGCCAATGTTTATGTGTGTGATTTAAAGGAGATGATGGTGAATGTGGGAGCAAATCATGTGCTGATATGTTTCCAGAGGATGTGGTTCAAGAAACTGGCAGAACGAAATTTTCTGCCAGAAATTTTGTGTGTGTGTTGGTGAGAGTTTTTCTTTTCAAATCCCTTTTTTTATTCGTTCTTCTCTCCTCTCCTGCTGTCCTAAAGTCAACCTGACTCTTCACGCTGCAGATTCATCAGGACATTCATCGCACTAAACAAACTGTTCCAGCACTCAACAGACACTAGCTGCATTTACATTGAGCCTTTTCATTCATTAATAATCGGAATAAGATCTCTGCAACAAAGTAAAAGCCTCATTTAAACACAACAGTCGGACAAACATAATTTGGTCCAAACGATGTTTTATAAACTCAAACGACTTCAGATGTTTGGAATAACGCACTTGGCGTTTTTGACTTGAATCAAAGCTATTCACCTGAGGAAGATGTGTCTCCTCTTTAATTTGTTGCTTTTCAGAGTTTTCTGCCACTTTTCTGAGTGTTGCATCCTTCCCAGAGGAACCGCCTTCAAATAGTTTGTTTATTAGTTTCGTGAAGATAAACAGAAGGCTCGCCTTCTGTCCAATAACTCTGTTAGAGGAGTATTTTTACAAAACTGTTGCTTGAGTGCAAACCCCCAGCAGTAAACCAGTACTCATGCCAAGCCAGTCCATCTTTTTCCAAGAGTTTGCTTGTGTTGGCTGAGCACATGCAGACTATTGCAAATGTAAATGGGACAAATTCTCCTGACATTTTATTCAGCAACGATTTGAACCACGTAGGAGTTGTAAATCTGGATTGATCACGTTTTGGAGGGAAAATAAAATGGCTCGTTTAAGTGCAGCTACTGTCTGTGTTGTCGTCAGTGGAAACACTGCTGATGTTTATGCTCGACATCAGAGTGGAGTTGGATCTGTACTATATTAAACTGTCTCACATGGCTGATGTTCACTTTACAGTAAATAAGTTACAAATAAGTTTGAAAACTGATTTTACCAATGCTAAATTTGGAGATTTAAAGCAACATTATGTATCACTGTGACGGTACAGTGTTTTGTACGGGCGTCTTGAATGCTGTCTGTATCAGCCACTCTGCCGCCATCACCTGTTTCTGCACTATGTAACTTCAGTGAGAGGGTCGGATCACAGCGTTACTACATGTTTACATCAACATACAAGTTTTCCAGCCAAAACATTGTTATGACACATTTTACACAGACCAGGGATTTACAGACTTTTACGGACTGTGGGAGGGACAAATCGCACAAAATGCCATTTCTAGATAATGTTGCTTTAAGTTTGATTTCTGGTATTGAATTGGGTAAGAAAAACTGCCATAGATATAAAAAATGTTGGTAACTTAATTTGTGTCGGTGGCAGTAGCATTGCCCTTTTAAATTCAACAGCCTTTAAAACGTCACCTCAGAATCAGAGAATATTGTCAATCCTTCACATTTTCTCAGGTGGTATAATATTTATTGGATGATTATTTGTATTCTGGTGTGGAAAATGGTTACCTGTTACTCAAACAATAACCTCTCTCTTTATTTTTTTCCCCCCCACAGGGCGTTGATGATGCCTTTTACACATTAGTGCGAGAAATCCGGAAGCATAAGGAGAAGATGAGCAAGGAGGGCAAAAAGAAGAAAAAGAAGTCCAAGACAAAGTGTACACTTATGTGAATAATCACCCCTTTTCAAGACAGACTTAAAAAAAAAAAGAAAAAAAAAACTATGTTGAACAGTTAAAGTAATACATTTTGTACATTACACTAAATTATTAGCCTCTTTCTCAATACCCACCATACTGAATACTAAACCTGACCCAATATCTCTGCCTTTCTGTTATTTGCTACTCGGACACCAATAAGCTTTATTTTTTTCAGTTTAGTGCCAGTTGCCCACATGTGTTGGTCCAACAGCCTGTTTTTTTTTTTTTTTTTTATTTGAATAGGATGATGTCAATCTGATTTTTTTTTTTTTCTCTATAACGGCGGAGCTGTGAGCTAATTGCATCACAACTCATGTATGACAAATTATTCATTAACAATTTACTGTTTTTTTGTTTTTTTTTTCCTTTGCTTAAAAGGTCATGACTTGCAAAAAGTTCTGTAATGCCCTTTTTAAGTATGGGATGCCAAAGAAACGAGTTTTCATCCCGATTTTTACGTCGACAGTACAGATATGAAGAAAGGACCAACATTCAGCCAGATGAGATCCAAATGTCCCAGCCACTGTGTAATTTCCCATCTCTAATGACCTCTAGGTATGACTTAGTTATGTCACTGATATAAGTATGCATGCAAACTCCTACTCTTCTCCGAATGTTTTAACACCCTAATTAGCTATTAATTAATTTTCAATTTGTCAATGCTTTGTACTGTGTGGGGAGTGATTTCATGCCTACATGAGACATTTGTTTTTCTTCTTTCTTTTTGCATGCGTTGTGTCCTTAAAGACATGGGTATTGCAAATCTGCCTCTGGTTGATGTGTTTTTGAAAAGAGCCAGCAACAAGGAACTCTGACCCAAGCGGACATCATACAGTTTTTCAGGTTTATATAAAGTAATCAGTACTTGGTTTTTGTGAGAAGGAAATCAGCCACTTCTTGCTTGATTTAATGACACATTCAGAGATCCAGATTTTTTTTTTTTTTCTCTCTCCACCCGTTTTGTGATAATATTAAAACGGGACTAACAGCCAGGTTTTGTGTTGGCCGTGCAGAGTCGGTTTATGTTGCAGGGATTCACGCCTCCTCACAATCGAATGTCTAACAGCTTTTTTTGACCTCACTGGTCACCTTTCCTGCTTTTTTTTCTCTTTACTGTAAACTTATTGACTGCAGGATCATTTTTAATTCATCCTGACAATAATCATTTCATTGCTGCTTGTTACAAAACAAACTCTCCCTTCGACATCCTCCTGATTGAGGCTAACATTTTAATCTTTATTCAATGTTGCTAAATTTGAGGATTCATGATTCTTCAGTAGCCGTGGAGGTGTCATGCCTTACACATTTCCTAAGCTGTTGGCTCGTTCGCTTGCGACTAGCCAGAAAGCAGATTGCAACTTTTTTTTGTTTTGTTTTGTGCTTTTTTTTTTTTTTTTTTTTTTTTTTTTAAAGCTGCTTTCAGGAATATTTCTCTTGGTGTGGTGTCACAGAGGTTGTTCCATATGTTGTCCAAATGGATTTTCAAATTCTTCCTTTAGCAGAGCTTCTGAAAGAGTCTTTTATTGCGGAAGAATTTCCTAAAGTGTTGAATCTGTTTTGGTGTACTGCCTTTCAACAGAAATGATTGTCCAGCAAAGTTAATTTGTCATTTTCTCTCTCACAAAGCTCGTGTATCGTGGTGATGTAACTGGAACTGATGTTTGTAAATGAGGCAATAATTTGCCATAAAATTGGTTTTTAGAGAAAATTGTCTGAATTTATATTAAAAAAAGGCCAAGTTTTCCTTCCAAGGTCAACACATAATTCACCATTTCCATCATATTTACACGCTGTTCCCCCGGGGATTTTGTTTTGCCTTTTATGTTTGCATTAGGTGCTACATTTAGACGGTAGAAAGAGCCGAGACAACATTTGCTTTGTCCTGCGTGTGTGTGTGCTCGAGAAATACACAAAATGCTCTTTTAGCGGAGAGATGTTATTGACACAGAAAATCCAGACATGACACATTTTTGCTTTCAGGAGTAATGAATTTTGACCCAATTTATTATTACCTCTCTCTTTTTTTTTTTGTTTTCATGAAGTAGATAATAACTGTTAATGCAATTTTAATTATGGAACCCTCTTGTTAACAATACTGTTTCAAAAGTAGTTTTACTGAAATGTTCCTCTTCCTTTATTGCGTGCCAACAGCTGATTTCTGAAATGTATCATTTATACCTGGATCATATTTTAACAACCTTTGTATAGTTGTGATACTGAAAGGTGCATATTTTGTAAATTGTGCTTCATTTCGTTGGTGTGTCTAAATGAATGTTGCTTTAATGGAGTTTCACTCCGCTCTGTGTATGTGACTAGAGAGTGTGACTGGGTCCAGGTCTAGGGAAGTGAATGAATGACCACTTTACAACACACCTGTTGTGGGCAGTGTAGAGTGGTGATCTGATCTCAAATGAGTCTATTTTTTGCCATGAATCTCACCACTCCTATTTAATGTGTAATAAAGAACAAAGTAAAGAGGAACGTCACTTTGTCCGTCCTTCTTAAAACTGTCTGCGACCCCCAAATATGTGAGTTTGCATACAAGTTGTTTTTTTTTTCCTCCACTATGTGTGAAGATTGTGTTAATCTCCCCAGCAGGTGGCACTGCTCACTCATAGGTCTCAACTTTTAAAGACCACAAAATCTATGAAGGGGCTTTTCTCCAGCTGCCCACACTCCCGAAGAAAGTGAGCCTAGATTTAGTTTTTACAAGTCGTCTAAAAAACAAAAACAAAACAACAACCAGTAAGTGACCACTAAATGTGTTCGTTTTGGAGCGCACGAAAATAGACAGGGAGCATTTCTGCTTAGAGTGCCATTGTTTTAAAATGCATGAGCCAGAGAGAGGAAATCATTTCATGCCTTGTCAAGTTGATTATCTTTCAAGATTTAAAGGAAATGAATCGAGTGAATCATCGAGATTAACATAAAGCAACAGTTTAATTTCACAAGGACGCCCGCAGCCAGGGGAAATATTTAAAGTGACGAAGCTTGTTGTAGTTTTGTGACTTATTATAGTAAATAAATTATTTTTCCAGTTCTGCACAACAGAGGGATTAAAAAGTACCAAATTATCGAGGTGTTAAAAAAAAAACTTCTGAGAAGTTTGAGTGAGCTTAAATGTCATAAAATGATACGTTCAGTCATCAATATGTCCAATTTGTTTCTCATAAGGTTGTACAGGTAGGAAATGGAGGGTGTCCAACACTACAGCAGGTAGGATCATGTATTAAACTTTCAAAATATAAGCTACAGCAGCTATCTTTGCAGAAATGGGAATATTATATATATATATATTAAGGGAATATTTGTGTTGTGAAACTATAATCAGATTAATAATTACTTTATATTATTAAGTCAAAGTTTTGGCTGCAAAGGTTGTTGTAGCATTTGTTAATTTGTGAAGATATGTAAATACCACCAGTTTGCTGTAAAGTGCAACGAGGGTTAATGTTATAATTCAGCCAAAATAATAAACACACAGCTCTTGGAAACAGACATGACAGTACAGACTCATACAGTGAGCAGAGACACACCTGCATGTACCGTTTGTTCTGAATGTAACATGAGTTCACGTCCCTGCTGTTGAACCTGCTGGACTTACACATCTAAAACTGCTCAACACTGCAGAAAAAGGGTTTGTGTGTCCGTTCATTATAAGAGGATTATTTTAGGATTTATTTTAAAGGGGCATTCTGTTAGATGTGGCCAAAGTTCTAGTTCCAAAAATGAGCTGATGTGAAGAACAACTGTGTCGGTGTGATGCCAAAAACACTGAAGTTAGCATGCTAACCAGCGAGCACCAAGCCGTCATATATCGTCTTCTAATACGTAAACAAAAATGAAACTCGCCAAAACACTCTTGGTGTGTCTTTCTGCAATCATCTCTGGTTTCCTCAAAATACATCAGTTCAATGAGTAAGACGTGAGAATATTCAGGCTCTACACGTCGCTGCTGACGTCCGACTCTCTGCTGTTACTCACTTCCATGCCTGTCTTCAAACATCTGTCATATGAGTTTGCGGCACCGCCAGACTCCAGTCGGCTAATAGACCCACACAGCTCCATCGCCAACTCAGTTAATACCAGCTACAGCAGAGATTAGCAAGCCCAGTTTCATGAGCAGCAGCAAGTTGTTGTGCTGCCCCCTGTAGTTTTGGCGCCACCTGTGTTAGAATTCTCGCCATTTCTCAACCAATGACACCTTTAAAAGGTTACTGCAGAGTTCTGCTGCAACATCAGGTCCACTGAATCCTAAACCAGACGCTTCTCAGTGAACCTGAGCATGAATTTATAAGTTGAATTTCACATTTTAAATGAAGTGACAACCTTGTTAAACAAACTGATTTAAATTCATGTTTAATAATGATGTGTGGTGTTGGTTTAAGACCTTTGATTTACGGATTTATCCATGACAGCACATATGAAACAGATGCTCAGTCTCCTCTGTCAGACACTGAACCCGACATCAACACCAGCACGACTCATTCAGGGTTTTAAAAGGACGGCTGGAGCTTCGCTGTGATTATTTTTGTTTGTGTTTATAATGGTTTCCCTTTCTTTAACTCCGACTGTGACTGACATGGTTTCAACTTACTTTGCAGAAGGAAAAAAAACAAAACCTCAGGCTCATTTACTCGTTTTTCAGTATTAAACAACAAAGGGAACAGCTCCAGAGATGTTTAATTCTGCCAGCGAAGGTAATCCATAACTTTGAACGAGAAGCCAAGAGTGTTTTGCAGAGTAGCATCAGAATACTAATACCGGGCTATAAACTTGAAAGAAATTCTGTTCACTTTCTTATTAATGTGTAAATTCCTGCTTCTATTTTCTGCATCTTAAAGAACAACCTCTGTTTTTTTTTTGGCCACTTTCAGTGTTTTCCCGTCCAGACTGAAATGTTCAACTGTTCACTGTGGCAACATTACGACCCCTTTCTTTCAAGAAAAGCAAGACTTGTGGTCGACAAAGTTAATCTTCACTGGGAATTACACGAATATTCAGACATTGTTTTTCAAAAACAAGATACAAGAGAACAATACAATGCCAGTGGTGAAAGAAGTCTTCTTTTACTGAGCTATAAGAGGGTTCTAAGAAGGTTCTTATTGTGCAGTAAAATAGTCCCTGTGTGATCTTTTTAGATTAAAGTGTATGTTTCATTTTACTGCAGTAGAAGCTAATTTAACTACCTAACGCACAGTCAGGTAGTTTAATCAACAGCAGTGCATCATATCTTAAGGGATCATCGTGTGTTTGCCGTGTCGCTGTCCTGTGACAACCACCTTTCTCTAAAAAGTCAAAGGTTTTTACAAGAAGAACAGCCTGTTTTCAGCTTCGTGACGATACATTTTCCAGCTAATCCAAGAGGGTTTTTAAAAAGGTCATTAAGCTTCAGACGTGGGAGGATTTTCTCGACCCGTGGAGGGAACACGTAATCCTCCTGTTCTTCGCAAACATTTAGATTGAACACTTTTAGAGATGCTAAATGGTTTTTCATTGGACGGTAAAAAAGTGAGATGTCGTAGTTTGGATGTGAATGTACCTTGAATTTGTACTTACACAGTTATTGTGTAATGTAATGTAAGGAAGATAATGTACCTGTAGCAGATACAGAAGATGATAGAGACCGTCCAAAATGATGTGAAACAGTAACAGACACTGGAAAGTTATTAAAGTCTGTACAGTGTTATAATGGGGCTGTAAAATCTGTCTTATTGCTCCTTTAACTGGAGTCTGACTCACGCATCAGATAACTTTCTTAAATGTTCACCTATTTCAATTTCGTGCCGCTCTTGCTCTTTTTTAAAGGCACATTATGTCATTTCTGCCTCAGTCAGTCAAAACAGTAGCCATTTTTATTCTGGGCAGCAAGCCGCCAATTCGGCCATCCTTTTTGCGGCTAGGTCCACGAATTTAGACAGACCGCGGTATTTTGGGGGTCTGCCAATATGACGCCTAGGAGGGTACGCTTTTTGCCACCTCCATTAGTGTGTAAATCCAAGTCGTCGATGTCCCAGCAACTGTGCGAGATGGGCGGAGGTGTCGATGACATGCATTTTTGTGCAACCCACAGTCGGGGACTTTTAAAACCAGGAATCAGCTGATCACAGCAGTCAGTCCATCACTTGGCGTCTGCTCGTGTTTCTTGTTCTCCCACCATTGTTGTTCTGAAACTGACGCTGGTTTCATGGGGCTAAATATTCTTCCGATGTACAGTATATGTTGTACGTCACCGCCCAACACCGCAGTCGAGGCAATGTATTAATGTTCTATTCTTGTTATGTTTTGACATTGACGTTTCTCTAGTTGTTATGGCAGCAGGTGACTAAATTAAATCTTCAATAAAACTATGGATTTTTCAGGGAAACTTTCAACATTTGGGGTCATAAAAGTACATAACTTAGCAAAACATATGGCATTTTATGTGACATTTTAAGGCCTAACTGTTATTGTATATGCTGTAAATGTGTTCCCCTTTATTGTAGGTTGTTCAACCTCAAACTGAAGCTGCCTGCATTTAAACAAAATTGCGCCAACAAAAACAGTGTCATTATCAATATGGATGTGGAGTTTCTGGCACATTATATCCATTCGAGGTAATTCGGAGGTCAGACTGACTTTGTATTGGCACAGTTTCATTTCAGTCGCTTCCTTACCAGCCCGTATTTACTGTCGCGGTGACAGAAGTTGTCCTCTGGCTTCAGATTGTTGGAGGATGTGCTTGTTTAGTCATATTCTGTGAAGGGGGACGTCATGTAGCATCAAAGATGAGATATTTTTCCCTTGCAGATTTCCAAGAAATAAATGCCTGCTACATCAGGACCAGAGACAGTATACAAGCTTCAAAAGGACAGCCCTGTGTATGTGTCACATGCAGGCAATGCTGGGATAATTGGCTGCGAAACATTGTTTGGTGTAGAGGCAACCTGTATCGCTGTATCCTGCTTACTGTTTATTGATATTTCAGTTATGATTATCTTTAATGAATCCTTTTTTTTATGCTGTTCGCCAATTATAAATTAAAAGTGGCAACTGTTTTGTCCTAATGGCCCATTTGAGTCCTGTGTTTCCCTCATAATTATACTGCGCTGCAGAGGCAGAATAGCCTGTTTCAAAGGAAGTTAAGTTGTTTCCAAACTGTTGCTGTGAACAATAAACTATGTTAACATATTGTGACAAGCTCCATTACTCTGTCTTCTTAAACAATGGGGCTGCGGTGCCTGCCACACAGCAGCCAAGAGTGAAAAAGAGAGGAGATCTAATGAATTATGCAGAGAGAGCTTTCTCTCAGCCTGACAGTCTGAAACCAGCCTGGAGAAAATTGTAAGAGAAGTACGAGTCAGTGCAGCCATCACAAATCCCCCTCCCCTTCCCCCCGGGGACCACCGAGGCCAAGGCCTGTCAGTCAAGCGCCCCCCTCCCTAAACTGTAATCTGGGGACAGCACTGAGGAGCCTGCAGGTCTGATAAAGTGCTGAAAAGATGCCCCAGAAACCAATCTGTGGCACTCTGGGCTCCTGTCATGGAGAAAGGGTGGGGGGAAGGAAAAGACACAGCAAATGTTCCTAAATTGCTAACAACAAGCCTCAGACTGGTTCCACTCAGAAACCACACAACCCGGCCTGGCAAATCCATCTGCCTGCTCGCCCCGTGCACACTTCGTACAGAGCGAGCTCAATCAAAATCACCAGTGCTGACCCGTGTGAACGCGCGCCGAGGGCGAATTCACAATCATCAGACCGCCTGACCTCTCGCCTTGTTAGTGCACCGAGTGAGAGGATTTCCGTTTTATTTTAATGAAGCCCGGCTTCCCTCCCTGGCAGGCAGCTGAGCGCAGGGCAGCGAGACCGCGGTTTGGTAATGAGAGGCCAGAAGGTTCAGGTGTCTTCAAAACCGCAACACATAGAAGAGACTTAACACAGACGTGTTCTCACCAGCCCTGGAGGAAGCAGAGAGCCGGATGAATATTCATGGAGAGGTGATGAATTGTGTTGCCTACAGCATCGTGCCACTTTGAAAGCCCTCATGCTGCTTCTTTTATCACAGGAGGTCCTTGCCACTGAACCTCACGGGCCACAACACAGCGCCCAGGCATCCAACTACCAATTATCATCTGAGATCATTAACTTGTTATGTTGACACAAACACTGCAATTTCAGATGCCCTTCTTTATTCAAATGACCCTATTCATGAGGAGTGGCTGACTGAGTTGATTGGATTTCTTTCTTGCACGCATCGCAATCACTCAACAAGTGATGTTTGGACACAAAATTAATGAAACAGCGTGCGGCGCTTTGAACTGCGAGCGCGCCGTGTTTTCAAGATGGATAAACAAGCTCCATAATATCTTTCAAAGTATGCATCAGCACAGATTGATACAGTAATGGCATGCCGTCGAATGTTAATTCTCGGTTGCATTCAGGGCTGCAGTCTTCCTATAATGACGGTAAGTCAACAAGGCAAAGAGATAAAGGGGTGGAAGGGACGGAGGCGGAGGAGCGGCGTGGCGGGGTGGAAGGCCTGGGGATTGAGCAGCGTCATGTTCAGCGGCCCCAGACGGGTGATTCATACCAGCCTCATCACTGGCAACAGACAGGACATCCAGGCCTTTATTACCTCCATCTATCACCATCACTTCATCAATCTGAGCTCCTGTGAGCCAGCTCTCCAACCAGTCCCCAAACACCCATCCCAGCGTGCTGCTGGACAGAGATTTACACCCACCCACCAACACCCTCTCCCTCTCTCGCTTCAACACACACACACACACACAAAGCAAGAGGGATGAGCTTCTATGTCGACTTTAGACACACACAGAGCGAGCAAGACAGAGAGAGAGAGAGGGAGTGTGTAAAGGCCATTCTGCAACCAGACATGGTGTGAAGCTGTTCCCCTAAGGGCCTCCGGCTGACAGGCTATCCTGCATTCTGAAAGCCACTTACACTTCAGCCACATCATACCACCTGCTGCTGCTGCTGACCAACGTGTCGGGGAGGGGGGGAGCATCATGATGGATACACAAAGCTGAGAGAGAAATCATTAAATCATACACACTTCTCTCTCCATTAAAAAAAAAAAACAAAACACCTACAAGCTCTACCGTACATACATAACCTTTTCAGCCGGACACAATATCATGCACGTATTTCAAGTCTAATGCAATACAGTACAACAGCCCTGCAATCAAGGCAACCTTGTGTTCCTGTGGCAGAGAGGTGTTGAGTGAATTCAGGTGATTCTGAGGACTGTGATTTGTGGAGATGTTGCATCGGATTGCATTATATTTTCATGGTGCTATTCCACGTGTATTCCATGAAAAACACATTCATTTGTCAGTGTCGGTACTTCCTGACTGCCCTACCTTGTCTTGGGGCGTTCAGCCTCAGGCCCAAAGAGAGTAATCTCACGGTGGCCATTTTCCTCTGACATCAAGCTCAAGGGTGGGAAGCTCAGATGTTGCACTGCTGCGCCTCAGGTTGCAGTTCCAAAAAAACATAAGGGAATCTGAAAAAACAAAACAAAACAATTGATCAGCAACTGAAAAGATGATGGGTAGTGAAAATCTGGAAGGGCATCGGGCCATGTTAGCTAACGTTAGCATTCAACCACTTCCTGGATAACACTCCCATTTGATGACATCCAGTGGTTTTCTCTTCCAGGCTTTTCTTTCATTTTGTTATCATTTTAACTGCTTCCTGGTTTATCAGCAACTGGAAAGACGACCCATTAGCTTTAAGTTAGCTAGCGTTAGCAATCAACCACTTCCTAGCTAACATTACTGTTTGTTACACGAGTCGATAGAAACACATTATTGAGTCTAAAATCACAGTCACAACTTAAAGTGAAAGGCACTGGATGTAAGGAAATGGTATTGTTAGTCCAGAAAGACTGAATGCTATTGTTAGCTTATGAATCATTAAAGCTAAGGTCTACAATCCTGGAGACCCCCCCCCCCCCCCACAGACACCGTCAGTGCTCCGTCCAAAGCCACGCCCCCACAAACTTGAACGCGCATCTGGCAGTGAGACTCATAGACATTATATATGTATATTATGTCACAATATACGTTTATTATGTCTATGGTGGGACTCAGCAGGGAGAAGGAGATGCCGGAGCACGACGCAGCAATTCAGCTGAATTGAACACGGAGCAGATAGGAAGTAAAGCGCCGAAATAACAAACAACATCCGGTTACTTTTCAAAATAAAACACTCCGTGTTGACACCGGCCACGTCGTCTACCGTACTGCGCCCTGGCGGACTCAAACCACAACCGGTGAGGACTGCCGGAAGGCGGAGCAGAACCGGATCGGAGCCGCAACGCAGCGGACCGTATCCAGTGGCAACTGGGCCGACTCATTAGCCATTCTCATGGCTAAAAACAACACACAAATAAGCTAACGTTAGCATTGGGCTAATACGAGCTACAAACATAGCCAAGTTGGCAAACCTATATTTCATGAAAATAACAATAACAAAACAAATCATTACCTGTCCAACAGAAAAAGAGCAACCTCTGCATCACTTTTCAGGCCCTTCACATGCCCCAGTTGTTACCACTGCTAAAACACCACACTGATGTTGACTCGGTCCAACTTCTTTCTTTATCCAGAGCCTATTTTGTCGCAGCCATTTCTGCCTCAGGCTTTCTTTTCCTTGCCTTTTTAGCTGAGTGAGCTGTTACAAGTAACGCTGGCTGCATTTTCTCTGCCACTGTAACCAAATGAACGTCTTCTCCTGCAACTCCCTGTTTCTGCAGTGTGCTGAATATTTCCGGCATCAGTGAAACGTAACGTGCGCATGCGCAGAGGTGGGAGGGACAGAGGAGGCATGAAGGCATCTGACCAATCCGTGCTATTCAGGCCGAAAAGCACGCATTGGTCAGCTTTCTCTCAGTCCTGCAGCTGCCACAGAGGTCCGATAATTTTCTCCTTTTTCTGAATACATAATATATTGACTGCTCTCAGGATAGCAGGGCCATTTCACCCAGTATAACAACATGTGTTTCTGAACACCATTACAGGCTCTGGCTTTAGATATGCTGTTTTACCTTGAAATATGGCCCAATATGTTCTCTCACTGGCCATGATGGACATCAACACGTTCACGTTCCAACCCACGACTACCACATGAGTACTTAGCGCTCATGGGTTGGACCGCGCCCATCTTCAAACTCAAACTTCATTTTGATCTCAACTACCCACCTTTTAAGTTTCATGACGGCATCTTTCACTGTTGTGGAGTTATCTCATGTCTGTCCACAGATAAACACCTCGCTCAAAATTGCTTTCTATGGCAGGTCATGCTACAACCGCTGTCCCCATGATCACAGTTTTTGCCATGATGACAAACAAACAGGCTCAAAAACTAAACACTTCAGCAGTCTACACTGTAGTGGCTGAAAAATAACCAGGTTTTGGACCCACAAACACAACCCAAGGACGAGACAGATTAAGTGAAACGGTTCTCGTCAGAAGCCGGCAGTCAAATCAAAGACAGGCGAACGTATCCGGAATGGGACAGGCAGAGGAGCAGAAGTCCGAAGGTCGGGCAGGCAGAACAAAAGGCTGGGAGAGCTAAGGCGAGAGCACAATAGACAGTCCTGACAGGCTTGAGTGAAAATGAGCCGGCGTACAGTACATACTCCACCGCAGATAAAGGAAAGTGGGAACAGGTGAGCAGGGAAGGTCAAGTGATGGATGAGGTGGGAGAGGGGTCACAACAGAGCGGCAGGGGTCACGACAGGAGAATTAGTCAAAGCAGAGCCGACAGGAATGAATGAGCTGGCTTAAGTTGTGACTCATATCTTTAAAGCGGTATTAATTGATTGTTTTTTTTTACACTTGAGGCCAGAGGAAGCACATCATTGACCGTTATCGCTGCAGGAGGTTAATACGGGGAATGTGTTGGCAAACATTTACCCATCGAACATCCAGCGGCTACATTAGCATTCATTTGAAGTTGTGTTTATGTGCACCTGATGAATGTTAGTGCAATATTGATTCTCCCGTTAGCTCTGCTTTGGACTCCGGCCAGCTGTCTTCCTTTCAGTGCTGGGAAGGTAAAATAAAAATGGGTTAATCTGATAATCTGTGTTGGCTTTGGAAAAAAAACGACGAAACCCATAACAACAAAGTTACACGACAGAAAATCAAAGTGAAGGGAGAGAAATTAAAATGCTCAACAGAGCTACGGGGGAAACTGCAAGAAGTCCAGAAATAATTCTCCGGTTCTGTGTGTAAATGCTGCGATGTTATTCCACCGTGCCAACCTGTGTAAAAGGTGCAAATGTGGAATGAGGGGCCATCGGTGTTCTGCCACTGAACACGGCAGTGGAGGCGGTAACAGTGACG